>NC_067145.1:56187073-56561240 GCF_903995435.1 Acomys russatus
GGCATTAGTTTCATTCTCATGCTTCTTTGCTGTGATAAATTACAAGGCTCTTTTGGATGTTTATGTTGCAACTATTAAGATAAAACTTCATGGGTATTGTTACATTTCTACTCAATCATTAATGTTCACCCACAGGAAGGGGAGTAAGTTAGTATTCATTAGAATCAAGAGTACCCAAGACTGAAAGAGAGGACACAAGTCACTTAGTCAGATGTGCTTTCTATAGAAAGAGACAAACATATTAGGCATGGTTCTCAGGAGCCTCTGGTATTGCCTGTTTTAGACATTAAGTATGACTCTTCATTGTGGTTGTTATAATTTATAATATTTATAACAATATATTCATGTTCTATAGTAGAGTGAGGATATTGGAATAAACACTCTCCATTTATCAGATTCTTATTTGTTAGTTTGGGGTCTGTAGAAAGACAATGCAGGAGCCCTCAGAGGAAGGTCACTAAGGCATGAGATTGGCACTGCTAGGAAATGTAGACTAGGTGAAGGGTGACTGTTAGCTGAAAATACCTTAAAGTGGAGCTCGTACAGATTGAAGAGCAGTGGAGTCTGTGATAAAAATAAGAAGATAAAGAGAAAATTCAATCTGACAAAATGAGGATAATGAACTATACAATTAGTTTTCAGTAGCATTTTCACTCAGCAGAGAACTATAAGAATTCCCAAAATTTGGAAACTTGCATAGACCTAGAGAGACATTTAAGACTCACAAATGGATAAATTCAGAGAAAGCATGATTAAAAAATATTCTTGGGGGACTGGAGAGATGGCTCTGTCATTAAGCACATTTACTGCCCTTGCAGATAACTGGAGTTCAGTTCCCAGCACCCAAGAAAGGCAAATCTCAACTTCATAAGCTGCGAGAGAATTCAATGCTTCAGCTTCCATGAGTACCTGAACTCATGTGCAGACAGCACTACTCAGACTTAAGTGAATATACATATTTTTTAAAATTTTTTATTAAATAGTTTTTATTTTTTTACATATACATTTATATTACTACACATATATACAATAAACTACCTATATCAAGAAGAACCATGACACAATCAGGAATTACATAAATGTTACATTCTTAGTATTTTAGCTATTTATATTGGGCAGCCTTGAAGAAAGCATCTTTCCTGTCTGGTGCATCTAAAATTCAGGTGGCAAACTGTCTCTGTCATCTTCTCATTTGGAAAGCTACTAAACTGCACTCCTGGTATTCTCAGGTAATTAATTTTATTCCTTCTCAAGCCTCCGATGGGGTTGAAGACCAGATAGCTTAGTTTTACAATTAAGCTGAGCTGTTTAAGGGTTGTTTTTAGGTCTAGATAGATGTTTTAAGTTGATAATGATGAGATATGATAGATATTGATTTACATTCAGAATATACATGTTTTAAGAACATAAAAATATATTTTGAGTAGCAAAAATAGGGCAAGAGCAGAAGCTCACATTGGTAAAGCAGTGGATTCATTTTATCAGCTGCTCTTTGAGGTCTAGATGGAAAGAAAACCCATGACCGAAGTTATCTAGCCTGAGAACAGTCACAGCAGATGATCAAGGCATTGTATTTGGCCTACATATAAGCCATAGCTATGGTGAAGTGGCCAACAATGTGAACAAAGCCAAGAAGGAAGGAAACTGAGATCAGAAGGCCATCTTATCTTTCAGAGATATGGATTGAGACCAAGAAGAAATAAGTGCAAGACCAGTTGTGGTTGCTGAAAAAAAGGAACTCCCAAGAAGAAGTTCAAAGAAGCATAGTAGAAAAGATACTGGAAGACAGATTAAGACAGTAAAATAAAGCTTATTTGGAGAAAAAAAATGCAATAATAGAAGAAAGCCAACATCATGTATATGAACTTACTCTTGCTCAGTAGTCTGTCTTATACTGCGATGAACGTAAAATATTGGGAGTTTCCTAAATACTTCTTGGAATTGGTTATTTCAGTAAATTTCATCTGTATTAGGGACACACTGTATGCTAAGTTCTGGTTATGTAATCACACATAAGGACACCTTGCACTAGCTATGCGTTACCTATCTGAAAATGACTGCTGTCAAATGGAGGTGAGTTCAGTGAAGTAGGAAACTCAGCTCAAGTTTCTAGAAACGTCCTCAGGATTAACACTCAAGGTTATGATGAAGAGTTCAACATGAGTCAGGAACTGAAACAAGGCCACAGAAGCTAATGGGTAGTTGTCCCTTGATGCTGGAGTCTGAATCCATTGAGAGTAAGGAAGTATTGTCTATGCTTCTTTACATCCATACTGCCACTAACAATGCCTGCCCTATAGTCTCCCGGATTTCTAAAAGTAACATAGCTTGATGCTTTATTCCGAATAAGAAGATATATTGTGACTGGGAAATAGCTAGATTCTACTTTTCTACTTTCTTCCATTTATTTATTTATTTATTTGTTTGTTTGTTTTTTTGTTTGTTTGTTTTTAAAATTTATGGTAGAATTTTGGCACAGTGGAGGCAAAAATTAGCAAGACAAAGTTCCTTTGACCAAAAAGTATGATTTGCCTGAAGAAAGTATAGAGCCAATGTCGCCATTGAAACTTGGAAAATAGAAAGCTTTACCAAATACTCACCAAAACTGTTGAATCACTTCAGAAGGCCAAGTTTTAATAAAAGGTGGAGAGATGCTGTGAGAATAGCAAGCCGTGGGGAATAGGGTATGACAGCCATGATGAAGCAGTGTTTGACTGGCATAATGAATTATCATAATATTAGATTGATTGTTTGGGTATGGGTGGGATATAATAGTGTAGATAAATAGTTTCAAACAAGCAGATTCCAGGATTCTTCCAAGGAAAAGCCAATCCCATAGATTTTGATGAGTTCCAGGGTTATAATGATTGGCCAACTTTAGTGGCTCAGGTGGAGTTGGCTACCAGTTCTATTTGTATAATAGTAAAGTAGTAGTTTCCTAACTCTGACAAACACTGAATTGGGCTGGAAATGTGGATAATTATGATGGTGACTGAATATACCAGTCAGGTGCCAGGGATGAGGGAGTTTAACTTGAGTCCTCCTAGTGCAAATTATGCCCCAAATAACCCGTCTTGGTCTGAGTGAATGCATTTTTCCCATAATGTGCCTTTTTTTCCTTTTATTATAATTTCAAAGTAGATTTAACAATTGAAAACAAGGAAGAGCAATGTGACTTTTTTCTTTGAAATCAGATAGAAAACACGCTCAGATGAATTGATGGATGGTACCGTTTTCAGAATCTTATTATAGAAAGCAAAACAGGAATCAAAGTTAGCTGTGATCATCAGGATTAATTGTTCAAGCTTTGTTTTCCCAAAAGTAAAAAAAAAAAAAAAAAAAAAAAAAAAAAAAAAAAAAAAGACATGTACTTTATATCTTAATTTCCTACTATTACAGTAGTTTGCACTCTTATAGTCCACTCCATCCCTTTGTTTTCCCTTCAGATGTATAACATTTGTATAACTCTAATCCTCAAGCTGATGATATTACAGAAGCATTTGTGGCTTCTGAACTAGAAATGTATATGTCCTTCATACTCTAAGAACTAGATGTTTGTTAAGACGCAACAGTTGACATTGAACTCAGAGGTTCACTTATGTTTTGCAAGCATTCTCCTACTCAGCTACATCATCAGCTTAGAGGTTCATATGATTTTAATATTAGTTTACCTTTTAAAAATATTTCAAGATCAATAATAACATGATAAGTATTCAATATTTTTGATTTTGTGGTATCCTCTAATGTGTTTCTGAGTTACGGCAAGTGAATCTATATTTGAATGAATAAGCAATATAATATTAAGTCCAAGTAATCAAGAAAGGCCTTGTCAAATTACCCATTCTCTCTTCTGAATAGGTTACTGTCTAGCAGAAATGCTCAGAGTTTTTAAGGCTCCAGAAAATATTAATGATTAACTAAAGGAAGCACACTGTGAGACAATTTGGAGCCAACTATACACAGTCAAAGAACTCCACTCGCTTCCATGACAAGATGATAAGTTCAAAAATCTTAACAGTCTTCTAATCTGTGCTCCTATTTGTTTGTGGATTTGATAGAACATGAAGTAATTGTGCTCTTATCTCTAGAAGATTTGGCTATGATTTTGAGAAGGAAAAAAAAAAAAAAAAACCAATCCAAGATCCTAAATACATCAATGAAAAAGAAGAATGTAAAAACCAAAAGGAGGTTGTGTATTTTCTCTCTGGTGGCTTGTCAGAATATATTTGATTTTTAGCTCCTTCAGCAGTACAGTTTGGTTCACACATGGTGGACAGAAAGAATCTAAGTTGTCAGGGTAGCAGTGGTAGGGAAGTTGAGCATCATGCCAAGTGTGGTGGCACATACCTGTGGCCCCAGTACTCGGGAGGCAGAGGTGGGCAGATCATTTTGAGATTGAAGCCAGCCTGGTCTACAAAGCGAGTCCAGGACAGCCAAGGCTACACTGAAAAAGAAGCCTTGTCTTGAAAAACAAAAACAAAAAACAAAAGAAAAAGAAGAATGAGAAGGAGGAGGAGGAAGAAGAGGAAGAGGAGGAGAAGAAGAAGATGAAGAAGAAGAAGAAGAAAAAGAAGAGTAAGAAGAAGAAGAGAAGAAGAAGAAGAAGAAGAAGAAGAAGAAGAAGAAGAAGAAGAAGAAGAAAAAGAAGAAGAAGAAGAAGAAGAAGAAGAAGAAGAAGAAGAAGAAGAAGAAGAAGAAGAAGAAGAAGAAGTTGAGCATCTTTCACAGAGTCACTTATGTGAGGTTGATGTGTGTCCCAGTGTTAGTATAGCAGCATAATGATAAATTTACCTTCTATGCTTCAGTTTGGAAACAATCTAATAGAAACCAGCTTTGAGGGTGTTGAGGGTCCAGCTCAGTGGGACAGTGCTTTCCTAGCTTAAGTGAGACACTGAGTCTCAGTTCTATAGACAGCTCAATACAAGAGAAAATGACAAAGAAAAGGAGAGAGAATGGAAGAAAGAAGACAAGAAGGGAAGAAATAAAAATGTAAAATGAAATTATTTTTTTGGTATGACACAAGAATTAAAAAGTAAAGAAAAGGTTTCTGTCACAGTTGTTTTTGTCTTGTTTATATAGTTAAGTGGTTTGAAGTGGAGGGCTGGCATATGCAGCTATGTATTGTCACATGCAGTTAAAAACTCTACTGCCTCGGACTGGACACAGCCCAGAGATCATGAAGATTCCTGTACCAGTGGATACACCTTCACCACAGCTCCTTCATCTATGGCTGAGGGATTATGGTAGAAAGAGGGGCCATGACAATTGTAAGGGACAGAATATCCAGGAGTCAGCTGTGAAACAATCTCTCAAAAAAGTGGCATAAACAAGATCTGAGCAATCCACTATCAATATACAGGCTAACATGAAAGAGAGGGACCTCAGAGCTCACATCCATGCTCAAGGAACTACAGGCCCTGATGGTTCGTAGGGTCTACTGGGGATGAATTCCCCATTTGGTGTCCAAAACTAAGGAGTCATCCTGGAAACCATTCACATGGACAATAAAAGCAAAGTAAGAAGGTTGCGTTGATGTATTTGTGCATATAAAGAGGCACAAACATACAAATATGCATGTACAAATATGTGCAAAGACAGTATTAAGAAAGAGGCTATCAATTTGAGACTCCCAGTACAGGGAAGAAGTTGAGGGAAGGCAATTAGGGAGGGGCTGGAGAGAGAAAATGAAGGCATGAAGTTAGAAGTGAGATAATATATTATAATTATAGAGAATTTTGGGTGACCGTTCAGGCAGCAAACTGTCTCTGTCATCTTCTCATCCGGAAGCTGCTAACCTGCACTCCCTGAATACTCAGGTATTTAATTTTATTCCTCCTCAAGTATCTAATGGAGTTGAAGACCAGATAGTTTAGTTTTGCAATCAAGGTTAGTTGTTTAGGGGTTAAGATGTATTTTAGCTCTAGATAGATGTTTTAAGTCGATAATGGTGATGTATGATAGATATTGAATTGCATTAACAATTTTAGACTCACCAAGGTAGGAAAGATGCTTGGTTCAAGGCTGCAAAATACAAATAGTCAAAACACTAAGAATGTAACATTTATATAATTCTTGATTGTGTCATAATTCTTCTTTCTTTAGGTAGTATATTGTACATATGTGTAATAATATAAATGTGTATGTACAAAGTTTAAAAATTGTAGAAAAATGCAAACACTTGTGTAATTATAATAATTAAGAGCCAATGCGCAGTACTCTGTACCTGGGAAATGCCTAGAAACAATATCAATAATTAAAGTACACCTTAGTTGTCAAATATATATATTAATTAAAATAGATAAAAATCTGCTGTTGCAGATTTCACAAAATGTTAACTATTATTAAGTTTTTCTACATTTCAATTTTAAACATATTTTCAAAAATTAATGACATGATACCATATATGATGGTGCATACCTTTAATCCCAGCACTTGTGAAACAAAGGAATGTAGGGATCTCTGTGTTTGAGGCCAAGCAATCTATATAGTGAGTTCTAGGTCAGGTAGGGCTACACAGTGAAACCATGTCTCAAAACACACACACACACACACAGACACACACACACAAAGAGAGAGAGAAGACAATCTATATAGTGAGTTCCAGGTCAGCTAGGGCTACACAGGGAAACCATGTCTCAAAACACACACACACACACACACACACACACACACACACACACACACACACATACACACACACACACACACACACACACAAAGAGAGAGAGAGAGAGACAAAGAGAGAGAGATGATTGACATAATAATTTATGAATCACTCAACTACTGTCTGTTTTATGCTATCATAAATCCAGTTCTTAATTCTGTCAAGACAATTAATGAATAAAGAAGCATGCTTAGTTAGATACATTAGATACTCAAACCAGCATCACGTGCAGAAGAGCTTGGTGTATTAATTTCTAATCAAAGCAGAATCAATATCCTTGTTTTGAGAGTAGCAGCAGCAGCAGAGCTAGTATCAGTCCTTTGCCAGAAGCCTGAATCTCAGACAAACCTGGATAGTTGATTGGTATGCTGTATATTAATGGAAAAGGAAAATGCATATTTATTCCAGGCAATGCTTTTACCATTGACAGCAAGTTTCTTTCTATTTTAATCAGTAAAGTGTCAAGTATGAAGCTCACTTCTGCTCTTGTTCTCCATAAAATGAATCACAGAACAAAACTGGCAAGAGAGCTGACTCTGCTCTGAGCATGGACATCGACCATGGATGGAAAGCAGCAGCCAGTCTGGCTGACCAGTCTGCAGATTCTCCGCAACTCTCTCTGCAAAGGTCTAAAGATAAAGCAAGCTAGATACCTCATCTCCCTTCCAAATCCAGAGATTAGTTCTCTTGCCAGGGCCAGTCTTGGGGGAAAAAAAATGACCAAATAAGCATAAATGTTCCACTTACCTTGTGGACAGTGATGACAATTTCAGTTCAGTTTCAAAACACTGAAGGCTGTCACCTCCATGTATTTAACAGTAATGAGAACATTTGAATAACCAAAGTATGGAATGCAAACATGGGGTGGTTCCCAAAGGAGAATTAGTATTGCAACCAGAATCCCAGTTAATTTCATTCAAACTTTTTCCCCTAATGCCTACTCTAAACTGATTGGTTATATAAGAAATAATAAAGTCTTTTATAATTAAACATTTAATTTAAAGTAGTAAAGTGGCACAGGAATGATTGGTTCACTCATATTTTGTTTTTTTTATTATTTTTAAATAAAAAGATAATTCAGTGGAGTGATTAACATTCTAAGACAACAAGTGATCATGTTACTGAAAGGTCCTGACTTACTGCTAAGTCTCAGAGGTAAAAACACTTTGAGCTACAGTGAAACTTCATCCTCTTGTACTTAGCCTTGGCTCCTCCTAAGGTAGAGTTTGTCTGGTGCCCTGCTGTTTGGAAATGACCCAAAGGTAGAAGTGAAAGATGAAGTTTCAGCAGGAGGGCCCAGCATCTCAGAGGATTTGCCCTGTGATGCAGGGAAGCCTGCCTGAGGCTTACACTTTCCAAAGGAGGCTTCCCTATTAGTCTTGAATAATTATGACTGTTTGAGTCCTGTGCCCTTAGATGCAGGTGGGGGTTTGCACAGTAAATACACTGTGTTGACTCTGGATAGCTAACCTGGAAAATTTTAGGAGCAGGCAAAAATCATGTGGGTACTTGAAAGACATAACTCAGACATGCAAAATATATTTTCTCTGACATTCCTTGCTCTCCCATTCTCATACTTTATTTATTTCTTTCTTAGAAGAAATCAGGAGCTGCTTGCACTAAAATTGAACCTCAAATGTTTATTCCTCAAATATATTTCCTTATTTATCCTTAGCAGAAAGACTATACAAGAGAAATGTTAGGGAATGTTTTCTCTTCGAAATGACTTGAATCTGAATTTAACCATGTATGTACCATATATGCATGGCAAGAAAGCAGGAAGAGGGAAGGGAAACAGCTAGATGGAGGAAAGAGGAGAGTGGTGTGGGCAGGGGGATCAGAGGGTACATAAAATAAGAGAGTGTATGTGTATATATGTGTGTGTGCATGTATGACTACACATGAAAATGTTATAATGAGATCTACTTCCTTACACACTAGCTTTAAGTATTAATAGTAATGACAAAACTGTTTTCAAAATAATACGTAATTGATAAAATCCCAATTAGTGGTTGTCCTTGCTTTTCAAAGCTGGTGATACCTTTCTGCAGCAAATGATCTTGTAGAGACTCCATCATGCCTGAGAGCCAAAAATCAGATGGGTGAGACCAGTAAGCCATGGGGAACTACTGCATTTGTGATGAGAATTTAGACTTGTGATTGTGAACTATATTTAGAATATGCCTCCACTGGAGATGCTAGTCTCTGGTTGTATGAAGTATCAGTGGACTGGGAAGAGAAAATGTCATTTTACACAGTATAAGATACCGAGCTACCCCTCCATTGATATTTAATCAGCTATATGCCAGCCTGTAGTAGGCTGTCAACACCTCCCAGGGGTTGCAAAACTCAAAAGAATCTAGTTTCTCTCTCAGGATTTCTGAGGAAGGGAAGACAAGCTATTTCTTATACTGAAGCATTGAATCAAGCCACCACCTTTGATTAATTTGCCATGTTTGTGGTCTTTGTTTAGCGTGGGTTTACCTAATCCTTGGTATCTTTATCAAAGTCTGGAGAGTTCCACCAGCAGATAAGATCTGCAACTCTGGCTTTCTGGCTTTCTTTTCTTTTCTCACTCATCCTCTTTTTTCCCTACTATTATTTAAGCCTCACCCTAGTTTGGCCAAGGATTAACATCATTGCTTTCCTTTGAAGCAGGCCTAGTTGGTGATATGTGTGAATCATCCTGTTAATTATTTAAAAATCTTCCCCATGATAAGAGGTCCGCCTTTCTTGCAGTAAATAGTGACTCAATATTCCACAGAGGAACCATTTCCCACAGAGTAAAACAATAAAATTGTAATTTATAGTAGCCATACATTTGCATATATTTCCTTTGTTAATCCACATTCATTTTGAAAGGCACAAAACTCAAGATTGTCTCTTATTTGTAGGTTTATTGTTTTTCTTTTTATCTGTGTATATACATAGTTTGCATTCATGTATACATGCACATACACCCATGCTACAGAATGTGTGAGAAGACATGAGGATGACCTTGGGTGTCAGTCCTTACCGTCCTCTTTTTTTTTTTTTTTTTTTTTTTTTACACGGTGTCTCTATGCTGTTCACCACTGTCTTGTGCCACACTCACTGACTTGAGAGTTTCTAGGGGTTGTCCTGTCTCTGATTCCCATCTCACCATGGAAATTCTGTGATTACAAACGTATGCCACGATTCCTGGTTCCTTTGACTTCTAGGGATTCAAATTCAAGTCTTTCTAGTTGTGCAGCAATCCTGTTATCCACCGTGCCATATCTTTCGTTCTCCATCTACTCCACTGATAAAAACCACTCTAAAGTTCAATGGGTATAGCTTGCAACGTGCTGTTCCTGATTTGAAGGTTTAACAAAATGGTTTCACTATGGTAACATTTTCTCTGTTGTTTGCAATATAAACCCTGCTTTTGGAGCATGCTTATATAAAATCATTAAAACAACATCGTGTGGATATCTAACCTTCTAAATGTGCAGAATAAAAACACTGTAACTGAGCTCAAAATAACTAGTGCTTTTTATGTTTATTTTGGGTGGTGAGTACACATGAGAACTCTGTGGAGTATCAAAAACAGACCATGGCTTGGAGTTCTCCCATGTTTAGTGTGTGATTTAAATAAGACAATAGATGAAAAATAAGTCTAACATAATCTAGAATATTTGCTTATTAAAACTTTTAACTAGGTTTCAACTTGTATGCTCAGAGGATCCAGATACTCTGAATATATAATTGAGATTATTACTAGTAAACCCCAAAATCCTGTGATATGGGACAAATTAAAAGCAGTCTACATAGTTCAACATTTGTCATATTATTTCTGTTGACAGTAACATGCTGCCAGCTTACTTGGAATGCAGAAGGGATTTTCAAATGTAGGTGCCTGAAAATAAAGATGAGAGAAGCAAGGAATATGGACAGAAGTTGTTGAGCTAAGGAAGAGGAGAACGAGAATGTCTAACTGTGTTTATGTTAAGCATCTAAAAAGTGAAATATTACAGCAGTGTTGATTCAAAAGCAAATCATCAGGGAGACATGTTGGATTCAAATTCATTTTAGGGTTCACACAAACCTTCTGTGACCTCATACAAGTGGCTTAATATTACTAAGAAACAATTCCTAGGGTTTGAAATAGAAATACAACTATGCCTAGACACCAAGGTAGCTATGAGAATTAAATGAGATAATATGTCTCATACCTTTAAATAGAAACTGGCTGCTTGTAAGTTCCAAAGATGAACTAGTAAAACAAATATCTCGGGTAATTTATAGCAACACTTACATCAAGGCACAGTTTCTCTAGTGTTAGAGAAATAACTATGTCTTAGTGTCAATGTAAAAAAACTGTATGAGGTCAACCACTGTACTATGTATACTATGTACACCTTCCTGCTTGATATGTTATAAACAAGTCTAAAAATTCCAAAATCTACTATAATTTGCTATTTATTAATTTTATTACCAAAATATACATCATTTGCATTTAAACTTTTAGCTCTTTCAGGACAGAGAATTGTGCTCAAATCCATCCTTTCTTTTTGCTACCTCTGTGAAGCTGGAAGACTGAACAACACACCTAGTGTTCTGGGGACTTTCTGTCTATGTTGATATAATAGTGTCTACCTTTCAAGTCTTTTAATGAAGATGCAGTATGCTGATATGTGAAAAATGCTTAGAACGGGCATAAGCTAGTTTAGTTACTAAACATCCTTAGTGGTAAGTGCTCAGCATTAGGAGTATTTTTGTTGTTTGCTCCATGTGAATCCTGCATTAAGCCTATGAAAGGTATGTAGGGAATCCTAATAATTGACATATCCTTACATAGATTAATTAAGAAAATATAATGCATGAGAAAACATAATGAAAGGAGACACATAACTGATTACACACAAAATGGTATTAAGAGACTTATGAGACTACCGCCAAGAAACTACATACACTTGAAGGCATTGGTGACTTCTTAGAAGTGTATTAGCTAGGATGGATTGACGACTAAACAAAAATCTGAAGAGACCTGTAAGAAATGCTCGTGATTAAATGTTGCACAGAATATTTAAAGAAGAAATAACTTGAGGGTGCTTCTGACTGGGAATCCTTCAGCTCTGGGGCATTTCATCTCAAATTCCCTTCATAAATTTACCTTGGCTTTGCTAAAATAATGATGAGAATAACTAATATATGAATACAAATCTTTCTTAAAGGACTCCAAGAGTTTGAAACAGTAATGATTACTACAACTTACTGAGATCAACAGCATCCAATAACAAAAGCATGTGAAAATACCAGAACAAAGGAATAGAATAGCCCAAAGCTCTCGATGAATATTCATGCAGAATTCATGATAAGCACAATCAAACAAAATTTAACAGTGTACAAAAAATAAAAACAAAAATATCAAAAAACATATTCCAAAGCCTAGTGGAATTTATTGTTGGAATAGAAAGAGAGTTTAATCTAAAAATTCATTGTAATAGATCTCATTGGTCGAACCATTGGGAAAAAAAAAAAACACAGACACCATCACAACTAATGAACTATGAAACTCAAACAGTAGCAATAAAATTAAAATATCTCTAATATGTATCATAGATACATGAATATATGGATATATATCCCACATATACATCATTCTCAACAGCAGAGGATTAAAATTATGAAGAGATAGATGTCTATTACAATCACTTTGTTAAACACAATGCTAGAATTTCTTGTAAGAGAAATAAATCAAAGAAAAGGAACTGAACTACTACCAAATAGGAAAGAAAAACAAAGAAAACAACCCCACATGACCACTGTTTGTAGAACTATGTTTTTTCTAATATGAAACCCTAAAGGCTTATTTTTTTCTGTTTAAAGGTTATTAGAATATAAAAATTCAGTGCTTGCAGTCTCCAAAACCAAATCACAAAATTAGGTGTAATTTTATGCACCAATAATTAAAAATCTACACAGGAAAACTTTAAAATAATCCAACCAAGAGTTACTTTAACTATAAGTGATCAATAAACTAAAATGCTCCCCTGCAACCAAAATGTTAAAAGAAATTACAAGAACTCAAATAAACAGAGAGATATGAATTAAGATATCTAATGTTCATAAAATACGTTGCTGTCTAAAAAGTTTTCACACATCTCCTATCAAAATTTCAAAGATAAGATTTTTATTTTTAGAAGTAGACATAAGTGATGCAGAAATCTATGTGTAATTTCAAGGAACCTGTACCAAAACAATCCATCGGAAGTTGAAGCTATAATAACTCTCGTATGTCATGATTTCAAACCCTATGACAAAGCTAACATGACAAAAACAGCATGTCAGTGTTGTACAGTCCTACCTAGAAACTACTAGAATCCTGCAGAGCTTCAGTTACATGGTGAAATGATCTTCAGCAAAGGAGTCAACGATATGCGGCCAAGGAAAAAGTCTCTTCAACAAGTGATGTTGAGGAAATGAGTGTCAAAGATCAGGTATACAGCCTAACTTCCCAGGCAGCTTCTGAAAGAAAAATTTTAAAACTTCCAAAGACAACTCAGTTTTCAGTAACTAAAAATTGAAACCAGAGGGACCATGAAGATCAATAACCCTTCCTTCATAGAGCAGAACAGCAACAGCAACAAAACTCTTGTGAGATGCAGAGGGAAAGACAGGTGCAGCTATACAGACAGGCAGACAGAACAAAGGAAAGTAGGTTGATTAAATACAGTCAAAAAACCCCCTACAGACTCGTAGGCTGCTATCAGAGCTAGCCCTCCCCCAATTATCTCACTGTTATCAAGCACACTAGTCTGTGTCTCCCAGTTAAAAACTTCATTTATCCCCCACTCATGTGCTTTAAGCCTTATTTGTTCTGTCTTAGAAGCTTGCTCTTTGCTTTGTCTGAAGATTTATGACTTCTTTTGAGCCATGTTGTTGACTTCTTAGGAGGCACAGAACTACTCTGTGTTTTGATCAGAAGGCTTACACAGCATGGGCCATAGAGGTAGATGCATGAACGTATTTGTTTTCATCTCTTTGCATGAAAGTTATCATTCTGTTAATTTAATACCTATATTTCCATTAAAAACATGTTTTGTGGTTTGAACTACAAACACCGCTTTAAAGGCAAACGTATGATAAAATGAAGATTTAGAAAATCGAAGACACCTGGCCTGAGAGGATGTGGTTGCTGTGGCACAGGTGCATCAGTAGGAGGCAGAGAGGACAGATGTCTGTGTCAGTGCTCTGACCTGTGAACATTGGAATGGTTAGTAGCCTCACACTCTCTGAAAAAGGGAGCCAGTCCAGTGCCACATGGGCTCCCAAGGTGTGGAACGAGCCTGAGACTAGAAGAACCTGGCATGAGACAAAGGCCCCAGGCTGTAATGAGTCATAGAAGGATGACTCCAGCATGGAGTCATGCTGGTGGATCCAGGCAAGGAGCAAGGCCAAGATGACCACCACTCTGGTGTTCACAGGCGTGGGATGGGGACAGACAATGCTTGAGATAAACACTGCCTGGTGCCATATTACAAGGGTGAGGCATAGCACTCCTGAAACCAGTTCTGAGATGACCTTAGGCACTCAGAGATTCCAGGCACTACAGAGAGGAGCCAGTAAGTGTGGTGATATGGAAGAGAAACAGAAACAGAAAGAAGATAACGTTTTCAAAAAACTGTGCGGGTATAATTGGATGTCTACATGCAGAAAAATGCACAAAGATTTATATTCATCACCCAGCACTAAGCTCAGGTCCAAGTGGATGAAAGACCTCAACATAAAATCAGATATAATTAATCTATTAGAAGAGAAACTAGGCATCAACCTAGAACTCATTGGCACAGGAGATATTTCCTGAACAGAACACCAACAGCTCAGGCGCTAAGATCAACAATTAATAAATGAGACCTATTGAAACCGAAAAACTCTGTAAGGCAAAGAAATTGTCAATAGAACAAAATGACAGCTCAGAGACTGGGAAGAGATCTTCACCAACCCTTCATCCAATAGAGGTATAATATTCAAAATATATAAAAAAATTAAACACCACCAAACCAAATAATCCAATTTTTAAAATGGGCCACAGAGCTAAACAGAGAATTCTCAACAGAGGAAACTTGAATGACTGAGAAGCATTTAAAGAAATCCTTAGCATCGTTAGTCATCAGGGAAATGCAAATCAAAACGACTCTGAGATTCCATATTACATCTGTCAGAATGGCTAAGATAAAAAAAAAAAAAAAAAAAAAAAAAAAAAAACAGAGTACGTGAGAAAGTCATATCCCACTCTCCGCTCAAGTGTGGAGACTGTTCTCACGTACTCTGGTGCCTCACATTTGACCATGTCCCCTGGAGGGGGAGACCTGGTGGCACTCAGAGGAAGGACAGCAGGTTACCGAGAAGAGACTTGATACCCTATGAGCATATATAGGGGGAGGTAATCCCCCTCAGGAACAGTCATAGGGGAGGGGAATAAGGGAAAAAGGGGAGGGAGGGAAGAATGGGAGGACACAAGGGATGGGATAACCATTGAGATGTAACAAGAATAAATTAATAATAAAAAATTTAAAAAAAAAACCTCAAGTGACAGCACATGTTGGAGAGCATATGGAGAAAGGGGAATACTTCTTCATTGCATTGTAGGAGTGCAAACTTGTACATCCACTTTGGAAATCAATTTAGCTCTTTCTCAGAAAATTAGGACTAGTGGTACCTCAAGACCCAGCTATATCACTCCTGAACATATACTCGAAATATTTTTCACCATACAACGTAGTTGAGATAATCACCCAACTATGTTCATAGTAGCCTTATTCACAATAGCCATAAACTGAAAACAACACTGTGTTGAAAACTTGAATTATGATGTTATTTTGAATGAATAGCTGTCAGATTTACCCTATTATCAAATATTAGGCCATTCATTCTGTTTTGTTTTTGACTTTGTTCACTCTAATTTTCCTCTTTGCCCTGAGCAAGGTGGTAGTTTACCTGTCAAGCCTCATTTTGTAAGAGATATAATCACAAAGACCAAGTACAGTGTCTCCTTAAGCACGTAACAGAAATTTTGTGAGAAGACTTGCTGCACTATGCCACAGGGCCAGTTTAACACTGAGAATGATTGGAGGGCATGAGATAATAAAATGTTTATTCAACACAGAACTACTTCTCATAAAATAAATCAGGATTCATGTGTGTGTGTGTGTGTGTGTGTGTGTGTGCGTGCGTGCGTGCGTGCGTGCGTGCGTGCGTGCGTGCGTGGGTGCGTGCGTGCCTGTCTGTCTGTCTATCTGTCTGTCGGTGTGTGCATGCGCTGGGGATGGCCTACAGTTCAGAGATACAGTCCATTACCATAATGGCAGGAAGCATTTGCAAACATGGTGCCTGAAATGAGCTGAAATTTCTAAAAACAGATTGGCAGCAGGAAGAGACTGTGAGCCATTAGGCCTAGTTTCAGCTACTGAGACATCAATACCCACCCACTAATAGTTGGGTTGTACACTTCCTCCAACAATTGATTATTTCTCTTCAGGTCTTTGTATATACCATTTACCTTTATCCATGCAATGGACAGAATATAAGCCATGCACTTCATCAAAACTAACCTGTAATTTCTACTCTCCATTCTTGATTTCAGTGATCACTCAAGTAACAACATAGTGGATTCACTAAATCATCATGCCAGTGAGCCCCCTGTTGGAATCAAGTGACTTGCTGTATAAAATGACCTGATATGGTAGGCTATAGCTTGATTGTGAATTATTCACTGTCACCTTTTTGTCTTAGATTCTTTGAATATGAGATATAATGGGTGATCCGCCTCAAAGGTTATATAAAGATCATTCTGTTATGTTATGGCCAGGATCTAGAGCCATGGCTTCAATGGAACAAGTTTTTACAGTCAATCCTTTTTATTGTGTTTGATGTTTTTTTTTTTTTTTTTTTTTGATAAACAAAGAAATAATACATATATAGTATAGATATATATCCGCTCTATGTTGTTGATAATATTATTAATAAACCTTTTGGTGATATGAGAGGGACTATGATATATAAGCTTACAAAGGCTTGACCATTTTATTTTCTATATGTGACTCAGTGTCTGATGTTGGGTTGAAAAAGAGCATAAAGAAACTGTCCTAAAAATTTAGGTGAGTAGAATGGAATTAAAACATCAGTTTCATGTTGTGAATCAAACATTGCTTGGGGCGTAGAATTTTAAATCGTTCTCCATTCCTCTCGGGTAGCCAACTGGTTTCTTTAATGTGGCAAAAACATAATGCTGATGTTAGTATTAGTCACTGCAGATTAATACCACTTCATATAAACAATGTGAATACTTTGGGGATTAAGGTATGTATGATAGGGTAACCATATCATATCTAATGACTTAGACTCCTGTGATGTTTTACAATTGAATGTGATGGGAACTCTGCTGCTAAGAGAAAACAAAACAAGCAAACAAAGATAAACAATGAAGTATCTTTAACAGTTATTGTCAGATCTCGTGAGCTGAATGTCCATGAAAATAGCATTTCAACGGTGAATTGTAATGCATGACAAGTGTCTAGATCCCACTCACAGCAGGACCAGTGCTTTCCACATTAGTGTGCTTCCAATGGCAGTGTCAGGCATTGATCACTATGACTCTTTTTTAGGAGATTCAGGAAAATTGTTGTGCTTAAAGCTTATAGAAACTGATGCCTTTTCTCATCACTTTGAAGAAAAGTAGTCATTACTAAGTTTTTAAAAAGTTCAGGTTGAGTAAAATCTAAATATCCAAAAGCCATAAGAGTAACAATGCATAATGTCACTTCTTTTAAGCATCGTTTCTCTTTTTTATGACAGACAGCTTCCTTTGTACCAAAAGTAGCATTTTGCTATTTTCTACCACATAATGAAACATTTAATGATGGAGTGTCATTAAGCACACTTTACACTTACATGGTCTAGGTCTGAAAAGTTACTGTGTAGAATTGTATAAAATATACCCCGAAGAGATTGTCGATTGTGTACCCATTTTACCCAAGTTATTCATTGTCTAGGACCTGTTCACCATATTTCATAGGATCTTACCACAAAAAAGTTTTATAGATATAAAATAGTAATACTTTGATAATTTAAATCTTAAAATTGTTGAAATCCAAAGCCCATATCTTAGCTTAATGTGCAAGGCACATTTTATCCTTCTATGCCTTTACTCAGAAGTAAGGTTTTTTCCAGAATCCTTTCTAATGATGTACTTTCTCCACTTAGCATCTGCTCTCAGAACCTACTGTGAATTGCATGTAGTCATTCCTAATATTATGTATCACTTACTTATGTCTTTATATTCTTCACAGTAACACTATGAGAACGATCAGGGATGAGATTTTTGAGACAGTTACTTTATGTAGCCTTGGCTGTCCTGGACTCACTTTGTAGACCAGGCTGGCCTTCAACTCACAAAACTCTACCTGACTCTCCCTCCTTGAGTACTGGGATTAAAGGCATGTTGCATCACATCTGTGTAAAACAGACCTTTCTTTACTATTTTTTAATTTCATCTCGTTTTTGAATCCCCAGCACAGGTTCATAATGGACCTGAATTTGTGCCCGAAGAAAGATTGCTGAGGCTTGAAGTTCTCAGTACAATCCATTTTCTGCTCTGAACTGACTGTTCTGAGACACTGACTTTCTAGATCACAGTATCATTCTTTGCTGAAAAGAACAAGGCCAACATCATAGAGGGTATTTTTCTGTATGTCATAAACCCACAAAGAGGATAGTCTTATGTATCCACTATCCTGTTCTCCTACATGTAATTTGTTTGAGTGTGCATGCCACAGCACATGTGTGCAAAACACAGCCACTATTGTAAGGCACTTCCATTCTTTCACTCTTTGGGTCTGAATGTTGTACTCAGGCTGTCAACCTTGGCAGAACGTGCCACTGAGCCATCTCACCAACACTTTGCTCACTTTTACAATTGGAAGAATGATGGGCCAGAAGGATAAAAACAGTCTGCTTGCTTTAAAAACTGATTAGCAAATAGCAGGCTTGGTAATTCAAATGTCACCTCTAGAATCCAAACTCTCCTCTATTCCATGACATGGTCTCTCTAGCTGCTAAATGAGTATTTATATCAAAGTTAATGTTGAATAAATGAGATGTTTTAAAATTAGGTCTGTGTGTTCTATATAGACAGTTTTATTTTTAATTTTACTTTATACATAGGATGTGCAAGCCTGAGTTCCCTGGTCTTTACCATCCCTCCTGACACAGACTAGTTGGCCTGCCTTGACATCACTTTCCCCTGCTAGGACTTCTCTTCCATGCCATAGTGGCAAGAGGGATGAACTCAATTCTGACGCTACTTGATGGCCTCTGGTTTATGGGTAGGGAAAGTGAGATTGGAAGGAGGGCAGTGATGGGACTGTGATTGGGATGTAAAGTGAGTAAATAAATAAATTTTAAAAATGTAAAATAAGAATGGTCACAATACCATTTACCTTGCAGTATAAATATGATAATTAAATAAACTAGTGAACTAGTATCCATCATATCCCCACCTCAAAAACATGTTAGGAAAGCATTAGGAAGAACCGTGTGAATTAATTTAAATAACAGAGGGAGGGTTCCAAACTACAGTGTTCTAAAGTTATATATTTTGGGCTAATAGGAGACGAGGGAGGTGCTGATTTTGTTTATTTTATAGAATTGTAAAAGAAAAATTAGTTAGTAGATCATTTTCTTTAATTACTTTCTTATGTTGAAAACATTTTTAGCTCACATGAAAGACAAAGTCTGGGTTAAGCTGTTGACAATGCCAGCAACAAAATAAATAAATAAATAAACTGCTCCACTGACAGCCTAGTTTTCAGAGAAGATGGAATCCTGAAGACCTAGCTTGGTCAAAGTGCTCCCCAGATGCAGAACAGAGATGAAATAGGGGCTTATTTTGTTCAAAGCGTCTGCACTCTTTTATTCGTTTGCAACCTTTCCACCTGCTCTTCCCCAAGGATCCCTAAGCCTTGAAGAGAAGGGATTGATAAAGATCCCACTCAGTCCACGTGCTCTAAAGTCTCTCACTCTGCACATAATCCAGTTGAGGATCTGTGTGCTGATCACCATCTACTGCAAGAAGAGACTTCTTTGGTTGCAGTTGAGTGATACTCTGCTGTATGGACATAGCAATAATGCATTAAGATTCATTTTATTCTTCTATTTCTTTAGCAAAATAGTAGCGTGTTGTTCTTTAAGGCCCCTGATCTATCTAGTCTTGTGCTTATAGCCACTTTAACAGGGCCATATATATCTTCTTATGAAGTAAACCTTAAATCAAATTAAAATTATTAAATCACTCCTATTGACATTTGTGCTATTATTTCTTCAGTATATATTGAAGGCATGCCACTATTGGTCACAGGTTTTGTAGATGGGTGATATTGATGATTTCTTTCCTTTACTCTCCAGTACCTTGCAGAATATCTTCCAGGATCATTAATGCTATTCAGTAGGGCTGAAGCTTCTACTTGGACACCAACTTGATTTCTCCCTGGGATGACATATTTAAGCTGTGTCTTCAGCAATAGGGCCTTACTATTAGGTTATAGAGAATAACCATTAGCTTCAGGAGCTAGTGTCATCTAGGTACAACAGGCCAAATACATATATGATCACAAAGACAGCATGCATAAGACCTGCACACATTCAAACCAGACAAAATCCCAGTACAGAGAACAATAAGGGGACGCATACTTAGATCCAAACCAGGAAGCTGTTTGTGATTGGTACCTGCTGGGAAACTGAAGTCGGTTTTGTCCAATAGGGCATCAGTGAGTGTATAACCCGCACTCGGGGCAAGCTTCATTCCCACGAGTAATTGGCTAACACAAATGGACTCTGTGCTTCCATTGTGTGTGCTTTTTTCCCTGCTTTGTTTTGATACTTTTAAATTTTGTTTTGCTTTATTGTTGGTTGTTTCTGTTGTTCTTTGTGTAAAGTTTTGTTTTGTTTTTCTTTTTGAGAGAGATGAAGAACAAGACATTGGTTGGGTAAGGAGGTGGAGATCATCTATGATGAGTTGGAGGAGAGAAAATAATATGATCAAAATATATTGTATGAAATTTCTAAAGAAAAGTTATTTACAACTTTTTATTTGTGTGTGTGTGTGTGTGTGTGTGTGTGTGTGTGTGTGTGTATGTGTGTGTGTGCTTGTGATGTGTGTGAGTGTGCATAACACAGGTCACATATTGTGGTCAGAGGACAAAATTGTGGAGTCAGCTTCCTCCCTACATCTTTACCTGGTGTCTAGGGATTGGAATAGGTCACAAGCCTGGTACCAAGTAGACCCTGAGCCACTGAGCCTCTTGTCAGCTCCCTCTGTACTCTAGTTACATCTTTTTCTGTTTGGAAACATGGTTGCGGAAGATATGTGCATTTTCAGGCCAGGCTTACATGGCTCTACTTGTAATTTATACAGGATACTGAACTCCAAGAAGTCATTAATTTACTCAACACACATTTTAGAAATATATGGTGTGTGGGCACCATAATCTCTGAGTTCAAGATTTTGAAAAAGCACCCTGTTTTTATTTTTTCTGTCTTTCTTTCTTTTCTTCATTCTCATATTCTCTCTCTCTCTCTCTCTCTCTCTCTTTCTCTCTCTCTCTCTCTGTCTCTCTGTCTTTCTGTCTCTCTCTCTCAGAAAAAAAGCATTGCTAAAAAATTTATACAGTTAGAAATTATGTGCATGTTTTTGTAAATTGGAAGACTTAAATCAACTTTTTTTCAGTGTACTGTCTGAAGTGGGGTGAACCTTGTTAAATAGGCAGAGTCAATTTTAAGGAATGAAGCCAGCGTTTTTGACTCTTCAGAATATTAAGAACAGGTCATAAGTAAAAGAAAATAGGAACTAAAACCGGAGGTTGGGAAGCCTGGAGTCAGTTCAGACTGTCTGAATCACTTATGCTGTGGTGGTGATTTGAGCTGACAAGATGTTTTTGGAGGGATCCTGCTCTCCACCACTGTTTGCTTTGGGAAGTCAAGCCAGGATTTATTATGGCTGAAAGCCTTTACAGCTGTCGGATGCAGTGTGGGGCTCAGAGAGTTGAAAACATCAGCTGACATTAATAGTGTGAGCTGTGATTTTGAATATTTACAACAGTTGTAATGCGGGCAGAAAAAAAGACACAGAAAACACATTTAGTTTGTATTCCTCTATGCTTACAAGACATACTTGGAAAAATGATATATCCAACAAAGAAAATAGTTATCCAGTATCTACTAAATGCAACTCACATATCTTTAAATTTTGTATAAAGTTCTGCTTATTAATGAAATCAAATTCATTATGAAGATAGCAGATTTAGGATGCAAAATCATACAAAGTAGAGAGTTCTGAATATGATGTCTTCCCCAAAACGAAATACTTCAGAAAGTTGAGTTACAGTCACTACAAAGCATTGGGCTTCTGTAAAGACACCAAAACAAATTACATTTGGGAGACATATGCATGACAGATGGACGGATTTATCAACAGACAGATAAATAGGTAGTTTAAAAGAAAAATTTCCTCCTTAACCAGGAACAAAGACTTAAATAGATATGGCTCCCATAGATTCATGTGTTTGAATGTTTGGCCACACAGCTGGGACTATTAGGAAATGAAGCCCTATAAAAGGAGGTGTGGCCTTGTTAGAGGAAGTATATCACTGTGGGGGTGTGGCCTTGTTAGAGGAAGTATATCACTGTGGGGGTGTGGCCTTGTTAGAGGAAGTATATCACTGTGGGGGTGTGGCCTTGTTAGAGGAAGTATATCACTGTGGGGGTGTGGCCTTGTTAGAGGAAGTATATCACTGTGGGGTGTGGCCTTGTTAGAGAAAGTATATCACTGTGGGGGTGTGGCCTTGTTAGAGGAAGTATATCACTGTGGGGGTGTGGCTTTGTTAGAGGAAGTATATCACTGTGGGGGTGTGGCCTTGTTAGAGGAAGTATATCACTGTGGGGGTGTGGCTTTGTTAGAGGAAGTATATCACTGTGGGGGTGTGGCCTTGTTAGAGGAAGTATATCACTGTGGGGGTGTGGCCTTGTTAGAGGAAGTATATCACTGTGGGGGTGTGGCTTTGTTAGAGGAAGTATATCACTGTGGGGGTGGGGCTTTGTTAGAGGAAGTATATCACTGTGGGGGTGTGGCCTTGTTAGAGGAAGTATATCACTGTGGGGGGTGGGGCTTTGAGGTCACATATACTCAAGCTACACCCATATGTTACACAGTATCTCCTTGCTGCCTTCAGATTAAGATGCAGAATTCTCAGCCTCTGCAACACCATGTATGCTTGCATGCTGCCATGACTCCTGCCATAATGCTGATGCACTAAACTTCTGACACTGTAAGCCAGCCCCAACTGCATGATTTTTTAAAATAATTATTGCCATGGTCACTGTGTCACTTCACAGCAATAAAAAAAAAACAAACAAACAAAAAAAACTAACAAGGAGCTTACATAAACTTTAAGAGTTAAAAAGATTTATTTCTAATATGTAGTATTATGCATAATTTCTTCAACATTTTTTTCTGAAAATATATTCTGAGTGTTGAGCAACTTTCTCATTACTTATCATGGATGATGAAGCATCAGATCCGTACATCCCTTTATGTAGATATTCAAGTATAGTAGGAACTCAATATATTTGTAAATGTAACACCCCCACACATGTACAGTATGAGAATTATCCAATTTATTCCCAACCCACAAAAATATAGGTCCAAAATTAGATGAATGACAACACACAGCTGGGACAGTGATGCTGAAGAAGAAAAACACTGTGTTGTTACTGGAGCCTGAATTTAGTGACATGCAAGTGTATTGATGTTAAGTATTGATGTTTTGACTGGAACAACAGCTGCAAGTTTGGTCATGTTTTGACCAAATACTGTTATCACAGGTAATGAAATATTTTCCTCCCTGTTGGCTATGTCTATGTCTCTTCTTTAGTTTGGTTTCTTCGTGATTGTGTTATACGTCCTGATTTTCGCTTGTTAAAAAACATATCAGTAAGATAATTGCACACACTTCAGAGGAAAATTTCAGCAAACCAAGTTTATTTGTAAACTGTATAATTTTTATGAATAATACTTTTAAACTGTGAAATTAGCTATTCTACTATCACTTATGCAAACACACTGTAGGGTCTAAGTATCCTTAAGGTAAAACTGCATAGTTTCTGGTTTTTTTCTGTCTTCCTTATTTTATCAATATACCTATTTTAGTATTTAAATTTCAGTCCACTTATCCTTCCTTTTATTTCTTGAATACTCCATGCCTTGTGTCCTTACTGTTACTGTGCCAAAATGGCTTCATGCACATGACACAGAGGATGTCACTAGTTTACATGCTCCAGCCTAGATCTAGCGAATGCCTTGCTCTTCATTCTCAAGAGACCACATGATAAGTTCAGAGAACTTAAGTCATGCCATAACCTTTCACCCTTCAGTGTGATTATTTGGTGAGTTTTCCATATACTCAAAGTTCTGTGGATGCAGCAGTCACGTTTTATCGTTATTCTTCATGGTTCTACTTAATATTTCCATATATATGTCTGTACCAAATACTTTGCTTATAACTAGAACTGCTATTGTTTCTAAAGTAAAAAGCTTCTCAAACTGAATACCTTCTCTTCAGGTATTCCTTATGGGAATGTCTAATTCCATCAAAGACCACACAAAGGTGCTCAGAGCAGCACTTAAATGAAGTGGGATTTATAGCATCCTCATAGGACATCTACTGATTCAGGGCACGTGTTCTGTTGAATACAAAGGTAAAAATGTTATCATCCCAAATCGCTAAGTTCATTCTCTCGGTGGGGATAATAGGTAGGCATGTGTGATCATGGCCCGATTCATGGCAATAGGAAATGGAAGATGGATTTTTTATATCGTAGTAGACCAGGACACAGAGTGAGAGTAAAGCCAGAATCACAGGCTAAGTAAAACCTTCAGAAGCACACAAATACTCTCCTACTTCTGAGTGACTAGTGTTATTCTCTTAAAGCTTTCACAGCGACCACCAGCTGGAAACCAAGGTTTCAAATATGGCCTTAGGGATATATTTCTTATTTTAACAATAATGGAAAATACCCTTAATTAGACTGGGATGAACTAATTCCTTTTCTAAGTACCAAGTTACTTAATTTACAGAGAACCTCACATTCTTTAATCTCAAATCATGTAGGCAATCTCATTTCAAATGTGGGAGTAAAACTGTTACTTTTAAAAATATATACTAGATGCTGGGTGTAGGGGCTCATGCCTTTAATTCTAGCACTCTGGAGGCAGAGGCAGGCAGATTGCTTGAGTTTGAGGCTAGCCTGGTCTACAAAGCAAGCCCAGGACAGCCAAGGCTACACAGAGAAACCCAGTCTCCATAAACAACAACAACAACAACAACAACAACAACAACAACAACCAAAAAACAAAAAAAAGTATATAACACGGAAGAGGTTAGTGACATGTTACAAATTAAAAACATTTACCTTCCTTTACGTTGTCACGCATCCTAAATTTCCCACTGTGTCAAGCTACTTTGTGAATCCTTGTGTGATGGATGGTTAAAAGAGAGATGAGCATTTGAATTCTTTGTCACAATCATTCAGGGAGCATTGATGGAGACTGGCGTTAAACTCAAGTGACAGAAGAATCTCGTGTTTGCATTGTCATGGGTATAAACATGTGTGAGCCACATGTGTGTGGGGGGAGGCAGTGCGTGATACGGATGCTAGAGGTTCACATCAAGTGTCTTCCGCATTCTGCAGCTTATTTATTGAGTCACTCTCTCACACCTGGACCTCCCTGGATCAGTTAGTCTAGGCAGCCAATTTCCTCCAGATAGTCTCAAGTGCTTGCCTTACCAGAGACTGCCTCATCTATTTGTCTTTTTTTTATATAGAAGCTGGGGATCCGAACTCCTGCCCTCATGGTTGCTAGGCAAGTACTTCATCCATCATGCCAAAGCCTACCTTTAAAAAAAAAAGAATATTTTATCTCAATATTATTTTGCTATATTTTAATTTAATAATTTTAACATACATTTTCCAAGACCGGATATCAAAGGAACCAAGACCCAATGTAAACAAAGAAATTCTATAAAATATATAGTATATAAATATGTTTATATTAAGTTACATAATATTTGGCACAAGATAAAAGTATAAACAATATTTTCAGGATTTAAGGAAAAATGTCCATTTTAAGATAAATTTCTTAATTAAATGGTCACTGTGTCACTTGTAGCCACATTAAGTGAAAAAAGTTTCAACCAGTGAAGCCTTAAATGTAAGATTTCCACTGCCATTCATAAATTCACAGTTGACCATGTGAGTGGTTTTGTAAGACCCTCCATACTACATTAGTGGTGAGTGATGCTTTGTTTGGGATGGTCCACGTTTCATGGATTTAGACTTGTCTTTAATGTCTGCTACATTTAAACCCATTAAAAAACACAACCTAATCTGTTTTGCATTATAAGAACTTGTTAAAAAAAAAAGTTGAGAACTAAAGTTGAGCATTGTGGTGCCAGCCTGACCTGCAGAGTGCATTTCTGGATACCCAGGGCTACACAGAGAAACCCTTTCTCCAAAGAAAAAATTGAGAACAAAGTATAACTGATATTTAAGTAATTGGTATAACATTAAACAAAATGAACAAACAAAAAATGTAAATCAAGACCCCTTCCCAGATCTAGCCAATGGTCAGAATATTCTCCACAGTTGAGTGGAGAGTGTGATATGACTTTCTCACGTACTATGGTGCTTCACATTTGACCATGTCCCCTGGAGGGGAAGACCTGGTGGCACTCAGAGGAAGGACAGCAGGTAGCCAAGAAGAGACTTGATACCCTATGAGAATATATAGGGGGAGGTAATCCCCCTCAGGAACAGTCATAGGGGAGGGGAATAATGGGAAAATTGGGGGGGGGGGAGGAATGGGAGGATACAAGGAATGGGATAAACATTGAGATGTAACAAGAATAAATTAATAAAAAAAAAAAAAAAAAAAAAAGAGAGAGAGAAAGAGCTAATTTTCATATGCCTGAAAATAGCATTTAAATGTAGGGGATCTGTCTAGGTTTTTAGAATTCTAAAGGGATCCTCAATGGGCAGTTTTTACACTTTTGGGCTTCCCCTGGCAATGTTTATCTAGGGTCTGACAGAAACAGCTCAAGGAAGGAAAGTTTTACTTTGGCTTGTGGGTTCAGAGACTCCAGGTGCACCACAGAGGGGAAAATACAGAGTAAGGTCACGTAAGGGGTACTCATGGCAAAACTAGAACAGAGCACACAGAGCCACAAGAGCTAGGCTTAAACCATCACAGATGTTTCTAGACCCTCATTCTAGCAACTCAGGGCAGGCATACCTAGGAGACAGTCACTTCAGTCTTAAACCTCTGATGCCACTTCAGGCCAAACCTAAATGCATTATTCTTCTCTGTTTGGCACATGAACACTGGCCTGAAAATGACATACAAAAATCGAATTGCTGTTCAGTAACTAAGATGAGAACACTGATCATATATAGTATTAGAGGAATAAAATCCTAGTTCCTGTTGAAATTTCAGATTCATGTTTATTGTGGTGGTTTGAGTGAGGATGGTTCCCAGAGGCTCAAAGAGCTGAATGCTTAGTCACGAAGAGGTAGCACTATTTAAAAAGGTTAAGGGATACGGCCTTATTGGAGGAATTATACCATTGGGGAGGTAGGCTTTGAGGTTTTGAAAGCCCATGCCAAGCGCAGTATCTCTCCTTCTCTCCTTGAGGATCAGAATGTAGCTTTTGACTACTTCTCTAGCACCACACACCTGCCTAGCACCATGTTTATCACCGTGGTGATAATGGACAGCAATTCTGAAACTGTAGGAAAGCCCATTTTTTTCCACAAGAGTCACCTCCATCATGTTGTCTCTTCATAGCAATGGAACAGTGACTTAAGACAGCAGTTGGTACCAGATACCAACTTTGTATTGCTGGCCATGCTTTTTGTTGGAGGATTATGGAAGACTTTGGGGCTTTGAACTAGAAAAGTAGAAGCCAAGCTTAAAAATCCTAGTAGGAGCAGGGACAATTGTGCTAAGGTCAATGTGGTTGACATCCCTGTTAAAGAAGTTTCACAGGGGAAGAATATTAATAAGTGTCCTAGACACTATTCTTGTGGTATTTTGACAAAGATATCTTTTGCCCTTGCTCTAAAAATTTGCCTAAGGCTAAATTGAAAAGTTTTTTTTTCATCAAAGCCATTGGCAGAGGAGATTTCAAGACAAGCTAGTATCAACTCTGTCCTAGGGTTATTAATGGCCAATTTTATGCATACATATATTGTAAAAAGAACAAGAAGAGAAAAAGAAAAATGCAAAATGTACAGATTGAAGAGAGAAGAAACTCTAGGGAGTGTAATGGAGCTTAGTCAAGTGATCTAGGAGATAAAAAGTTTAAAGAAAAGCTTGATGCTAAATGGAAAAAAGGGGATGGAAACCTCAGGGCAAGACCTCACCATGCTAGCCTCCAATTTGTAAAAAAATTATCAAAGAAGAGCTTAAGCAATGAAGGAAACTTTCAACAATAGGAAGCTGATGTAAATGTAATTGAATACGGGGACCATGTTTCAGTCTCAGAAAGCAGCAGAACTTGGAAGTTTCAGTCATATGGTTCTTGCTGTAGAGTCAAGGATATAAGAAAGAGATTGTGAAATCTCCTTCCACAGCTAAAGAAAGCTGTTGAGGCCAGGTGCGTGTCATGTGTATTGCTATGTAGAATACCAGGGAGGCCATTGTGTAGAGCCTAAATTATGTTTGGGAATAGCAGATGTTGGAGATGCCAGATCCTGGAATAACTGCTAATGAAAGCTGCACACTGAGCTCAGAACGAGCTCAAGAGAGAAGTATGTTGTAGTCAACAAAGCTGAAATAAGTTAGAGATTTGAATGGTCCTTTGACAACAGACATCGAGATGCAGAATTTGGAGTTTGGCCTGTTGAGGTTTGGTCTTAATTTGGTTCACAGTTTCCTCAGGATGCCCCTTTATATCTTCTTGAGTTATTATGTATATCCTGTGCCACTGTATGTTGGAAGTATGTGATCTATGCTTTTTTTTTTTTTTTTCAGAGGCTCACAATTAAAAGATTGTCTTGAGTTCCACAAAGTGTCTTTGAACTTTGGACTTTTAAACAATGTTTAGGCTGTGATAGACTCTGGGACTTTTGAAATTGAACTGAAAGCATTTTACATAATGATATAGCTGTAAGTCAATGAGGGATAGAAATTGGAATTGATGGTTTGAGTAAGAATGGCCTCCATAGGCTCATATATTGGAATACATAGTAAGCCAGTAGTTACATTATTTATAAAGGTTGAAAGGATTAAAATGTGTGGTTCTCTTAGAGGAAGTGTGTCACTGGGGTGGGGGTGGGGGTCTACATTGAGGTTTGGAAAGCCACATGAAGCACAGTGTCTTTCTTTCTCTTTGTGGAACCAAATGTATCTCTCAGTTACTTCTCCAGAGCTGTGCCTGCTTGATACCATACTTCCCTCCACTATAATATAACAAGCCCTCAATTACAGACTCTCTTTCATAAGAGTTGCTCTGGTTATGGTGTTTCTTTATAGCAATAGAACTGTGACTAACATATCTATCAATATTATGTAATTGAGAAATGAATAATTAGAGCTGGCTTAACTTACTAGGTCAATTTTGACAGTAATATAATACTCAATGTAATCCAGAATTTAGGTCATTTATTGTTCAAACAAATAAATTCATGGAATCATTTATCAAAGTGCTAGATCCACTGTGAGGAATTACTGATGAATAGTACCTGCCAAATCAAATTTCTGAAACTGCTAGATTTTTCTGGTTCCCTAGAGTACTCAACCTTTCAATCTCTCTCTCTCTCTCTCTCTCTCTCTCTCTCTCTATATATATATATATATATATATATATATATATATATATATATATATATTGCCATCAGGACTGTCAGAAGATTAAGGTACTTGTCTTAGAATCTAATGAAATAAGAGCTGCATCAGTAGACTCAATGGAGGATGGGAAGAAGAAGGAGGAGGAGGAGGAGGAGGAAGAGGAGGAGGAGGAGGAAAACTGACTCCTCCAAATTGTCCTCTGACAATTCCCCATACTCACTGCATAAACAAAAGATATACATTAATATTTTAGTTAAAATTGGCATATTTAAGGATCATTCCCGTTCTCAAATTTTATTTATGAAAATCTTGATAATTATGACATAAGATGTCTTTATATTCTGTAATTCCCGTAATATCTGTCTTCTTTAATTTCTTCTGCAAATTAATCTGGTTTGGGTGATCATGTTGCATAAAGAACAGTCAATTACAACCCATAAAAATAACTCAAATTCTATCAAATCATGGTGCCACGGTCACTGTGGGAAATACTACTACTCTAAGGAAGTTTGATCTGAAAACAACCTTTGCGACATTTGTTGCTTGTTCAATTGCTTTATGAGAAGCGGCCTGGAATGTATTATGCTTAATTGGTCCCCTGGGAAACATTTACTATTTTCAACATGATCTACACAGGAAACCTCCCCAGACACATCTCACTGAGACAAAGTGTATCCTTGATGATTACAAATTTGGAGTGAACTATGACTGATGTGTTCCATGAAAATAGTCCATTATTTATAGATGGATAGATTTATTACAATATCCTCTAGCTTACTACACAGGATCTCTTCAATATATACCACTTCTCAATTATATTAGCCATGATAAAAATAATGTATTCAAATTTAACACTTTTCAGCTTATAATATTTTTGTGGAATATCTAATCCTTTATGTAACAGCCAAATATAGATAATAAATAATTTGAATGTAAATAAAAACATATAACATGTATATAAAATAGATAACAAGAACTAAAATAATTATGCTTTTTTTGGAAGTATACTGAGAGTGGGAACCACACTTTAACAAAGCTGTTATATATAACCAAAGTTTTCCTAAAGTTTTCATAGTAAGGTGTTTTCTATTATGGAAGAGCAAATGATTAGTTGTTTTAGTAGCTGTCTTCTTTGGGATTATTTGTGTGTGTGTGGCTCTGTTTGTGTATGGAACTCTGCACCTGATTGAAGTTATGTGTGGAGACCAGGAAGAGGATGCTGGATTGCCTAGAGCTACACGTATAGGTAGTTGTGAGCAGCCACCATGGGCACTGGGAAAGGAACTCAGGGCTCCTGGAGAAAAACTTAACTTCTGAGCCATTTTCTCAGAACTCTCCAAGTTGTGTTTAGCTGATGAGCGATGTCTCCAGCCACTAGCATCCAAGTGTCAAGCTGGTTATATTACTCACACTTGCAAAATTACTTAGGGTTGAACAATACTTAGCACTGGACAAGTCAATAAATCTCTTCTCCCTCCCTTTACCTCATTATAAAGTGGTGATATTTGCACCCACCACAGAGAATTTGGGTGGCAAGCACAGAAATTAATATGTGAGTTATATACAAAACTGGTTCTGCAGAGTGAACAACATGCAAATGCTGCTACCCACTCATCCCTTACAGAAGTCAGTTACTACTATCTCCAGCTTTCCAGTGAGAACAATACATTTAGACAGCAAGTTAGTAGGGAAGAATGCTTCCTTTGATCTAAAGTCAAACATTCAAACTTCCTTGCAAGCTACTGTTTCATTTACTCAAAGGGATATTTTGTTCATTTGACAGTTGTGATCAATTGACAGTTGTGAAGGAAAATAATGAAAAGAAAAATAAAACTAGTTCACCAAAAATAGATATTTACTCATTTTCTCCCTTTAACATTTTCCTTTTTTATTAATTCATTCATATTACATTTCAATAGTTATCCCATCCCTTGTATCCTCCCATTCCTCCCTTCCTCCTGCTTTCCCCTTACTCCCCTCCTTTTTGATTGTGACTGAAGTTGAACCTCCTCCCCCTGTATATGCTCATAGGGTATCAGGTCTTTTCTTGGTAGCCTGCTATTCTTCCTCTGAGTGCCACCAGGCCTCCCCATCCAGGGGATGTGGCCAAATATGGGGCACCAGAGTTCGTGTGAAAGTCAGTCCTCACTCTCCAACTATGGAGAATGTCCTGTCCACTGGCTAGATCTGGGTAGAGGTTCGATGTTTACTGCATGTGTAGTCCTTGGCTGGTGCCATAGTTTGAGCAGGACCCCTAGGCCCAGATCTGCTCATCATAATGTTCTTCTTGTAGGTTTCTAAGACCCTCAGGATCCTTTATTTCCCCATTCTTCCATGCTTCTCTCACCTAAAGTCCCAATAGGATGTCCTCCCCTCTGTCCCACTTTCCTGATAAGACTTTCATGGGACATGCCCCTTGGGCTAGTGTCCAGATATAAGTAAGTATATACCATTTGACTCTTCCTGCTTCTGGGTTAATTCACTCATTATGATCATTTCTAGTTCAATCAATTTGTCCACAAATTTTGGGAATTCTTTGTTTTTAATAGCTGAGTAGTATTCCATGGTGTAAATGTACCACAGTTTCTTTATCCAATCTTCTACTGAGGGACACTTAGGCTGTTTCCATGTTCTTGCTATTATGAGTAAAGCTGCTATGAACATGATAGAGCACATGTCCCTGTTGTGTGCTGGAGCTTCTATACTACCTTTCTTTTTGATGGTACCCTAACCCTCTGCTTTCTTCAGACAGATTTTCTCTCTAATCTATGTGCCACTGATACTATTTATTTCAGCGTCTCTGTCCCCAGTTAAGTGCCTGGCTACTGGCTACTGGCATGCACAATGAGCTCACTCACTTTAATTTCTTTTCTTCTAAATCATTTGGTTAATTTCCCTTTTTGTAAGAAAAACGATTTTGCTTAGATGTGGTAAATGCTAATAAGGGTATTATTTATCTAATTTAATGGAGCCAACCATCCTGCAAGAAACTGAGCAGCACAGGCAAGGAATAGGCTTGAACTAAAACATTTTGGGCACAGCTAAAATCTTTCTCATTTCAGTTCAGGTGGCTTTTTATTCTGAGGTCTGTCTGGTCCTTATCAATCTCATAAAGCAGAAGTGGAAGCCCAGGTTCATACAATTAAAATCTAGATGATATTTTTATTATCCTAATGCATCTGTTTGAATTCCATATTGTCTATGAAAGTACATTCATGTGAACTGCTTTTAACTCCTGAATTCTCATTTATTTTTAAATTTTAAGTAATTTTCAGTTTGCACCAAACCAAACCAAACAACAACAACCCTACAAAAATACTACAAAGGGATATGAATTGCTAGTGTACTCAAATACATGTTAATGAATGTTTAGTTAACCCTTCCCAATACATTTCTGTCAAGATGCTTCACCCTGTTGTAGGTAAGTGATTTTATTAAATAAATTATCAAGGGTTTTTTTTTTTTTTGTAAGTCTTTGACTGCACTTGAAAATTAGAGGAATTAGTAACACCGTTCTCCTGATTTTACTCCCTGTTACTAAACAAAGCTCTTTATTTGTCTTTAAAGGTTAAAAAAGAAAGATCAGAAAGGCATGCACTTGCTATTGTACAGGACAGGATCACTTACCTTCCTCCTGTCTGAAATTATCTATTTCCATCCCATAGCATCTTTGTGCGGCATGCCTCTGGTTGTGTGCTGCACAGAGGCTGGCTTTGTCTCTCTATCCAAAACTCTTATCATGTTACCTTCAAAATTTGGCATAGGGCAACAGTAGGGTCAACAAAGCCACCTCCCTCATGGCTTGTATGATCTCACTAGCGAAACGGACCTGTGGGAACCTGGAGTGTGGAATGAGGGACCTTCATAGCTAATGAAGTGCATAATATTCGTGGATTTTGGTCTTCTCAGCAATTCTATATTGGTAAGTAGTATTAACTACATACTGTCAAAATATCGGTAACATGTAACAGTACACATTCCATGATGCTTGTTTTATTTCTTATGCAAAATATTATAACAGTCTAAATTAATTAGGAAAAATATTAAAAAATATTTCTCTAAATCTCATGAGATGATACAATTAGGTTAGTGTTTCAGTCCTAACTTTTGCTATATTAGAAAATGTGCTAGAAAGTTAGAGAGAAGGGAGAGCTATCACATGACAGAGAAGGTCTTTTGAAACCTCAGGAGGTTTCAAGTCTGAAATTAATTCTGCATTTGGGGCACCACTCTAGATTAGTCGCTCAACATGTGTGAGAGAGTTGGGTTTTATTCCCAGCACCTAGTTAAACAAATAAACCTGTACTTTATTTCTGTGTAGGTTTGAGGATGACGTCATACCGGACACTTGCCCAGGAAAAGTAATGTAAGTCAGCTGTTAGCCTTCAATCATCCTACAGAAGGAATTCCAAGAATATGTGCTTCTTTTGTTTTATCTTTCAAGCTTGTGTGTAAGAACACATGATCTTCTGTGTGACAAAACATATAAGCCCATCGACGTGAAGACGAGCGTTGCAGTCTGAACTGCAGGCCTCATTTGTCATCGCTGGCATCACTCTGTTGTCTGTGTTTATTACTTGTGCTCTGAAATGAATTGCAGTAGTCCATGTGGTTCGAACGAACAGAATTTTAGTTTAATACAAGGTTCTAACAAACATCTACTGGGTACTGCTCACCTTCGTTGGAAAGAATTCCAGTAGGAGAGTTTGGTTCTCTGCCAGACGGTGGGGTTTAGGGTGAGACGGGAGAGGTATGGAATATTGAATGGATCATTGGACCATGTCATGGCTAGAGCTCTTTGTAACTCTTTTCCCTGTGTGTTCTTTCCCCACCCAAGTATTTTTTAATGATTTTTTTGATGTGGAAACTACTCATAAATAATGATATTGCCTGTGCCTTCCCCTGTTGCCACAGAGTTGTCTAGACTCTTTTCCCAGAGTCTGGTCTTCAACAGAAGCCTTGACATCGGTTGGCTTGTAAACACATTTGTCTTTTCATTGCCTCTAGCCTCTCCTGGCATTTGCCTCTGAGCTGTTCTTTCTTAGTATCCAAATGCCTCTTCTCTTATTAGCAAACTCCTTCACTGGGTTTAAGGCATACAATATCTGTTATTTCCTTCTTAAGCATTATTACATGTGCAAAGACCCTAATTATAAATAAGGCCACTCATAGGTTCTGGATACATTTAAATTGGAAGGAGAAATACTTAACTCAGTTCACAACCTGGGGGCTTTTCCCCCCTGTAATGTCCATACAGTGAATGTTTCCTGGTCTCTCCACATTCTCCACATTCCACCACTGTCAATCAAAGAAATCATGTGAAACACACCGTCCTTCTCCTGTACAGGACCATACTTGTCTGCTACCGACTTCCCGTTTTTAAGCTAAGCGTAGCCAGTGTATTGTGCATGAAGAAATGACGGGTGCTAATGTGGAAGGTTTCCTTTTATTTCTGTTTCTGACTCAGGTTTTTTTTTTTTAAACAATTTCCTCTTTTTTAATTTAAAAAATTTAATTTATCCCCTTTACATCTCCAGTGTAGCCCCCTCCCTCATCTCCTCCTGGTCCCACCCTTCCTCCCTTGGCCCCTCTTTTTTCCCCTAGTCTTCAGAAAGGAGGAGCCCTGCTGCCCTGTCATCTGACCTGGCCTATCAAGTCCCATCTGGGCTGCCAGTGTCCTCTTCTTCTGTGGCCTGGCAAGGCTGCCCCACAAGCGGGAGGTGGTCAACGAGCGGGCACAATAGTCCATGTCAGAGGCAGCCGCTACTCTCTATATTACGGCACCTACAAGGAGACTGTGTTGTCTTCCGACTACATCTCACTTTCTAGGTTCTGATTTTGATTTTTATAAAATGTTAGTTAGAGGGACTCAAGTTCACTGGTTCATACATCAAGAGCTTGAGATGCAAGGAATGTGTTTTTTTCTTTCTCGTTTCTGTCATTCCTGGTTTCTGTTGTGCCAGGCAAGCTCCTTCGGTTATTACAGGGGGTTTAGTTAGTGAGAAGCTCTGTGTTTCAGAAATCTGTGCTTCCATAAGTCCCTCTCAGCTCACGGTTTTAGTGTTTGAGTTTGATTTTCTAGCTGATGTTCACATCTTTCATTGTACTTCTTGCCTCCTTTTTCTATCACATAATTAAAATATTTTACTTAAGTATATTCAGTCTGTGAACACAAATAGCAGGGTTTTTTGTTGTTGTTTAATAAGCATCCTTTTTATTTCTGCTTGTGTCTACATTATCAACAGATGATTCCAGAACAACTTTGACAGCTTTTTAAAAATTTTTTTTCAGATTACACCTCAATTGTTCTCCCATCACTTATATCCTTCTGTTCCTCCTGTCCTTCCTTAGGTCCATGTCCGAGGGGGATCTCCTCCTCCACTTTATGGTCGCAGGCTAACAAGTCTCACCTTGGTAGTCTGCCTATTCTTTCTTTGAGTGCCAGTAGGGCTTCCCATGAGGGGGAGGTCATCAAGTGTGGGGCACCAGAGCTCATGTCAGAGTTAGTCCCTGCTCTCCACATAACTGTGGAAGATGTCCTGTCCATTGGCTAGATCAGAGTAGGAATTAGGTGTTTACTACTTGTATTGTCCTTGGTTAGTGCAATAGTTTGAGCAGACACCCCTGGGCCCTCATCCACCTGTCACAATGTTCTTTTTGTAGGTTTCTAAGATCCTCTGGGTCTTTCTATTTTCCCATCTCCTAAATTTCTTTTACCTGGAGTCCCAGTAGGATGTCCTCACATCTGTCCCAATCTCTTGGTAAGTGAAGACATTCATGAGACATGCCTTTTGGGCTAGTGTCCAATTATAAGTGAGTAAATACTGTGTGAGTCTTTCTGTTTCTGGGTTAACTCACTCAGTATGATCGTTTCTAATTTCCTACATTTGTCCACAAATTTCCGGATTTCCTTGTTTTTTTATAGCTGAATAGTATTCCACAGTGTAAATGTACCACGATTTCTTTATCCATTCTTCCACTGAGGGACATTTAAGCTGTTTCCAGATTCTGGCTATTATGAACAAGACTGCAATGAACATGATTGGGCATATGTCCCTGTTGTGTGGTGGAGCATTTTCTGGGTATATACCAAGGAGTGGAATAACTGGGTCTTGAGGAAGCTATATTCTTAGTTTTCTGAGAACATGCCAGATAGATTTCCAAAGTGGTTGCACCAGTATGCATTCCCACCAGCAATGATGGAGTGTTCCTCTTTCTCCACATCCTCGCCAGCATGTGGTGTCACTTGAATTTTTGATCTTAGCCATTCTGATGGGTGTAAGATGGAATCTCAGAGTTGTTTTGATTTGCATTTATCTAATGACTAACAACGTTGAGCAGTTCTTTAAGTGCTTCTCAGCCGTTCGATATTCCTCTGTTGAGAATTCTCTGTTTAATTCTGAGCCCCATTTCTTAATTGGGTTATTTGATTTGGTGGTGTTTTATTTCTTGAGTTCTTTATATATTTTGGAAATTAGGCTTTTGTTAGATATAAGGTTGGTGAAGATCTTTCCCCAGTATGTAGGCTTTTGACAGCTTTTTAAAGTAGATAATAGTATGACACTTATATACTGGCTCAGTTTTAAAATATTTATTATTAATTCATAATATGTTTTCTGAAAAACTGTACATACTCAACAAATGCACACACACACACACACACACACACACACACACACACACACACACACACACCTGTATGAAAACATCATGTTTGGTTAGCCCTTCTACCACCTTCCTTGTTCAAAACAGGCTTGCTCTCCCCAGGCCTGTGACACTGCCATAGTCCTAGATACTTTCATGTCTGAAATCCTTGACCATTCACTCTAGTATTGAATACACGTTTTTGGACTGTGGTGTACCATCTACCACATCCAAAGATTCTCTCTGAGAACTATTGTGAAGAAAATATATGCACATTCTCCTGGGCAAAGGCTGTTATCAAGCATTGTATACAGCTTAGTAATAGAACACTGGCTTCTGATATCACACTGTATTCTAGGTTGATTCCTCCATGCCACAAGAAGCAGAGCTAGGCAATGTGGTGGAGGAGGAGGTTAGTGATGATGATGATGATGATGATGACATTGTCTATTCTGACACATAATAGATAATTTGATTATACAACAACTCCAAAATTAAAAATATTTGTGAACTTTAATGCAAAGGCACTTAACTCTCTGTGAGATTAAAATACGTTTATTACATTTGTTTGTTGTAGCATGTGTGATCTTGTTTGTTTGTGTGTGTTTGTGTGTGTGTGTGTGTGTGTGTGTGTGTGTGTGTGTGTGTGTGTGTGTGTGCCGCATGGAGGTCAGAGAATAACCTTCAGAGCAAAGTTATCTCCATTTTCCATGTGGTATGTGAGACCTGAGTTTTAACTCTTTTTTTTTTTTTTTTTTTTTTTAGGTTTGATAGCACATAACAATAAGCTCTGAGCCATCTCTTATGTTCCGGCTCCTAATTTTGGAGATGACTATGGATAGTTCAATCTGAAACTGCTCTTATTTAAAATTTTTATAATCTTTTCCTTAATATTAAATCTTTTAAATTTTTTAAATTTAAACTTTTTCTATTCTTTTCCTTAACTTTGAACCTTTAAACTTTTTCCTTTTATTGAAAATAGGTATTTTTCTCACATAATACATCTTAATTATGGTTTTCCCTTCCTTCACTCTTCCCAATTCCTCTTCATCTTCCCTCACATCAGAATCCACTCCTTTTCTGCCTCTTATTACAAGTAAACTGGATTCTAAAGCATAATAATAAAAATAATAAGATAAAACAAAACCTATAAAATTGGAATTGGACAAGACAAAAAGAAGGAAAAGAGCCCATCTGAAGTCACAAGAATCAGAGACATACTTCTTTGTACACTCAGGAATGCCTTAAACACACTGAACTGGAAACCACACTCTATACACAACGGTCCCGGTGCAGACCTAGGCAGGTGCTTGGAATACTGCTCCAGTCTCTGTGAGTCCATACGTGCTTTGCTGATGTTGACTTAGTCTTGCTGTTTGGTGTCTTCCTTCCCTCTGACTCTTATACTCTTTCTACTTCATCTTCCTAAGGTCGCTTGAGCTCTGAATGGATGGAGAGAGGTTTTTATGGACACATCCCTTTTAGAGATGAGTGCTCCAATCTCTCTCACTCTCTGCATAATTTCTGGCTATATGTCTCCTTGTTCCCACCTGCTGAAGGAGGAAGCTTCTCTGATGATGGCAGAACAAGGCGCTGATCTATGAGCATAGCAGAAGGCCACTAGGAGTCATTTAATTTTTGGTTTTGTGTGTGTGTGTGTGTGTGTGTGTGTGTGTGTGTGTGTGTATTTGTTTTGTTTGTTTTTAGGGCAGTAATATTTAGTTTCACCTTAAGCCCCCCGGCTATCTAGCCTCTGTTCTTTGTAGACCTGGAGAGTTGAAAGTTCTGTCTTCTGAGTATTGAGAGACACTGGGTGTTGTTTTCTTGCTTGAAACATTATTCTAAAAAAAAGTATATTTTTGTAAAAGTGTATATTTATATTTGTAAAGGTTTTTGTCACCTGCTCTTTTCTGTGTCTCTATTTGAAATATGCATCAACTAAATCATCTATTGTTAGCTTCCTGTTTGTCTTTATTTCTCCTTTCCTTTTTTTCCCCTCTTTCCTCTCCCCTTTTTTTTTTTCCTTCCTTCTTCCCTACTTCCCTCAGTCTCTCACCTCCTTTTTCTTTTTTAGCCCTGGGAGGGCTATCTAAACCGTACATCACTGAATTACATCTCCAGCCTTTGTTGTCATGTTTTTAAGGCTCTCTTACTCTTATGTTTGTTTGTTTGTTTGTTAAGTGTTACTTCTTTTTGTTTGTTTGTTTTGTTTTATATCACTCTCCTTTTCACGGATGTATTTTATTTTATATATCTGAATATGTTACAGGTTTTCTATTTTCCCTCTCCTATTTTTTACATTACTATTATTCTTCTGTACCTCTTCTATTTCAGCTTTTGCCTCAAGCTGGAGCGTTTCTACTTAGTAGGAGATCTATTGATAAAACTCAAATTTCCTGAGGGATAATAAGCCATGTCCTTGAAGAATGCTTCAAAAAACTAAATGTTGTTCTCCGGGATCTTCACTGGAGCAATAAAGTGCTCTTAGGTCATTCTGAAATTCAGTGGCTCTGATCTTGGTTGCTGGTATATGAATTAGGAGAGTAGAAAGGATAGTCTACCCCAGGGAAGAGCACATCATTTAGTTTTTCAGCACCAAAGGTCGTCCCTAAAACAACACATAAAACTAACCTTATACAGACCAAGCAGATTGCACTTACGTATTTAAGGATATATACATCTATATATGCATATATGCATGTAGCAACAGTTAATTAAAAATGGTGCTATGAGTTTGACAAAAGTAAGGAAGGGCATATGGGAGGGTTTAGAAGAAAAAAATGGAAGGAGAAAAATAAGTAATTATGTTAAAATCTTAAAAATAAAAGAAATTATTTTAAAATGTGTAATTTATTTTCATTAAAAATGTTGCCTGTGGAATATATGACTGCTTTATATCCTATAGGATATATAGACCTAAAACAGCTAAGAGTTCTTGGTTGGCTAGGTTATTATTTGACAGTTTTATTTCTTTTTGATAGGCGACATTAGTCACTTCACCATGTGGACGTGGTCCTCAGCCTTCTGAGGATTGAGACTAGAGGTATACAACCGCCGCTTCCGGTCTGAGCAGAGATCTGAACCATTTGTAAGATATAGAATGGATATGTATGAATGATTGTTTTATATGTGTGATCTTTTCTAATACATACGCTTGAGTAATGTTCAACTTAATAAATTTCCATTTCCATTTGTTTTCTGGTAGAAATACTAGGATATTAATGAATAAGCAATAGTCAAGGAAGAGTAAATTCTCTAGAACCTAACAATCTCTTTAAGCAAAAGAAATGATCATTACTTGAAGATTTTCACAAGTCATTTTACCCTGTGTTATTTTTATTCCTTTTGAATGATTCCAGCAGGACATTGTATCCCAGGCTATAGATTGTTTTTCCACTTCCATTTAAAGGTAATGGGTCATGGAATTTTTTTTTTTAGCTCAAATCTGTTGACTGTGGAATGTGTGTCTATTTTTAGTACTATGAACCTGTGTCAGTCTATATATCATGCCAATCTTTGGCTCTTAGATAAGAATTTAAGATTTAATGTGCATAAAATGTGTTTCCAACATTGCATAAATAATACATGCTATTTCAGAGAAGAGGGGTCCATTAAAACATTTATCAGGGTGAAAGTTACAAAGAAAAAGTAAAATGTGGGCTGGTGAGATGGCCCAATGAGTAAAGATGCTTCCTGTGCAAGCCTGATGACAAGTCTTAAAATCTTGATCTCATGACTGAAGGAAAGAATGAATTCCCAGTGTTGCCCTCCATCATCCACATATGAATTGTGACATACGCTGTCTCTGTATCGGTCTGTCTCTACCTCTTCTTTTCTCCTCCTCCTCCTCCTCCTCTTCTTCTTCTTCTTCTTTTCTCTCTGTCTCTCTTTCTCTCTCTCTGTCTCTCTCTCTCTCTCTCTCTCTCTCTCTGCTCTTTTATTTATCTCCCTTTAAAATTCACACCTTTGCACCTTCCCTGTCCCCAGAATCTATGGATAAAGAAACCAAATGAAGGTTCTAGCATGGTGTCAGAAAGCATTGATTCTTCTTCCCTATGGAAAGGGCTCAGTGGCTAGAATCACATGCAGTGCTGTTGAGCAAAGCGAGGCCAAAATGATCACCCTGATCTGACAGTCTGCTGTCTGAGAGCTTTGCATGCTCATGTCTACTTCCATCTTCCAAATGTTACAGTCTCTTGTCTCTTTACATTCACCTTTTTAGTACATTCCTCCTTTTTCTAGATAAAATAATATGTATACAACCACTTGGCATGTATTATCAATATGTATATACTTACAAAGAATTACTACACCCCACTAGAAAATGCACCAAATGGATTACAGTTAATATTTCATCACTGGAACACATATATATTTTATTAGTTTTCTGGAAATTTTTTTTGTAAATTTTGAACACCTGTTAGTTTTAGAAGAGGTGATGCAATCCAACATACACACATGGAATACACCTTTCACCCAATATACTTTCTTTAATAAAATATCAACTTTTAAAAGATCAAAAGACCAAATACTTCCTTTTACAAATCAAACTTATGGGCTGTATAAGTGGATTAAAAAACAGATGTAATTGATTTTCACACAAATTTATATTCATGAAAAATTGAAAAGACCTTTCAAGAAAAATTTAAGTTTAATTTTACACAAATAACATTGTTTATCTAATTACAATCTGCTTCTGAACATGGTAAGTGAGTCTGATAAAAAAATCACATGTGAAAATGGCTTTGAAACATTTGAGCATTTTTGTACGTTGAGACTATTACATGATTTTTGGTAAAGGCTGTAATGTGATTAGTCGTGTTAGGTTAGCTCATGGTGTGATGAAAGTTAAAGATATGGAATTCACAGCAGTGGAATTAAAATGCACTGTTTCCAATTACTAAACAGCTTAAGTTGCTAAAAATATCATTAGCTTTTTCTTAAGTCACTCATGGTTTTTCCTACATGCATGTCAGATGTGAAAGGTCCTAGTATATACACCATTTACTGAACTTGATTATCTTCTAATTTGGCCATTTATGAATTAAAGTCTTGAGGTATGCAAGGGTTGTGTTATCATTCATTCTAAAGCAAAGCCACACGCAATGTGTTTGTTATTACGGTGGTCAGGTGCATTCATACCTATGCAGTTTTCTCTGGCTTCTATCTGAGATGGAATTGAACATTCTGAAAAGTCATTTATAGTGTGACTCTTCTTAACAACATTCCAGATCTGTGTTTATGGTACCTTAAATCAGTGCTTTGTGTTTAGTTTTATGTGTATGGATGTGCACCCTGCGTGTTTTTCTGGTGCCCACTGAGGCCAGAATAGGTATCAGATTCTCCAGAACTGAAGTTATAAATGGTTGTGAGCTATTATGTGGGTACTGAGAATACAACTAGGTCTTCTCAAATAGTGACTAGTGGTCTTTACCCCTAGCTATCTTTCCAATCCTATCTTTATTGCTTTAATTTCTTATGTTAGGAATGGAAAATACATTTAAATTTGTGGCAAGTTATTTATAATGATGGAAAGAAATGAACATTTGAAAGTGTTCTTCAGGTGAATTAAAAGTACATTCTTCTATTAACAAGGGGAGAGGAGGGAGGGGCTGTGTTTGGGATGTAAAGTGAATAAATAAATAAACTTATAGAAAGACGTATACGTTTCTTTTCAAAGCAATTTTAAAATTTGAAATTTGGAATGGGTCATTTGATCTTATCATTTGAGATGGCCATTCCAGTATATGATTTTATTATAAACCTTACCAGTCTTAATGTTTGTCTCCATCTTCTTATGCTAGCAACCAGGATGTTGTTTAGCCATCGAGACTGGGCCCCACTAGTCTTGCACCTATGGTTCATTCATCACTGTAGACAAGGGGCAGAAATATTATAGAGGGTTTTTGTCATGAGAACATGTTTCGTAAGAACATCAGAATCAGAAGCAGCATCAATAAAGTCTCACCATCATGACTGCCTGAAAATGAGCATAACAAGGAGGCAGACAATCTAAAGATGGTGGGGGGAAGGGCGATGAGACCTTAACCCTACACAAAGAATTCAGGGCAATGAAGGAAAGAGGAATTCAGACTAGTACAATCACTTTGGAAAGCTATCTGGCGCTTTCTCAGAAAAATGGGAATAGGGCTTCCTCAAGACCCAGCTATCCCACTCCTTGGAATATACCCAGAAAATGCCCTATCACACAACAGGGACATATGCTCAACCATGTTCATAGCTGCTTTATACATAATGACCAGAACATGGAAACAGCCTAAGTGTCCCTCAGTAGAAGAATGGACTTAGAAACTGTGGTATATTTACACTATGGAATACTACTCAGCTATTAAAGACGAGGAATTCCCGAAATTTGTGGACAAATGGATTGATCTAGAAATTATCATAATGAGTGAGTACACCCAGAAGCAAAAAGAGACAAACGGTATATACTCACTTATATCAAAACACTAGTCCAAGGGATATGTACCATGAAAATCTTTACTTACCAAGAAAGTGGGTCAGAGGAGAGGACATCCGATTGAGACTTTAGGCAAGAGTAGCATGGAAGAAAGGGGAAATAGTAGGACCCACAGGGTCCTGGAAACCTACAAGAAGAACTTTATGACAGGCAGATCTGGATCCTGGTGCCCTCCTCAAACTAAGACACCAGCCAAGGAAAATATAGGCAGTAAGCTTCGAACCCCTACCAAGACCTAGCGAATAAACAGGATATTCTCCACCATTGAGTGGAGAGTGAGATCTGACTCTCACACAAACTCTGGTGCCCCTTTTCTGACCACGTCCCCTGGATGGGGAGACCTGGTGGCACTCAGAGGAAGGATAGCAAGTTACCAAGAAGAGACTTGATATTCTAAGAGCATATATAGGGGGAGGAGGTCTCCCTCAGTCCACAGACCATCAGGGGTAGGGGAGAAGGAGAGAAATGGGAGGGAGGGAAGAATGGGAGGAAACAGGGGAAGGGCTAACAATCGAGATGTAATATGAATAAATTAATAAAATTATAAAAAAAAAAAGAATCTTCTGCCTGATAGCACACATATTGGTTAGTCAATACCAAAAGATCAGCCCTAAATACATACACTGAGTAACATTTTTACAGACCAAGCAGTTAATAATTAGGAATATATATGTATATGTGTGTGTGTGTAACCACAATTAATTAAAATTAATTAAAAAGAGACTACTATTCTCTTCTGTTATATATAAATCCTATTGCTTCTATTTAGCTGACACCATCATTTCCTTTTATAATTATTTTCCAAGATTTTAGCAATTATTTTTAAATACACAAGTACTAAGATAAAGATGTATTGCAATTTGTTCATCATAAGCATGTCTTCCCTTTCTTTTCAAATCCACCTGTGAGGGTATTGTCTTCTTGAGAGTACAGCTTGTGACAGGGAATCAAAATCACTGGAACCCCTTGTAAAATGCCTATTGGTTACATAAGACTTATATCTTCACAGTTCACATGAGTTATATTTCACCAGACTGAATGTACTTGTGCTACGATTTTACATGTATATTATACCCACAAGGAGACTAATAGTTAATTGCATTTTTCTTTATATATTCCATACCTGTACACCTATATATTAAAATAAATATCACTATGCATAAAATGAAACAGTAGTGCCATCAAATAAAACACAGTAAAAGACAACCAGGATAAAGTTAAAAACAAGAAACATACCTTCAAAAACATGTATAAAAAATCAGATTTTAGAAATATGTGTTATCTGATACCAAATAAATCATATAATAACTTTATGTCAAATTTCAAATAATAGCCAATGCATAAACACTATGTGTCAGAGACTTATATATTTTATGCCCTCATTTCTTCTTTTTATAACAGTCTACTTACCATTTATTTATTTGAGCAGAATCTAGGCTGAAATTTCATAGTTGCTATGGTAAACTGTCTTAGCTAGTTGGCCTTACTACTCCCTAAATACGGAAGAATATTTACCTAAGCAAACTATTAAATAATATTAAGTGTTAATAAGATACCAAAAATTATTTGAAAGAAAGAGGGAGGGAGCAGTTGGAGTAAGTAAAGGGAGGCAAAAGCTATGTTACACTATAATCTCAAAAAAGTATAATTAAAAATATTTGTTGCTTTGTATTGGGACATGCTTGTTACTTTCTTTCAAAACAATGTCACACTCAAGTGCCATTTAAATTTCAGAAAGGAACAAAGTTTCCAAAAACCATTCGTATAAAGTTATTGTACATAGAATAAAGTGATGGATACACCATAAATACTTTTTTCAAATGACTTATTAGAAAGAGAAAATTTCCATTATGAGTTACAAAGACCCAGAACCATAAGCATCAAACAACGACAGATGCTGCAACTCTTAAGTTTTTCATGGATCTGTATACAACCCCATAGAAGCTCGCACATGGGCTCTCAGGCTCCATTATCATTGAAAAGATAAGGTAAAATTTTATGAAAGTGTTTAAGTTTATTTAGTGGAATAATGGATAGAATTTAAAAGGAAAATATTAATAACTATATCAGTGTTCATAGATTCGCATTTAGAAATGCAATTCTCATATATTGTGATTGCTTTATGAATAATCCTAAAAACACAGCTATTAATTTCTGACATGCTTCTGAATATATGACATAAACTGTTCATAAAAACACCAACAAATAATAAATTTCCAAAGACACACATTTATGTGACTATCTATATTTGAATGTAGAGGTATAGAAAGGTGGTAGATTACACATAGAAGATAGATAGATGAGTGGACGGATGGATAGCAGATAGATAGATAGATAGATAGATAGATAGATAGATAGATAGATAGATAGACAGACAGAGAAATAGATATGATAGATAGGTAGGTAGGTATGTAGATGGATAGATAGATAGATAGATAGATAGATAGATAGATAGATAGATAGATAGGCAGATGATTGATTGGTGTAGATGGTACATAGACAAAAGACAGATAATAGAAATATTTGTAACACAAATTGAAAATATTGATTTATTGGAAATATTGATTGGAAATATTTGTAACACATTTTCTAGTTTTATCTTGGAAAAGTTTATAAGCTGGTATTCTGCTCTTTATACATTATCTACTGACACAATAAGAAATGAATTGACTACTTAACAGTTTTGAAGATCAGGGGAGTGAACACACGTGTGGTTAGCCTGAGATGTCCCGTGAGATTATAATTAAGTTGTTGCTCAACCTCCTGCTTTCTAAGGCTGATACAGAGCTCAGAGTTCTCTCTGTCAGCTAACCTGCTTATTTGGAGACCCAAGGGCAATTTCTCAAAAGCTCTGTGTCCGATGTTCTTTTAATAATCACTGATGTAAACCTAGGGTACTGGTCCAAGAAAGAGGAAACTATCCACCCCCCTCTGTGAAAGCCACAGGGCTAGCTTAATAACCAGATTGTATAATGGATGCACTGCCATATGCACCATGGAACTCACACAGATCCACGATGATACATACTGAGATGGGTTGGTTTAAGCTATGCTCATGCAGAGGTGGGTGGCTTAGAGCCTCTGAGAACCTTGTCACTCTGCTTGTAAACATGTAATGAAGATGAGATCACTGGCCTTTTATGGCTCAACACATCATGCACTTAACTCCAGCAACAATTCTTTCCTCACTAGCTAAAAAGTACGTTACCCTTGATTTTTCATGTTTATATTTTGGTGTGAAAATTGAAAATACGAAGATAAAATGACACAATGACAGGGAGTGATTAACAGAATGACAACCTTAAAATATTAAACTTTGTATTTTATCTAATACATCGTAATCAGTGCCCAAATCCAAGGGTCCAATCTGAAACCCCCATACATATTTAGCAGAAATACATGGAAATGTAGTATTTTCCCATTACTTGTTTATCTCTGATAATCTATGTGTTTACTTATCAAGCATTGAATAAGGAAACACTCCTAAGGTAATGGCTAACTTCTTGGTGTGCTGCTTCTCTTGAATCTTGGTTTTCTTTTGTAATGCTGGTTCATCATGTCGTTGTCTACTGAAACTGAGAGTCCAACCTCTAGTTTCACCTCATTTGCATGTTTTCACTGGGGATTGATGCTTGCAATAGAAATTTGATGTGGAATGTCAAATCTTCAGTATTTTCACCAGTGGATGCACTACAGCACACACTGAGCAGTAACTGACTCTAGGGCACTCGTGACCCTACAACATGCCTTATTCCTGGTATTGATATAATGACATGGAGATGTCATGGAGGAAAAAAATAGCATATGAGAAGAAAGAGAAGTGACTGAGAGCAGGACAGCAAGAGCAGGGAAATAGCCAGGAAGAGAGAGGGGAAGAATATAAAATGCTTAAATTTATCAAGTATACCATATACATATATGAATACTTCTGCAAATGATTATGCTTCATCTTCTTCAACATTTCAAAGTAAATGCACTAAGTCATATGTACACATATGTATGCGTGTATGTACACACACACACAGTGAAAGAGGAATTAAATCCTTGTATTCTCAGAATGTTAATAAATCATACATATCAGGTGAAATGAAAAGAGTAATGGATATTAGTGGAAGGGAGGGCTAGAGAATACAGGTGTGTGTTTAAAGGATTCCACTAGGAACAGTCTTGTAGAGATGGAAGACTAGCCACGTCACTGGATGGGGAGGATGGTTGAGCAAAAAGACTGTAGCACAGGATGGATTTTGGGAGAAAGTAGAAAATGCTGTTTTAGGTGATGAAAAATAACTTTCCTGTAAAGCTTTTTAACAGTTATTGACATTTAATATTCCAAAGTCAAGTGTCCGTATTTTATAGCAGGGTCAAGAGAGCTCCAAGAATATAAACTAGTATCAATTTTGAGTTCTAAGACATGGCTGACAAGAGGATACTGTTTGTGCAGTTGAAGCACTGTAGACTATGAGTGTGAGTGTCCTTGTGCATGTGCACATATGTGTTTAAAGGCAGTGTTATTTCTTTACACAAACTTTCTATGAGAAAGAACATGGGAGAAAAATTTGCTGACAAGTTCCATGCATTGGTGGATTGTTTTTCTCTAGTATGTGCACAAAGGGTTAACAAGTACTCTATCTCCAGGGCCATTATGATACCTGCATGCTATTATAGTAAATTAAGTGACACTGTTTTGCTGAAGCTGGAGAAAGGGGTGACTTAGAAAGGATGAACTCACGCTGCGGCCAAGTCTAAATTAATTAAGCCCAGCTACTATTGTAGATGAAATTCTATTGTAGCAAACTAATGACTGAAGTTGGAGCTCAAACTGCTGTCCATCACATAAGGGCAAAAGTGAGAAAATTATTATGTATCTTATTGTATGAAGGTTGATCCAGCAATGATATTGGATAATTTACCCCACATAAAATTTGTAATTGAATAATTATATTATCACTAAATATGTAATTAATCATTGTGTAATAAATTAAACTTTAAAGCTTCTCTGAATAGAAAATTCAATTCAGAAATAATACCTAAACAATGAAAAGAATAGTAAATTTATTTTAAAATGATATGAAAGGATGAAGATATTAGCACATGTTCCAACATTTAATAAATAAACAAATACAAAATTGAAGCATAAGTGCATCTTCTGTTGCTTTTCTGATGGAGGAAGAATTTAATTATTAGACTCCTAGAGTGTAAACTCCTGGATGAGATGAAAAACAAATTCAAGATTCAAATTGAACCTGTTTTGATAGCAAAGACACATTCTATATTGGGACTGGCTTTGCAGAAGTTTTAAAATCTACTCTCAGATGCACAAGTCCACCAAGATGTAAAGGAGTTTGTTCCTATGGCTAGTGACATAAATTCAATCCTGGACCCACACCACACAATGGAAGGAGAAAACTGACCCTTGCAAGTTGTCTTCTGACCACCCCTTGCACACCTTGACACAAGTATGCTCCCCTCCCCCTGTCATATGCTGAGAGTTTTTTTTTTTAAGGAGTAAGTTAAATCTATACAAAGGAAGAAGTAAATTGCATATGGAGCCTGTCACATTAGGATTCCTTTCCAGCTGGATAGCTAGTGTGTAAACTGACCTGTATGGCTAATTTCCTCACAACGGTGGTCCAACAAGTAAATGAAGTTATGAATTTGACTTTCTTTGCTTTAATATCTATTTTTATATATTATGCATATTATATATAATTACATATATATTTGTGCATTTATTGTATATCAAGTCCTGGAAAATCCAAAAGGAATGTATTATGGTATTATATAGCTACTCAGATGATGATTCAAGTGTTTCTCAATCCTCCTTACCCGGAAGCTTCTCTTCTCTCCAGGTCTCAATTTCCTTTCCCTGAATCCACACCAACATCACAATTGCATGCTTTCTATGCACTTTTAAAGTCTCTGCCTTTGTTTTTGGCCTTTTATGAGTTCTCTCCTGTCAACTTCCTACTGTCAGATTCTCCTGAAACAAAGAAAGCCTGTAGATGACAAACTATCTCCTCCCTCAAAATCCATTCTCCTCGTTTGTTGGTTTATTGCAAAATGTGTATAAATGCCATGTCTCCATCAAAATACAGAATATACTCTAGGGTTTTCTGTGCCTGTGTAGTAATGCTGTGGGTAACAATTTGCCAGATAATGTCATTACGATAGCATCCTGAGGTGATTCTTTAAGCTTTGCAGATATTGGCCCACAGAAGGCCATTAAGTCAACACTGTTATGGCTGGTGCTGGAAATGGCCGAGTTCAAGATGATGACTCAAGATGTTGTGGGGCAGCTGACACATTCACATGCAAATTCACATCTGTGTATTTGCATGTATCCATGTGTATGTAATCATCCTCTGATTGGATTGCCTTGCATGGAATATCTTGCACTCAGTAAATATTAGTTCATTTTTTTTTTGTGTGTGGTTTACTTGCATACCCGAAAGGATATCAAGGTTACACATTTATTACCATTTAAACACATATTCTCAAACATTAAGTCATCTCATGTATATAAAAATAGCACATAAAATAGATTCTGTTGTCAAATGAAAATAAAAAACATAAACAATGAATGTTGATGTTGCCCTATGAGGTGACCCTGTGACACAAGCACCCAAAACCTGTCAGTAGCTGGTCTCCCTTTTTCTGTCTTGTAAATCTCTGTACAGAGGAAAGCTGCCATTAGACACCAGAGGCTGAACCCAGCTTAGCAGAAAAGACGACATTATGACCGGGGTTAGAGTTATCTCCTAAATTGGTGTAACTGAAACTCTCCACTATTCCCAGAGTGTGCCTGCTGTCTCTCTTAATAGACTAAACATATGTGTCTTTTCAATCACTTAGGAAAAGATGTTATGAAATAGCTATAGTCATATATGAGCCTTGGATGGCTTTAACATAATATCAAAATCCACTCCCCATTTCTAATTAACTTTCAAATACATCACATGAAGCTGTTTATTTTTAATAATACATTACCCAATAAAAGAAAATAATGGACATTTTTGATTTTTCAAAGACATAACAAGTTTTATCTCTGATTTTCAATTGATTGCTTGTTTTCTGAGTGAAGAAAGAATGCTCTCTTTTGGTGGAATTGCATGCTATTTTTTCATTAGAAGTACTTTTTAAAAATGTATTGGTGTAGTTTGTGGCATATTGGCAATTATTTATTGTAAAGATTATCTGGTGATGTTTCAGTATGGATTTTTGAAAAATGCCAGTAATATAGTTAAATGTGGTAATATCAGATAAGATGGATTAACAATTTTTAAAAATGACTATACATGTTCTTTACCTGACTTTCTGAATCATTTATTCAATTTATTAGTTTAGGCTAATATGTTTCTCTGTAGCTGTCTGCAAGGAAGCATTTGCTTTCCATTTTTCTGTCTATTAATGCTCTGTATTTTGATCATCACAAAATATATTGTGACATTAATTTTCTTACCATCTCACAGTGCGCATAAAGCTAATATCTTTCAATGACAACTCTTTTTAAAATTTTTATTTGCATGCCTTTCAGATCTCATGAAAATCTTCGGTTATCTGCCGTGATAGCCAAGGATCCGAGAAGACACACTTAGTGTGCTACTGTTCAACCCATGTGTGTAAAGAAAAAAAAACTGGCATTTTACGACCTCATTGGAGTACTCTTTTTTCTGATTGAAAAGACAGAGTCTCCTGTTCCTTTGCCCATTTGCTTGTGGTTAGAGATCCTACTGATCGGCCCGAGGACTACATCAAGGCGTCGTTGTGGGCCAGCCCCATGTTTATCTCGGTACACTCATGAGTTTAAGAATGTTAGTATATCAACTCTTACCAAATTTGTAAAATAAACAGGTATTAACTTGCAGCTTTTAAGCTTCTATGACTGTAAGAGCAATGCTTCCAGGTGTTTGAGACAAGGTCATGTTCTGTGGAGCCGGCAGGAATGGAATTGGCTGTATAGACCATGTTGGCTTGAACTTGACTTACCGTTATCCTCAGATGCACCCTGACATGAGCAACTCTCTTTCTCCATGACCGTGTATTATTTGAGATATACAGGGTTGATGTTTCTTTCTGATCCTTGGCGTCATCCTGTCTGAGATACATAATATGGATAAATTACCGAATCTTGTATACAAGAAGAATGTTCTGGAAGAATATCTTGAGAAAATGTCCTTATCAAAAGGATTAATCCTTTCTTATCAACTTCAAAGTCCACTTAAATATTATAGGTTCAGTCTTATAAACTATCCAAAGGGTGTAGTTTCAACACTTGATACCTCTTCTGTGTCTTTATTTTCCTTCCCCAAAGTGGTTTTAGAAGGACAGGGGCAATACATGCAATTTCAGCTCTGCTGATCCTTTTACTAACTCTCCTCTTTCAAATATATTAACTGTGCTTGTTTCAACAAAGACTAAGTGAAAGGAATTCCATCATGAAATGATTAGATTCCACAGGGTTGGTCCCATTACACTTATCACACCTTCTCAGTTAGCTAAAAAGTGTCTTTCAGAATCACCAGCATATTGAATGGCCTGATTACCTCTTTTTAAAACTACTGTTCTCCAAAACACCCTGCTTTAAATACTTTGTGATTTCATATTATAACTTAAGGATTAGTTCATAATTTAGTTATATAAATTATATCCTGTTTGCTTAATAGATAGAATCAATATGTGGTGTGTACAACTCATATGGAATTTTATCCAAGCATAATTTCTGTTGAATAGGAGAAAGCATTAATGTACTGGAGTCATGTTGACTCTTCCTGGACAGATAGTCAAAGGGAATGTATGGCCCACTTGTAGGTCACAGGTCTTAGCTGTCTGTCCTGAACCACCCAGTCTCCACAGTCCTCACAGGCCCATACCACAGTTCACTGAGTTCAAGGATTCTACCCACTTCCGCAAACCTCAGAGCCTCATAGGTGTGGATCCTGAATGATCTGGAGAAACAGTTGTACTTGCCTCCTGCCTCTTAACCTAGTCTCTATCCTATCCTCACATTCCTTCTTCCTGCCCCATTCCCATCCTTTTTCTCTTGCTTCAACCTCTTGACTCAGGGTTCTCTCCCAAACATAACCATCCATCATACACTGAGCTACTTCTCAGGAATGAAGATGCTTTCCGTTTTGTTATATAGTTGATTCGGGACAGCTTATATATACACATGCCCTCAAGGTTCAAATAAGGACATGTATGATGAATCAAAAGATACACTACATGCAAATCATGAAGTTTATTGGGATTCTTGATTGATCTACAACCTTGAGGGTCTAACCTAGACTGCAGTGCCACATAGTGACATTTAGTTGGGAGCCTGCCCTTAATGGCTGAGCCATCTCTCCAGTTAGCAGTTGTCATAGCTTAATGACAATAGACTGTAAGCTCTCACTGTGTATAAAACGTCAATTTTTTTTTACCCTAGACACTTCCTTTATAAGGCTTCCATTAGCCTACCAACACATGTATCCTTACGTATCTGATGTGTTTTGTAGATGCACATTTGTGTAGGGCTGCTTGGTGTCTATTTGTTTCTACAGGTCATAGCTTCATTTGAAGAATGGATTTGGATGTGATTACCAGTATGGCTTAAGTATGAAATACCCCACAGTCTTAGAGTTTTCACCTGGTATTGATACAGTTTGGAAAGGTGGTATTGATACTAGGTGGTGAAGTCTTGCTCAGGCAAGCAAATTTCTGGGGTGTGCTGGAAAATTTGTTACCCCGCCCCCATTTGATTTGACCTGAGCATCTCTGCTCAACCCCATTCCTGCAAACATGGTGTGCCACCATCCCACCCTTCCTCGTAACGGAGCCAGCAGACCAGAGGAAAACCCTGTAAATATAGCCAGAGTGAATCTGCTTTTTTAAAATGTTTTGTCCAGAAATTTTTGCTAAGGGTATAGGAAAATACATATTTTCAGCAACTTAGATACCCTCTTAGATGACAGTAGTTCCAAGAAGTGGGCTCAAAAATTTTAGTATGAAACCATCCATCTAGTACTAATTAAATATGGGAATCACATCAATGGCAGGTATTTATATTGGAGCACAAACAACTTGTTCTCTTAGCAAAATGCTACTATATTAAAACAATTAATTCATTTAAATCTCTCATTAATTGCACTAAGTTGTTTTGAAAACAATTATTTCATCTAGATTTGTAATGAAATTAAAGTTATATCTATTAAAATGTTTCCTGGGGAATTGTATAGATTAAGCAACAAGTCATGATCATGGAAAATAGGTAACTGACATATAAAACAATTTCTGAAAAGGAACTCTCAGTCAGTATTTCAATTCTACTAGTTACTCACTGTTACATGGCAAGGAAAATGCAATGAATATCTAGAAGACTGATCTGTGCTTTTAAGAAAAGTAAGAATACTTTGAAAGCAAAATGTGAAACTCTTAATTAAAGATACATTGTAGCAGTATTATGCTGTTAAAATGCATTACATAAGGTCGTTATATACCGTAAATGAAGTCAAGGTAGCCACCCTGTCAAGCTACATAAAATGCAGGTAGAGAGCTACTTCATGCTGAGAATACAGAGATCTTCCTTTGTTTTTGTTTAGTTTTAATTCACTTTATTGAAATTAGTACAGTGTATTGTATAGAAATGTAGCTCAGTTAGTGTGGTGCTTATCCAGTATGTATGAGGCCTTTGGCTTGATCCCCAACAGCACACAAGCAAGCATGCTTATAACAGCTGTGGAGGTTCATTGTCATCCTTGTGTGCATAGAGTTTCTAGTCTTGCCTAAAATACAAGAGATTCTGTCTCTCACAAAATCAAATGCATAACATAGGTTATAATCACATATATGAGTATTTGAAATGACAGAACAAAACATTCAATGCTAATTTTATAGCTTGAGAACTTGTCTTCCCTAAACCTTCAGTCCAACTAGGAGAAAAATGAATCTACTCATGGGTAATTGTTTCATTTTTGAGTTCTATGACACCTTGAGTAGATAAGATAGTTTCTATTTTGTCTCACAAATGTCGTTCTCTAAAGTCAAATGCAGTATTTTGCACATTATAAAAATAAGATATTGCTGAATGTAAAAGTACCAGAAAATGTCCACGTCCCTATTTAGACCAGGTCTGATCAGTGACCTAGGAAACCTGTGTGACTCCACCCTGGATTTACAAAAACAAAGCTTCTATATACAGTGGGAAGAACTGACAAAATACAGAGAGTAAAAACTAAAGTGAAATATATGTAACCCAAATTCTTGATTTCTTTCTATTAAATGTTAAAAGTCTTTGATTCAATTTTACTTTGAGGGAGCATCTAAAGAGGAGATGACAGGTTTGCCTTGTTAAAAAGTTTACAGCTCTGAGTATAGTTTCATTCACTACTCAAACACTTTGGATGTTTTAAGAGAGAGAGAGAGAGAGAGAGAGAGAGAGAGAGAGAGAGAGAGAGAGAGAGAGAGAGAGAGAGAGAGAGAGTTATAGTATAAATCTGTGTGAATTCACATACACATGTATAATTGTGTGTATAGGCCAGGGCAAACATTTTGTTTTTTAACCTAGTGTTCTTACCTCATTTTTTGATCCAGGGTCTCTCACTGTTAGAGATCACTGTTTTACACTGGCTGACTAAATTGAGCCAGGGGTTTTTCATGTGTCTACTTGCTGCCAGCACATACAGGCTTAACATAGATACTGAGAATGTAAACACAGGTCCGCACACTTGCACAAAGCACTTTCCAGACACCCATGTGAGATACTGGTATTTATTTCTCTGCAAATTAAGGAATACGTTGGGGTTTTGCAGGTAAAAGTAATAAATATAATTTCTTGATCACAATTATATATATAACTGATCTAAAGAACAATCATAAGCTGTTTCCCAAAAAACATAATGTCGGTGAGAGACTTAGGGAAATGATGAGTAGACAAAATAAAGTGTAGATGAGAAACGTCAAACATCTAATGTGAAAACACTGTGAGCAGAGGAGCAGTAGTTCACAGAGAAACATACAGCCAGTGCACTCATCATGTCTGGCGCCCTGGATTGGAGAAGAATATACTGATAACCACTGTGTACAGAACATGATTAAGATGTTCCCCAATACTACACAGTAGCATTTCATTTTATAAGCAAGCATAACATTTTATCAATATACAGCTAGTTGATTCTATATACTGTGTGTATGTAAGATTTCTTAAATTAGTAGTAGTATTTCTGTGGACAAAGACCCAAGTGTTCTTCACAATTAACCTTTATGAGGTATTAACATAAAGTTCATTAAACAATAATAAAAATAGCAACAAGAGATGGATGAGAGTACAAGAAAGCATGTGAAGTTCCTGATGGCTAATGGCATATGTACAGTTCATCAAATCTTAATTATAATGAGAAAAACAACTGATTTAGCTTTATGTCTTCACACTAAATATTTAAACCAAATTACATACTCCACAGGTTTAAAAATTTCAGACTGTTGATGACCAAACTATGAACTAGAGTCAAGTACCAATATTAAAATGTATCTGAATACCAATACGTAAAGAGAATTCCTCCAGGAAGAGAGAACCACTTGCCTTTTCCCAGTGAGCTAAGTAATTTGCAATTATCTAAAAACTCAGCATGCAAGTACATATCATATGTGTAAGAATTGAATCCAATCCATCTGTCCGCACAGCCCTTTCAGATTTTATTAATGATGCTATAATTGTTTGTATTTCAAGTGAAAACAGAAATACTAAAATGGGATTATCTCAGTTAAACAATTAGTAAAAATAGAATAGTAGCTGTGATAAATACACCTCTAATTTGTAACCTTGGCACTTATTAGTATATTTTATTTATAATGAAGAAACACACAAATACCAATAGCTCTGTATCCTCACGTTCATGAAGAACATCATATATTGTTTTTCATGTCTATGTTTCATTTCTTTTCCCAGATTACAAAAAAAGCTTTCACGGCTATTTTCCTATCATTATTTATTAAATATGTTATCATTTCACTGAGCAATTAAGTGAGGAAAGACACTTTACACCACTAGTAGATAAAAGGAGCCAACTACGGGTTGCTATTATTCATTATCAAGTTTTTGTTGTTGTTGTGGTCTGGTCTCTTTCTGAACTTGGCCTTGCTCTCACTTTACTGAAACTGTACACCCACAACAGGGAGATGGCTGATATGGGGGAGCCTACAGAGTTCAGTCTGTCAGGAGAGGATTCATTTCAGCCCATCAGTGTTGTTATTCTTCTAAGTGGTGACATAATCCCAAATTCACCTTCCCAAGAGATTGGCTCTCAGGATCTCTCCCATTTGCTGACTTTACTGCAAAAGAATGCTGGCTTCTGCCATAATTGAGGAAAAAGGTTTTTAGACCAGATTATCATTTCTGAAATGGATCATATAACACATCTGAAAGTGTTTCTATAAACCCAACCTTCTGCCCAGAGATTGTCTACTATTCAATAATGAGAGGTTTGGCTAAAAATTCTGTTTTATATTAGAATTATATTAATATTCTAGTATTTTTAATTTTCTAAAAGACAACATGTTAGCCAGACTTCTTTCTTAATAGATATTCTACAGATCAAGAGGCACTAAATAGCTGGAAAGAAGTTTTAAGATTGTCAAATTTTTCTACTGTCATTAAAATGAATGGAATAGAGTTCTGTGGATGGCTCATAATATTGTAAAGATCACATGATGTACTTTAAGTAAAGAAATAAGTCCAGTGAGGATTGAAGTTGGTGGATATATGAAAAATTATGCACTCATGCATGACACATACTAATAGGAACTCCAGTGAAAATGTAGACCCACTATCTAGTATACACATATAATAAGATTACTCTACATAATAATGTATGTACACAATTAGTAACATTTATTTTTCAAATATTCTCATAGTTTTACTCTATAACCTTCTGAAATATTTGAAAATTTCAGTAAAACATACCTATGTAATAAAAAATACTGATAATTATTACCATATCATCTTTCACAAGCTAAATATTTTAACGTTCAAATTAAAGTGCCTTTAATACACATATTTTATATTAAGATTCTTGAATTTAGTCATGTATTAAACTGATTCTGATCAATGTCATGGTCATCCAAACTATCCAGAAATTACCAGAGAATAGCAAAAGTAAACACATGTGAGGTGCCACCTCTAAGGTAGAGATTGGAAAAACCATGGAAGAGACACACTGAAGAGTCAGGACAAAGTGCCGCAGTGTCGTTGAGGTATTTGAAGAAGGCGAAAACCCAGAACATATTTGCTCAAGTTCTACATTTCAAGGTAAACTGTGCCCATATGTTTCTGATTCACTTAATTGTCCTGAGTTAATTTCTTTTTGTTGGTGTTTAATGCTTTAAGTTTTTAAATATCTTTTGGATATTAGTCCTCTGTCAGATATAAGATTCATGAAGGATTGGCAAGGCCATTGATGTTGAGGGTTATTAATGACAAGTGGTTGTAAATTCCTGTTATTTTGATATTGATGTGAGGAATAAAAGAGAGAGAGAGAGAGAGAGAGAGAGAGAGAGAGAGAGAGAGAGAGAGAGAGAGAGAGATTACTTTCTTTTGGTTTTGCACATGTGGAGTTATTTATCTCCTGTGTTTTTCTGGGTGTAGTTAGCCATCTTTGGTTGGAGTTTTCTTTCTAGTATCCTCTGTGTGGCTGAATTAGTGAATAGGTTCTGTTTAAGCTTGAATATGTTTTTTCCATCTATGTTGTTTGAAAGCTTTGCTGGGTATAGTAGTCTGGGATAATATCTGTGGTCTCTTAGTGTCTGCATGACATCTGCCAAGGTCCTTCTGGCTTTCATAGTCTCCGTTGAGAAGTCAAATGTAGGATAGGAAATTGTAATATTATTAATGATTTGAGCTGCAAACTATATTGCTAACTGATGATTATTTTAAAAGTATATAGTAACTGTGAGGCTGAAGACACCTGTGAAATATCACCTGAAAAAAAATAACTATACCAAAACTATAAGTCTTTGATACTTTAGGTCTCTGAATAGAAGTCTATGAGTATTTCTACTTAAAATGAACACATTATATTTACAGCGCAGACTTAATGGAAGAAGAAACAAATTAAGGGTGCTGCTGTATCTCTCCAAGTGAAAGGGGTTTTAATAAATGTGTTCTTTTTAACACTACACGAAATGAGTAGTTGGCTTAGAAAATTCAAAATCAACTCGTTAAATCCTCATGACAAGAAAGAAAACTATCTCTGTAAACATTCTAGTTTGAAACACACTGGAGAGAAGAGATCTGATGTCTCAAGCTGTCAGATTACCTAGCACCAGGTGCTGCTGCTAGTCTGGGGTGACTCACACCTACCAGTCATCACAGACAACGCTTATTACCTATGGGCACATTGAAAAGTGCTTTAAATTAATTCATTTAAACCCATTTGAATCATTGTGATAGACTCATTAGTTAAATATATGGATAATATAAAATTTTAAATTAGCAGAGAGAGATTAATTAATGAAAGAGAAGAAACTGATGTCACAAAATGAGAAGTAATAGACTAAGATGGTTTGAAAGAACTAGGTTTTCACAGTGACCATGAGCTTTCAGGAAGACAAATCTTTGCTGGGAAAATTGACTTGAAAACCAATTCAACCATTGCATCTCTTCTTTTAACTCATAGCCTTGTCTTCCCACTCTTTTTTCTCCTATGTATTTATCAGTGGAAGTGACAGAAGTACAACATACCACTGTGTGTTTTCCTTGTCTCTATTTTCCTTTCTTTTTGCATAGGCGTCTATAGCCCACTCTTTTAGCTGTAACACACACATGGAATTAGGTGACCTCATGTGTGGTCACCCCTCTCCCTACTTTGCGTGTGTGAATGACAAGCACAGGCAGTCAGTCCATCCATTGTCTGTTAGAAATGATGTGGCAGATTATGAGTTGGAATCTCTTCATGGAGAAAAAGATGGTTCACAGAAAAAAGGCAACCAGGTTAAAAGCTTCTGTATGTTTATATACCCAGCTGTAACTTGTACCTAGTTGTTCACAAAATATACATTAGCTTGAATGGTCTTTATAAGCATTTATAGAAGAAAAAAAGGTCTTACTATATCTACATTAAGTAAGATGAATATCAGAGACATTAAACGACTTGTTGCAGGTCACACTACAACAAAAGAATAGTGCAAATAAATGATAGGGGTTTGAAGTTTTTAGGAAGAAAAACACCTACGGATAGAGGATCCAAATCTAATCCTGTAAACGGACACAGAACAAACAATTTTAGAGAGAAGCTTGCTGTCCTGGCAAATTTCCATCACTGATCAAGAGGAGAGGAGTGGGCCTGCTCAGCCTAACTACTTCATCTCTCCAAGTGCAAGAGGTTCAAAGTTTTTCTACATTGAAGAGAGCAGGCAAGTTTTAATTTAAGTTTGCCCTAATTGCCTTATGTTTTCTGTGGCCAGAATTTCACTTTAAATAGACTAATGCTCTTTCCTTGCCATTTGAAAAAGTTTCATACCCCATGGATACTTCGCTCTCTGCTAACATTTTGTTATATACTAATTATTTTAATGAAAGTCCCTTTATCCTTTCACTTTGTTGACTGTTTCTTGCTGTGTCTGTCATCTAAACTTTAAAGGATTAAGCTTATGGCATTTACTTAAATAAGCATTGTCTTTGGGTTATCCTCTTAAATATTTGCAACTATAAAAAAAGAGAGAAGCTCACCTTTCTTTTTCATGTTTCTTCCTGTTGTATTTGAATGAAAGCTCTTTTGTCTTTTTTCTTTCATTAATTGTTTCATGATTTAAATGGTCATTTAAACAGAACCAAAAGCTAATTTAGGAAAGAAGTCTTTTAATCATACTATATTCCTGTTTTAGGCACACACTTCAATAACCAAAGCAACATAAAACATTTCATCTTTTCTCTTTTAATCTCTGAAATACAGTTAATAGTGACTGTGCTAACAAAATGTAATTATAATTGTTGTTAACCACTTTTGAACCACATCACTTCAAATATTATATTGGTTTTCAGTATCACTTTGGATATAACCAATACTTTTAATGGTATACATGTATCTCTCCTCTGCAAGACATATCTTTTGAAATACATATTTTATTTATTGTAACTTATTCACATTACATCCTGATTGTTATCCTCTCCCTCTTCTGCTTAGTCCCCTCCCCTAGACCTCTGATGGAGGCAGGAGGACCTTCTACTCCAACTGTCTGGCATTTAGGTCTCATCAGGATAGCCCGCATCACCTTCCTCCGTGTGCTTGCTGGGACATCGACCATAGGGGCACCAGAGTACATAAGACTTATATCTTTAAGGTACATAGAATGTGTTTCACAAATTCATTAGTATTAATGGTTCATAAACCACAAAAGATGCATAAGAATTTGATAATTTTTCCAGAATTGCTTCTTTATGAATTTTACTTAGGTCTATCTCCCCTCCCCTCTCTCTCTCTCTTTCTTCATGGTGTGTGTGTATGTGTGTGTGTGTGTGTGTGTGTGCGCGCGCGCACATGTAAATGTAGGCAAGCATATGCAATGATAGAGATGGAGGATTTTGGTACTGATCCTCATATCCCACCATGTTTGATGAGGACTTATTTGCTGTTTTGCCTCTGAGTATGGCAGGCTAACTGGCCTGTGAACTTTAGGAGACTCTTCTGTGGGCAGCTCATCCCTTCTAAAGGGTCTGGGATTCAAGGTACAGGATATGTCCGGTGACCTGTGTTTTTTGGTGACTCAAATTTAGATTCTTATGCTTATGTGACAGGTGATTGAATCCACTTGGTCATCTCCAAAACCGTTATTCACTTCTCTTAAAGTAAAATATTTCAACATTCCTTATTATGCTGAAATGAACATTTATTTTCATACTATGTCTTTTAGGGTCATTTTCTTAGCCATATCAGCCATAGAGAGATGGTTGAGTGGTTAAGTGCATATGTTATTTTAGAAAGGGCCTAGGTTGGGGTCCCAGCACACCATGGTGGCTCATAACTCCATTTCTATGGGATCCTAACACCTCTTTTGACATCTGTAGCATTAGTCACACATATGGAACAATACATATATGTACATAAAACATTCACACACATTAAATAAATAAATAAACAAAACTGTACTAGACAATGTGTTTCTCAAGGAAACCCGAGATTTTCACATCTTCGGGGTTTATGATACTTGCAGTCAGTTTATATTATCCATTTTTTATTGTAGGTATTGTAAAAAGCAGGCTGTTTGCTTTTGAACAATGCTGTATTGAGTAGTCATGTGCAAAAATGTTCCCTACAACTTAAAGTTATTAATTCCTATTGTTGTTACTCACTGAATGAGGATATGATTGTTGTGGTGGCTGCATCCAGCGTGGGGCCATGAGGCTATGAAGATAAGTACAAGAAACAACTTGCTGAGGTCAGCAGAGAGAAAAGGTCAAAACACAAAGATCTTTAGCTTTACACAGTTCACACACACACACGCACACACAAAGAGAGAGAGAGATAAAGAGAGAGAGAGACAGAGACAGAGACAGAGAGAGACAGAGAGAGAGAAAGACAGACAGACAGACAGAGACAGGGAGACAGAGACAGAGAGGTTCCAGTTTGGGGAGAAGGATACATCATAGTTTTAAAAGCAAGGGATTTCTGTTATTAATAGTTAAGCACTTCCTGATACTCATTATTTGTGAGAAGATGTTATAATCAGAATAATTACCACAAGTCTGTCACTCTCTGAAGTCATAAGGTAAGCCAAGAAAGAATATAGGACACAGAGAGTATGAAAACATAGAATTATCCCCCAATATATTATAAATCAAGAAACACAAGTGAATGAAATGTATTTTTGTATGCTGCACATACACGAAATAATGTTTTAGGAACAGTTTATTCTTAAGGGGGAGAGAACATTGTGCCCAGGGTAATGTTTAAAAACTAGAAATTTCTCAAATTGAGAGAAGTTAGACACTATTCATGGCGTGTCACACATTTCCTAACCCCTTGACTTACTGCCTCCAGGTCTTCTGGAATTTGGTGCATTCACTGGGGTGTGAGTATGGTTAACTGGAGGATGAAATATACAAAAGACCAGTTATAAAAAATAAAGCCAGTGTGCCGGGAGTAGAGAAAAAAAATGGAGTTAAGTCATGGGCTGAGACGGAGTGGGGTCGTAGGTATGAGGGAGTTTCACGGGGCTTCTGGAATGTACAATCAATCTTACTGTAAAAAAGCAGTCAGTAGGGAAGGGCAACAAACTAAAGGAATCTTCCTTACTTAAAATACTAATCTTGAAATATCTGTGGACTACACACTTTATTCACTGACAAACTGATCTATACGCTAAAGAAAACAAACAAAAAATACAAGCAAAACTTTTCATCAATTGGTAAAACTCTAGGACTCTAGCTTATGAAGAATCTGAGATGAGGAAAAGCATTATAGCACGGATTATCATCACAAGATTGCAAGTATGAGTGGAACAGGAACAATTAAAGTGGGCAATCATAATGGAACATTCTTACTACTCTCAACTGGAAAGGAATCACTATCCTTCCACCTTTCTCCCTCCAGCCCATGCTAACTTCTCTCTCTCGCTCTCTCTCTCTCTCTCTCTCTCTCTCTCTCTCTCTCTCTCTCTCTCTCTCTCTCTCTCTCTCTCTCTCTCTCTCTCAAGTCCCTTACACAATGCATCTGTTCTCAAGGTCACAGACTGTGTTTCTTTTGTTATTATACTTACAGATGTATATGGATAAGTATTCATAAATACAACATTCTGAGTCATTTTGTTGGTAGTATGTATATGGTTTCAAGGTTGACCACTCTTCATTGGACAACCAATAAGGGTTAAACCTTAGCAGAGTATAATTCTCATCCCAGTAGTTATTAGTCTCCCAGGGTGGGAGCCTGAGAAATGTCCCTCTTCCATGGGAACATGCCCACTGATATTGCTATTGTCATTGTTCTGGCCTTGTTTGTTCAGCTATTACTCAGGGACTGCTTCACCACAGACTTCCTGGTATTCTGACTCCATAATCTACATTGTTTTGGAAGTCACCTGGACTAATGTACCAACCATTTGAAAGGAGCTTTCTCATGCCTGGTATTGATGTTCTTATTAGTCTATTGTTCCAATTGGGACTACTGTCAGCCCAAATGGCCTTACTTTCACTCAAATTATATGTTATAATAAATTTTATGTATTATAATAATATTAAATATATTAAAATAAAATGTATGTCTTTAATTATATGTGTATATATTCTATATATGTGTGTATACACATATACCCTTTTATGTATTGTGTATAAGATTAGGTAAACATAAAATGATCATTCCTTGAGACTTTTTCAAATAACCTTGGTGTTATTTGTACATTGCCCCTTATTCTCCTTATTTATTGATTGAGCTAAGAGTGGAGTGCTAAGACTGATGTCTGGAGAGTAAATAGGTAGCCCAAGAATTTCCTTTTAGGACTTTAGGGTTGAGATGAATGAAAGTGTATTGTAAAATCAGTCAATGATGGAGAAACCTGACACCTCAGCCTGTAATATCCCACCCAAGTACCACTACATTCCACAGAAATTGCTTGTACTTCAGAACAATGAGTGGCATTTTAAAAAGTCATTTGTTCTTTTTATTTGTATAAATAGGTAAATAATGCCAAAATGCTTGGGAGGTAGACTCTGTTTCTTCTACTGGTTATAATGAGCAGGGATGTTTTCTAAGCCAGCATGCAGTGTTGTAGTTTCTAATCTGAAAAGTAAAAACACAGGAAAAGTCATTTTAGGCCTTTGAAGATGTTTGGCAGGGAACCTGAAGACTTGCATAACTGAGAAAGACAAAATACCCTTCATCAAGAACCACCATCATTTGCATCTTGCTCACTCAAGTTTTCCATCTTCTGAAACTGACCCCATTTGCAGCACTGTTAACAACAGCACTGGAGACTAGGTAATTTATAAAGACTGTTATTTTATACCGTTTCTGGAGAATTCTGGTCATAGCTTTTTCGAAGATGATGACTTTTGAGGTATTCTAAAGAAAGGGGAGGCTGCGTCTGCACATGGTGAAGAATGATAAGAGACACCAATAATGCATAAAGTCTCGTTTATATGTCACTGAGAAAAGAGGAGCCATTAGGGCTCACCTGTACCTTACAAGCTTCATCTTTTATAAAAGTAGTGCAAGACATTGGAAGGGGGAAATGCAAAGCATAGCCTTGGGAGCATTAGATAAACAAGACTGCTGACGTCAAAGGCACTGGAAAAGCCATTGCATATCTGTGAAAGTTTTCAATGAATGAAAAGAATAATCATCTGAAGTTGTGTGACTTTTCTCTGGGTTCTTCCTAAGAAGGACAGTCAAGGAGCTTAGTTAACTGTCCTCCTTGGAATGAATGCACAGAAGACTAAGGACACAAAGCACTTTAGCCAGAGGCAGAGACCTTAGCAACAAGTAGTTTTCCCATTCCCAAACTTATTCTGATTTAAGAAGTTGTGTGTTTCATAACTTAGATATGGAAAAAGAGGCAAAGAAGATAGTTGGTGACATGCTGAGAGCAAATCTAAGAGAAGTTAAGTTAAAAATCAAGTGTCCATATGTGTATGAAATTATTTCTGGGTTTTCGATTCGATTCCATTGGTCAACCAGCCTATTGCTGCTCCTGTACCATCATGTTTAATTATTCTTGCTCTATAGTACAGATTGATGTCGGGTAAGGAGATTCCTCCAGAGGAACTTTTATTATACAGGATTGTTTTAGCTATTCTGGGTTTTTTGTTTTTCCATGTGAAATTGAGATTTGATCTTTTAATGTCTTTAAAAATTGTGTAAGTATTTTGATAGGGATTGCATTGAATCTGTAAATTGTTTGGTAAGATTGCCATTTTTCTATGTTGATTCTCCCAGTGCTGGTCTAACTGGATGTCTATTTGTAGAAAGAAGCAAGTAGATTCATATTTATCACCATGCACAAAACTCAAGTTCAAGTGGATTAAAGACCTCAACATAAAACCAGAGCCACTAAATTTGTTAGAAGAAAAAGTGAGGAAGAGCCTGGAACTCATTGGCACAGGAACAACATCCTGAACAGAATACCAACAGCTCAGGCTCTAAGATCAACAATTAATAAATGGGACATCATGAGGCTGAGAAGCTTTTGTAAGGCAGAAGACACTGTCAAGAGAACAAAGCGACAGCCTACAGACTGGGAAAAGATCTTCACCAACCCTACATCTAACAAAGGTCGAATATCCAAAATATGTAAAGACCTCAAAAAATTAAACCCCACAAAATCAAATAACCCAATTAAGAGAATGGAATAGGGTGAAAGCAGGAGGGAGGGAGGAATGGGAGGATACAAGAGATGGGATAACAATTGAAATCTAATATGAATACATTAAAAAAAAAGAGAAAGAAGTGGGGATCAGAAATAAACAGACAATCCTCAACAGAGAAATCTTGAACAGCTGAGAAACACTTAAATGCTCAACATCCTTAGTCATCAGAGAAATGCAAATCAAAACGACTCTGAAATTCCATCTTAACATCCCTCAGAATAGCTAAGATCAAAAACTCAAGTGACAGCATATGCTGGCGAGGATATGGAGAAAAAGGAACACTCCTTCATTGCTGGTGGGAGTACAAACTTATACAACAACTTTGGAAATCAATCTGGTGCTTTCTCAGATAACTGGGAATGGGCCCACCCCAAGGCCCAGCTATTCCACTCCTTAGAATATATATATATCCAAGAGATGCTCCACCGCACAGCAAGGAAATATGCTCAACCATGTTCATAACAGCCTTACTAGTAATAGTCAGAACCTGGAAGCAACGTAGATGTCCCTCAGTTGAAGAACGGATAAAGAAACTGTGATACATTTACACTATGGAATACTACTCAGCTATTAAAATTTTTTCAGGAAATCCTGAAATTTGCAGGCAAATGGATGAAACTAGAAATGATCATCCTGAGTGAGTTAGTCCAGACCCAGAAAGATACACACATAATCATTTATAATTGGACACTAGCCTAACAGAGATGTCCCCTGAAAGTCTTCACTTAGCTGGAGATTGGGATAGATACTGGGACTTCCTATTAGGACTCTAGGTGAAAGGGGTAAGGAAGAATAGGGAAATAAAAGGATCCAGAGAGTCCTAGAAAACCTATAAGAAGACCATTAAGGCTGGCGGATCTGGACCCAGGCAGGTCAGCTTAAACTACTGTACCAACTAAGGTCAATGCATGCAGTAAACCTAGAGCCCCTATCCAGATCTAGCCATGGACACCACATTCTCCACAATTGTGTGGAGAGAAGGGACTGACTCAGACATGAACTCTGCTGCTCCTAATTGACCACTTCCCCTTGGTGGGGAGGCCTGGTGACTCTCAGTGGAAGAGTAAGAAGGCTACCAGGAAGCCACCTGATAGGCTGTGGTCATATAGTCGGGGACAAGGTCCCTTTCTGTCACAGACCTAGGAGAGAGGAATAGGATGAAAGAAGGAGGGAGGGGGAACGGGAAGATGCAAGTGAGGGGATAACAAATGAGATGTAATCTGAATAAATTACTTAAATAAAAAATTAAAAAAGGAAGAATTATATTTATTTTAAAGGAGCTAACGTAAAACAAAGAATGTGAAACTGTAACTGGATTGAGGCCTGCCTTCTCTTGCCAAAGCTGGAGTACATGGCAGAATGAGGAACTCTTGAAAATCCCTAAAAAACAATTTGTTTGACAGGAAAAGTTTTGATGAAAATGACAATAAATCCATTTTGTAAAGTTATCATCAAGGCTAAATTAATTGATACAGACAAATCCCTTATATTGAAGCCTGATACGTGGCACTAAATATTTATTTTTTCTGTTATTACTAACATTTAGGTTGATGCATTCTCACATTGATTTTTCTATGTTCCTGGAAATTTTAGTTGCAGTTTGCTGGTAAGAATGTGTATTTCATAATATGACTGAATAGAACACCTCACTTTATCCACCAATTAAGTTAATTTAATTTTTAATAAAATATGTTAGAATCAAAGGCAGGCATGATGGTACTCTTCTGATGATCAAGATGAAAGAAAGTCAAACCATGCATCTGGTGGTTTCAGCCAAGAACAGCCCCTCTCTTAGCTCAGGTGTCATGTGTTGTTCCCAGTGGTGTATTTTGCTCTTTGTGAGAGTATTAAGTCGTCCTCGATCCATGCTTGATACTTCAATTTCAACTTCTAAGAATTCATTTTCTATTTATAAGTACCTAAGAAGTATGAATCACTTCTCAGTTCACTAAATGACACACATCTTGAGGTTGTGGAGATATGACAATCAATAACATGTCACTTTCACGTTTTAGAATGTGGCCACCCTCCTCAAGCAGGCAGAATGAGTTCACCCCTCACTTCCTATGTGATTTCAGTATGAATGAGATCAGTTCCACAACAAGTCTTCTGGGTTCACATGAGAATTCTAATGAATTTCCTACAGGAAGTAAAAATTTCAGGAACAAATTTGTACTTAAAATCTTAATATTTCTTAGTAACTAAAACCGAAGCGGAGGGAGAAGCCCTTTTTAGATAATAAAAAAGAGACTTTTCTAAAATTATTATTGTAGAACTTCTATCACATTTGGAGATTTTAAAACTAATTGTTCCTTACTTAAATATTTGCTAACAAAAGAAAAAACTGTGAATTGTTCAATGCATAAACTTGATGGTCTCTGTTCTTTGTGCTTGTTCATATCACTGTTTAATAGTTTTTTTAGTGGGGTGGCGGGAGGAAAGATTTGTTTTAGTCACAAAAAATTATTTAAAAATTATAATAAAATGTTTCAAAATCTGTTATTATGCAGAAGATTTTAGAGTTTTCACTCAAAAATATGGAAAAATGATACATTTTCTTGTATCAGTCTATATTGATTTATTTTCTCTCCTGATGCAGCAATTTATCTTAATAATTTTATATTCTTCTTAGTCTACATTAAATTTTGCCTCATTCTTAAAAAACACAGATTTTGACATGTTCTACTGCATTTGTACATACCAATATGACCGAATGAAAATATCATTTGCATTAAGGTTTCTTCCAGAACTAAGTAGGTAATTCCATGAAGACACCATATATATTACTAAAAGGAAAGGGCACTGGATACTCTTCCTGAGTAACCATAGCCTATTAGGGATACAAAGAATAGTTGACATCATTCATATCAATTCTTCTCTTTAATATAGAAAGTTGTAGACCACAAAGAATAAATATTATTTTGTAGTAACAACTAGTAGTAGACTTAGGTCCAAACAACAAAAGCCTTCTAACTCTGAGTTTACAGGCTCTGTTCTTCTAATGCAGATCAACAACCCACTAACACATTGTGATTGTCATTGTAATATTCTTCCCAATACTGTTTCTGAAGCTTGTCATATAGCTACATTATGTCAAAAGCATGAATGACTCAGTTTGGCAAATTTTGTTTAAAGCAAGTTTTCATAAGTACTCTGTTCTGGAAATCCAAAGGCCCCTAGGTTTAATTCAGTCATGTGACCAAAATGAAGTGTTAACAATTATTGTTAAAAAAAAAAAAAAAAAGACTCACTCTATTATCCTGAACACTTTGTTGACAAACAACTAGAAGTCTCTGTATGCACATACATATGGTTAGCTAAAGTGCACAGCAAAATTAATGGATTATTGGCTGCTGCGCCATTCCTTGGGGAAGACTATTTCTCCTATTCTTGTAATTTCTTGGGTGCCTGCAGCTGGGTAGGACTGAAGCCTAATTGGCTTTCCTAAATTCACCTGGCATATCTACTGTTCTTGTTCAAACCGCATTTAGGTTCACATTGGTAAACTAAATATATATTTAAAAATATATATTGTATATAAAAAAGAAATGAGTGATGGAAATTTGTAAGTTAAAATCTATTGTTAACTGAAACTCTCGGCCACTTCTGTCATCGTCATCAGTGTCTTCTTGCTTCCACTCTCCTCCCTTTTTCTCTGACTTCTACCTTTTTCAGTAGCCTACTTTTGCTGTAACCAAATTTATGTGGGCTCATATCTTTATTTTCTCATTAAAGCTGAGGCCACCATTTCTGACTCTCCATTCTTTCCTCCCTATTCTTCATCTAATGTGAAATGACACTATGCAGAAAAACTACAAAATATTGGCTGCATCCAAGGATGAATAAAACTGCCTAACTTAAGACATATTGAGAATATGGGGAAGTAAATAGAAAAAATTATGGTAGGTGTATAGAAACTGAATGCCTTGTGCCACTGCCATCTTAACTGCAGTCGTGGATAAGGCAGCACTAAGAAAGAGGTTCTACCTCATATCACGAACCAGCATAATCCCTAACTGCAGCCAATCACAATTCAGAGTTGAGGAGCCCACTCCCAAATGATTTGGCAAGCAGAAAGGCATTGGTAATTTCTAGGCAAACAGTTCAAAGAACTGGTATGTTTGGAATCCAGATTAGTATAAATTTTTCCAGTTCCATCGATTTAGCTGCAAATGTCATAGCTTTACTTTTCTTTAAAGGTGTATACATTTCATTGGGCGAATGAACAGCATTTTGAATATCTATTCATCAGTTGATAGACATGTAGGCTGTCAATCCATTCAAAATTCCAACCCAGATAGGGAAGGACTCATGAAGGGTGGGTTTCCCATGATACAGTTAATGTTCTTACTTACATCCTTACACTGGTGCACCAAGTGGACTGAGTAGTCAAAAAAAAAAAATAGTACATGAAGTTGGAGGGGTTGGAGTAGTTAGAAGGAAGAAATTGGGAGGTGAGTTTGACCAAAATCCATTAATAAATAAAAACACTAAAAAGGAAGAACTTTGGGTGAATTTACAATATATTTAGGTGATACTATTTTTTCACAAGTTTCAGAGAAAGAGTGCTTAGAAAGGGACAAGAAGACATTTATCATGTCACAGGTTCTGTGTGTCAATGATGCAGGAGAGGCTGAGATAGGACTCACTAGCCCACCTGGTCTCATGAAGTGGCTGTTAAGCAGTTAGTAATTCAGATGCAATCAATGGATTCATACATTATCTAGGGACTTAATTTCTCACAAGGTGATGAGAGACCCTCCTTAGACCTCTGTGACGGATTCTCTCTGTGTGCTTTCTAACAAGACATATAGAAAAGAGAGCAAGAAAAGGCAACCAAGAGAGTGGTCAGGGTTTTATGGCGTTGTCTCAGAAGCAACTTCTGCTCCCATCTAATTAGTGTAAACTATTAGTGGAAGCAAGTCATTCCATCCACCCTGAAAACAAGTGGTCCTGGGGTTGAGTTTGAGTACCACAAGGCAAGAGAGTATCATGACCTTGACAGGTCAGACTTAAGTCCATCATCTTTTCTCCATTTGGCACCTTTTTCTTTTTACAAGGTCTCAGATCGATTTTTGTCTTCCTGTTCTCTGCAAAACTGTGGTTTTCTTCGAAACATGGTACCTCCGTCTCCCCAGGCCTCCATAACTGAAAAGAGTAAAATGGCTATGACATGTCTTTCCCCCTCATCTGCTTTGTCATTTGATCACTCAACTGCAGTGAAAACTATCAAATGTGACTTCACCTGGATGACTAAAGAGACTTGCAAATTGATTGTCTCCTTCCATTCCGGCTTTGTTGCAAGCTGTTCTCATCACTAAATAGATTTACCATCCAATGATGCAAGCGGTAGCCTACCCTATCCATTCTTAAGCTTTTCACCACAGACTTCTCATTGCTCTGTTTGAAACCACCCCACACACACTCATGCCCAATTCTCCCACTCCCCCACCCTCTCACCCCATCCCCCAAGCCCCCACCTTCCACCCTCCTTCATAAAGTTAATCTCACAGAGTTTGCTTTCTCAGTTCCAACTCTTAATTCCTGAAATCCTCAGTACTTAGAAGATGTCTCTCATACTCTTTGCAGGATTACTTCCTGTTCTATCTTCAGAGACATTTTTCAAATTCATCCAACTTTGTACATATTGTACTCAGCCTATTGACTTCATAGCACATATAATTCCCAGATAAGGTATTTCATTTATTTTATCTTCTACCTATCAAGTACTAACAAGCTCTGTACCTTCCACCCAGTACTCAAAGAAAAGTTCTACAAGGAGCGGAACAAATACCCAAAGTAGACATCCCAAAGTTTGATAACACTATCACTTGTACTTCTCAAGTCATCTAGTACAAGTAAAACTATCTTCTAATTTAATCACTTAAAGAGGGATTTAAATATATATGCTGTACATCTGCTCCTTCCAGTTAGCCATTTTAAAAGAGTGTTGGGAAAAATTTAAATATTGTAGTTGATTAATCTTTGGTGAAGTTAAGTGACAAGAACGACACTAATATTGGTTTTGCCAGAGGATGAATCAGACAAGGCATCTATTTAAGACGGCTGTGTCGGAGGGAGGGTTGAAGACTGGAGTCTTCAAAACAGAAGACATCAGCTCATCTGCTGGAGAAACAGACTAGATGCGGGTTTTCTCATTAATAGTAACATTTTTTTTATATAGAGAACAAAAAAGCAAGCCACAAAGCCCGACATTATGGCATACTTCTGTAATCCCAACACTAGGAGGGGTATTGGCAGGGTGATCAGGACCTCAAGGCTAACCTCATCTACATTGTGAATTAAGGACAAATTGATCTACATGAAATCTTGTCTCAAAAATGAATAGAATGTTATAGAAAGACTCGATTAACACCCTATGGGCAATCACATTCTTCCAACAGATGATTTTGTTCACAGCTTTTATGAATATGAGAAAAGAAATAAGAGCAAGCCCTGAAATGAGTCACTATGCCAGCCATATTCTAAATAAATTCGAAGGAATCTAATAAATATGTGTCTTTTTGTTATGAGCTAGACCTAATAAATAATAATACCATAGAATGTACACAAACAGAAATGAAAAACATTAACTCTTTGCTACCCAGGAACTCTTTTTGCTAAGTATGAAGTGAATATGTGTGGGAGGGGAGAAAATGTGTGAAAGATTATGTAAAATGTGTGAAAGTACCAACCTCTTCTGCAATGGAAAGTCTTTGCTATTTTTTGTTTGTTTTATTTTTGGAAGGAAATTCTTATGTACAAAGCCCAACTCAATTCTGCTGCCTGATTTTTAGTGTGTTGCGAAATCATTTTTTTCTAGAATACAACATTTACTCCCTTCCCCTCCACTGACCAGATAGCTACTTGTTTCCAGACTCACCACAAGACCATCTGTACTGTAATGTCATCTACATATGACAGAGATGGTATAGCCATGAATCTCAGTAAAGATGCTTCTTTAAAGAAGACTGACAGAACAACACCTGTTGACAAGTTGGCATGGATGGCTGAAATCTCGCAAGATTTCTTTACTATATAAAGAGCTACTGGCAATTAATGGCTGCTGTGAGAGGGGGAACTATTCTTCTCCAAGATTCAAGAAAAAGAGCCTCCGGAGAGCTTATTCTATCCAAGTGGCCATTCCTAAATGCATATATGTATGAGCTATACTAAATGACCTCATCAGGTAAGCCTAGTCTTGTTTGAGGTTATCTGTCCAAGTGGTCATCCCAAAACATGTATACAATACATAGGAATAATTATAGCTCGGCATGGTGGCACACACCTTTACTCCTAGCACTTTAGAGGCAGGCGGATCTCTGTGAGTTCCAGGCCAGCCTGGTATACAAAGCAAGGTAAGGACAGCCCAGGCTACACAGAGAAGTTCTGTCTTGAAAAAACAAAAACATAGGAGCGATTATAAATGGGCTTATCATTTCGTATTTACAAGAAAAGTGGTTATATATTTGGAAGGCAGTGGCAGTTGAAAGGTGAAGAAAGGTGTTTAAAAACTATGTAAATTCAGTGTGTATGTATGAAAGTCTAGAAAAAATGAGTATTAAAAATAATTTGACTAAAGTATGCTTTTTACTGTTCTGTTTTTTAGTTATAGCCATAGGCAAAGGGGATTTTTAAAAACTATTTTTTATTACAGTTTTTGTTGTTCATTCTGTTTTCCTGTCTCAGTCTTTGTTAAGACAGTAAGAACTGTAGATGGATCTGAATTTTCTAGATATTTCCCATGCTTTTCTCAAATTTATTTGCAGCCTCTTATTTCAACTTTTGCCTTTTATTTATTCTCACATATTAAGATTTGGATTTGATTTAATCTTATTTTCTTTGCAGTTCAATCTTGCTCATGTTATTTTTAATTCCTGAGTGTTTCTGAGATTTATTAATTCTCATTTACATTGTTTTTTATATTTGATCATCTTGACTATCTTTTAGCTTATTAGTCACTTGTGTTTTATCATCTTGTGAGCATGCATTCTTCATATAATACCATTCTTCTGTTAAAATCTGGGTGCTGGCACTCTGTCTTTAAATTGACTATTACTGAGATTTGATCTTAAATTTTTTCTGGTGTCCTTTGTATATGGAACTGATACCAGCAGACCTTTATTACAAGGACTCCTCTAGAAGTTTCAAGGTCACTGAGTTGCCCTTCTGTTTCTTCAATGCACTGTTGTCCATGCTGCTCTGTTCTTTGAGCCCTCATGTCTTTTGATAAAGAGCTTCTATTCAGACTTCCTTCCTCTGTCTCTAGTCTAACTGCCCTGCTACCTTTTGGTGCTACCCAGAAGACTATCCTTCTTGTCATCCATATTCCTAACATGCTATTTCAGATAGTGTGTAGATGCTAGAGTCTCCTGCCACTTTAGAATGCAGCACATGCCCTATGGATTCACACAAAGGAGGGTTAGACAGAATCCTTCTCCCTTAAGCCGCTGAGCTCCACTTGGCTCATGATGACATCCATTAAATAATTTTTGGCTCCTAGCAGTCCTCTATCCTTAGCTACATCCCTTGGGGTTCATACTGTCTCTTTCCGTGTGTGTGTGTGTGTGTGTGTGTGTGTGTGTGTGTGTGTGTGTGTGTGTGATGAGAGGAGTTTGCAATTTAATTTTGTTTTAAACACTGTTTCTGAGGATTGAGGCACCCTATTTAGTTTGACTGTGTGATATCCTTTACTTTTATCCCATAGAAAGTTAGTGAAGGGAAATAAAAGTGCTATATTTAATTGAACACAAATTTTTTGACCATTTGGTCAGTAAGAAGGATTAACTGGTAAAGTAGTTTCTCACATAAGCCTGATGATTGTAGCTCATTCCTGGAACCCAGGTAAGGGTAGAAAATGAAAGTCAATTTCACAAAGATCAGGCTTTTCCCCTTCTTCTAACAGATTTAGTGTGTCTGGTTTTATGTTGAGGTCTTTAATCCACTTGGATTTTAGTTTCCTGCAAGGTGATAAATAAGCATCTATTTGCATTTTTGTACAGGCAGACATCCAGTTAGACCAGGACCATTTGTTGAAGATGTGATCTTTTTTCCATTGTTTGGTTTTGGCTTCTTTGTTGAAAATCAAGTGTCCATAGGTGTGTGGGTTTATTTTATTTCTGGGTCTTTGATTCAATTCCATTGATCCACTTGTTTGTCTTTATGCCAGTAACATGCTGTTTTTATTATTGTTATTATTGTTGCTCTATAATACAGCTTGAGATTAGGGAGAAAGATTCCTCCAAAGCTATTTGGGTTTTTTTTCCAAATGAAGTTGAGAATTGTTCTTTCAAGATCTGTAAAGAATTGGGTTGTTATTTTGCTGAGAATTTCACTGAATCTGCAGAGTGCTTTTGGTAAGATGGCCATTTTTACTATGTTAATCAGGGGTTAGAGCTTTAGATCTTCTGATAGCGTCTTCACTTTCTTCAGAGACTTGAAGTTTTTTTGTTTTGTTTTGTTTTGTTTTTTTGTTTGTTTTTGTTTTGTTTTGTTTTGTTTTGTTTTATACACGTTTCACTTGCTTGGTTAGAGTTACACCAAGGTACTTTCTAGTTTTTGTTTGTTTGGTTGGTTGATTTTTTTTGTTTTGTTTTGTTTGTTTGTTTGTTTTGTTTTGGGTTTGTTTTTGTTTTTGTTTGTTTGTTTGTGTGTGTGTGTGTGTGTGTCTATTGTGAAAGGTATTGTTTCCCAATTTCTTTCTCAGCCTGTTTGTCTTTTGTATAGAGGAGGGATACCAATTTTTTAAAGTTGATTTTTGTATCCAGCCACTTGAATGAGGTGTTTATTAGCTGTAGAAGTTCCTTTGTAAAATTCTTGGGGTCACTTATGTATACCAACCTTTGATCTGTAAATAGTGATAGTTTGACTTCTTCCTTCCCAATTTGTAAACCTTTGGTCTCCTTTAGCTATCTTACTGCTCTAAAACACTGTTCTATAAGATTTTTCTAGACTGAGAATTCTCTTTTCCTTCAATTGTTCTCTACTGCATAAGAAGTTACCTTTTAAACAAGTAATATTTGACTAAAAATAGGGGTATTTTTATGTTAAATGGGCATCCATTAATTAATCCCATTGTCTACAATACATGTGAGGATAATTTACATTAACACTAAGTACCACAGAACAAACAAGACATTAAGGGTACAAATTAAGGATAATTTGGATCAAGGGATGCTTGATCAATAGAAATTATCGAAGTATTTCTAGTGGTGTGATATTTAATTTGTCTGGTGCTACGTGGGAGGGAGAACAGGTTACCTGGAAAGAGAACATATTCCTTCCAATTTTTCCTTCTTGTTGGCTTAACATTATCAAAAGTTGGGAGGAAAAGAAACAAAGGAGTAAGGAGAAGATGAAGAGCAGTGAGAAAGGACATGAGCACAGGAAGGAGGAAAAGAAAGAGTTGAGAAAGGAAAGATGCACCAGGGAGCATCGACTCATTTATAGTCTGTGCCATTTACCCGAGGTGAACTAGCTTATCAGATAAAGGAAAGCTGAGGCAGAGTTTTCTCTGTAACTTTCCTGGGGAGAGATCTCTGTGGGCCGAGCTACTATTATTAATCAACTTGACTTTTTTCGAGTCATTGTATTTTCTGACTCAAAATGTTCTCAGGCGCTCAATGTACCAGAGAAATCTGAATGAATTAAATAGACAGGATGTGTGGGAGCACCCTGGGCTAATTTAAGTGCAGTGTATGGAATTTTATCATTTGTGTTTTGTTTTGTTTTTCTCAAGTTAGCAACATTAACTCCCGAGATCATAAATCTTCTACAGTGGCCTCAGAGATGGTGGTACTTTTAATACACACAGGGAAATCTCTGAATCAGAAGACTGATGTTTTAGATATAACCACAAGCTTAACATAGACCACTACTGAACAGAAGCAAATATATAATATATATATTTATACATATATGTATGTATGTATGTATATGCCCTTCTGGTGTGTCTACAAGCTAAAGCTACAATCTGTAGGTTAGGCTTGCAAAGGGTTCAATGAAAATCCCAATCAACTAAAATAATGATAAGAAAGTAGTGATCTATCTGGTTTTTAACTCTCTTTAAGAACTGTAACATGAAAATAGGTTAGCGTTTAACAAAAATTAAATCAACTGTTTAATATTAACTTGAATTAAATGGTCTTGAGAAACTGGATGACCTTACAGCAAGCCTTTTGAAAGCCCAAGGATGTGATAAACTGATAAGGTTGTTCCCATGATGGCTTAGTGCACTAGATGGCACTAATCGCATGCCTTTTATGTGTCATAACATCACATTTAATGTGAGAAAAGAAAGCAAACCACAATTGAAATGTTCTTTATCATGTATACTTTATGAAATTTCTTTGATATGTTATTTATAATTTATTACCAATTTTTCAGATCATCAGAAAAATTATAGTCACTTTGATATTAAGTGAATTTCAAATTGAAAAACATAATTCTAGTTTTTTTCCTTTAATCTAAAGAAATTAATTTACTCTGAGCAAGTTGCAAAAGTATTCACGTACAGAGGAGTAAGTCATTCAACTGAAGTGAAAAGTTCTCTGGCAATTTCCCATGTTTCCACGGACTTCTCTTATCAAAGGATTCATCTTGACAATGTACGAATTCTTCAAATTATCCAATCACAGTATTAACCTAAGGGATGAAAGATCTTCAGAATGCAGATGAACTATTGGATTTTTAGTGTACTAGCCAGAGATGTGAAAGCTGAATAAAACCTTGGTATTGAAGAAACAAAGCAAGACAATAAGTGATGCAATTTTCAAAATAAAGCCTTCTACTTGTGCCAATCTGTTTGGAAAGAAACTTTATAAACTACTATTTGACTTTGATAAAAAAAAAAAAAAAGAAAGAAAAATCATTACTATAGCAATACCTTCCTATTTTAGAGTAATAAGATAATAATGTTAGGGCCATTTCATTCAGTTTCTTATAAACTGATTGATTTTATTCAAACGTGGATCAATAATTTTACATCATTAATAAAAACAGTGCCTATTGAGGCTGCAACTTTCCTTGTCTACTATGCTTTGTTAGAATGAGTAGAGAGCTCTGGTGCAAATTAGTCTCTCAGCTACTTCGATAAGATTGAATATTAAAAAGCACACAAAGTATTATGTCAAAAAGCTAACTCAGTGCAATGAACTAGAATACATAAACTTCCAAAGGCAAAATATGTTGTATGTGAGCACACACACACACACACACACACACACACACACACACATTCTCCCTTACTATTGCATTGGGTGGGGTGTTCTGATTTTTTTTAACAACATTAAAACCTGTTGATTCACTGAAAATATTTAAATTTTTCTATCATACAAATGCTTACATTTTAGAAATCGTATCTTCATGAGGGACAGTGGGAGTGTTAGTGTTCAGCCTGTAGACAGTGACTGTGATGAGGATGAGGAGGTGAGTAAGGTATTTTGGGGATCAGAACTCACCACAATTAATTAATTTTGATTCTGGTTAACTTGTTCTCAAATCAATGTTTATTCATGCTGGATTAAGGCCTTAATACACACACACACACACACACACACACACACACACACACACACACACACACACATTTTCTTTTTCACTTTTGTTTTTTTCTGTGATTATTCACTGCTTCAGAACACTTGAAAATATATTTTAAAAACTTAACTATCTTTTCAGTTTTAGAAATGTTAGAAGACTTGAAATGTGCTTTGGTTTTGGGCACTACTTAGAAAACTTTCTCCAGCATGCAGAACATACGGTTTTCTTTCTCAGCTGCTCTAAGTGAACTCATCCCATCCCTTCTATGATGCTATGCTAATTTCTGGGCAGTATCTATGAGCACTGCAATGTCCTGTTTTACATCATCTTTTCTATTATTTAAAGAATTCTTCACTTGTTTACAGTATCATTTTAAAACAAAAAATAAGTTATTTAAGATAAAGGTAAATAAACTTGTTCTTGTGATTTTGAAAGGACTTAAGCATAAAAATCCAGAAGATTGTATTAATGAGGTCTTAGAGATTACCTCAGGGCCATATTTTATATATATGGAGAGCAAGTGCAGTTACGTAATTCATAAAATTAGAATTCACAAAAAATTGATCAGTCATTTCATTAATATATAATTAGTGCCTAATAAAACCTTCTAATTTTATAAACAAAACAATAGACAGGTAATTTAGTTTCCACATAACTTACATTTTAGGTTAATTTTGTTGTATTTTATCTTCTTATAGTCATTAATATAATACACACCGACTGTCATTGTGGTTTAAGGTGAAAGTCATTTTATTTTACAATATGCTTTAAAAAAGGTAAAGATCAAGGTGAAAAGACCCTATCTTCCTACATACATACATGCATACATACATCAGCAAAATTATTCAGCACATAAAATGGGTGGGTGGAGACACACACACACATACAGAGCAAGTGAGACACACACACACACACACACACACACACAGAGACAGAGATACAAGAGGGAGCGACACATACATACATACATACATACATACATACATACACACACATAGTTATATAGATAGATACATAGATAACAGACAGAAGGACAGATAGACAGAAAAATATTTACTCCCTACTAGACAGTGCTCTCCATACTTGGAGAAGATCTTACCCCATGTAATCTGGTCAAGTCTCTGTCATTCTTAACAGCTAAGCAAAGTATTGGGGGAACTTTGATGAAAGGTTTCATATTCTTAATGTGCTATTGTAGGAAGAACAAACCATCCTAAGGGTAGAACAATATTGTAAATATTTTTCAGATTGTCTTTCATTTGTTTGTCTTAAAGATAGAGAAATAAGTAAATAAATAAGTAAATTCAAAGCTGGCACTCCAAGTGAAACAATTACTTAGTGCCTGTACCACAAACACACGGAGAGCCTTGGTATTTGTTATCTAGTGAGAGACACTTGCTTTGTCCTTTATTTATTCCTGTGGTTCTCTTCACAGTATCTATGTAGGCAGTTATTCACAATTCATAAATAAGAACATTAAATACTTAAAAAATTAGATGACAAAAAAGGATCATTTCATACCCAAAAGTCAAAAGCAAGATTCAGTTTAGAAAGCAATGACTAGTTCTAGTGTTGTCATGTCTACCTATACAAAAGCCACAGCCAAGGGACACTTCTAGATTGGAGTGAGGTTCCTTTTGCCGCTCAGGGTGATGAGTGTAAAACTGGAATCGTTGTCAATAGTTGGTCATGGCTGTACGGGTGACATACATATGCCCTTGGGACTACAGCTTTCAATTTCAGTAACAAAACACACATATACAGAAGCTGGACATAATGATGCATGTACACACACACACACACACACTCACACACACACAGAGACACTCACACACACAGACACACACACACACTCACACACACACAGACACTTACACACACACACACACACTCACACACACAGAGACACTCACACACACACAGACACACACACATTCACACACACACACAGACACACACACACACTCACACACACACACATTTTTCAAGAAAAAGAAAAATTGTAAGTAAAATTTCGAGTAGGCAAGTGCCTGGATAGCGGGAGAGTACCATAACTCCTACAGAAAATATTTGCTGTCGATGAGTTCAGATTGTGTTGTGCTAAAGCTTCCTTTCTTTGGCGGAAATGCACAGCACAGATGGGCATCTCCAGGACTCTATTGGGTTTTTGTCTTACAAAGCGGCAGTAGAAAAAAATGTACTTTGAAGATATATATGAGATACCAAACCAGCTAAAGTTATTGTTGAAAACCTCTTTAGAGGAGATTCAACAGTGATTAAATTGTAAATTCCCTTTTAGTTTCTCCCAACATAGCCTGGTAACTGCCTGAAATCTACACAGATTTATGTACAGCACACGACTGTTTCTAAGCCAAACAGACTCAAATAAGTCCAAGTTTGTTGCTTAAAGTTATCCACACCTATAATTGAAGTACATAAATCTAAGAATATATGCACATATAATAAATTATGAACTGGTTAAAACTAACAAAAACTCCAGAGTCAGTTTTGAAATTTTTTTGTATCAATAAGCATTTCTAAGATCTTTAAGATATTTAGTTATAACAATACACTTAAAAACTAAGAAGTCGCTAAAAATATATATGGGTCTCAATCAACATTAAACTAGTTATGGAATATTGCTAAGCAACAAGGTAACCTGGTTACCTGTTTAAGTGAGGGTGGTGTGCCACCAGCAGATTAGTCAGATAGAAACTCCCGCTCTTAAGAGTTTATTTTATTCATAGTCTGAACTTTTGAAGTTGTCTAAATTTTCACCTTCCAAATTGAACTGTTACTACTCTGACCTGATTAAACATCTGTCACCATAAGTCTTCCAAAGATATCTTTTAACTACTTCATATCCAGTTTACCATGTTTGTAAGTGAGGTTACTAAGAACATAGTTGTTTGCCACAGTAATAAAAGTTGCCAATCAGGGTTAGGACAAAGCTGACTAGAATCAGACTGGATGTTCAGTCAAACAAAATGGATGGCTGAGTGAAGACTCTCTGACCGCCAGAAGATATGAGTCCCTGCCCTGAATAGGCTGGAGTCAGGACCCAATTTTCAAGTGACAGCCAACCTGCTATCTCATTATTCACTCCATTTATTAAAAATTTCCTTTCCTCTACTTCCTCAAATCTTTTTCTTAATTTAGTGATAAAAGATAGTAATATTTCTTGTGCAACTGAATAATATGTGTGAGACTTCGGTATCAAATATAATTGCACAAATATAATTCATTGAGATAGCATACAATATTGAAATTTAATAAGAAGTTATTGAAAAGGGTAAGTGTAAAAAAAAGCTATGCAAGTGTCTTCACGTATGACCTAATGTGATTTACAAATACATGTGTATGTACATATATGATACATATAAACTGGCCCATGTCAGTATTCAATAAGAGATGAAGACTCAAGAGAACACATTTCCTTATGCTAATATGCACTTCTAAATGTTATAATAAAAAACAATTCTGTGAATAATCCAAATAAAATAAGATATTTTGAAGGAATAACATCTTAATTTTATTTTTAACATTTAATGTTTTCACTCTTTCTGTTTTAAATTATTTGAATAATTATTAAAAGAAATCTTCCGTTATCACACAGCATCATATACTAGCTTAAATTATGCAGAGTGATGTGATTTACATTAAAGTTTCAATCAAAGTACAAATGATAAGTGTTGGACACCTGGTTTTGGCAAATAAATAACACACACACACACACACACACACACACACAGGTTAAGACAAGGATTTGGTTGTTGTATTGGAAAAAGAAGAAACAGAGGCAGTTATAATGAACAATTCAACTGTCACTTTCAGCTACAAATCTGCTGCAGAGCTTTGAGTGCTCAATTTCTTTTAATTAATTAACTAATTAATTTTGTATGCTGACTGTACCCTCCTCCCTTCTCTCCTCCCAGTCCTCCCCCTCCATCTTCCTCCTTTTCCCTTTCCCTACTCCTCCGCCCACCTGCCACCAACCAACCTCAGGACATTAAGTGGCATCAAGACTGAGGAGTGTTAAATTCCTTATGGGCTAAAATGATCTTTATTATTGGTCTTTTTTTTTTTCTTAATGTAAAGTGTGTTTTGAGGTGGCCATTAAATTCACAGCATCTATTATGGTATGAAACAACTTATTGATTTAGTCAAATCACTATTATTTTAGGATTCATTTACAAACATTTAATTTTCTTCTATTTGCTTACAATGAGACATAGTGTCAAAGCATGCCCCTTGATGCTGCTTTTTCCATTTTCCCTGAATGAACAGTATCCTCTTTGTTCTTCTAATTTCTTCTTCTTCTTCTTCTTCTTCTTTCTTCTTCTTCTTCTTCTTCTTCTTCTTCTTCTTCTTCTTCTTCTTTCTTCTTCTCTTCTTCTTTTCTTCTTTCTTCTTCTTCTCTTCTTCTTTTTCTTCTTCTCTTCTCTCTTTCTCTTCTTCTTCTTCTTCTCGTCTTCTTTCTTCTCGCTTCTTCTTTTCTCTCTCTCTCTCTATCTCTCTTTCTCTCTCCTCTTACTTTTTCTTTTTGTTCTTTTCATTTCTGATCTTTCATCTTTTCTTATAAACTCTATGAGGCACTGTTCATATCAGTCACAGGACATGAAAGCGTCAAGTTGGTACTGATGAGGAAAGTGCCCACTGGCTAGCGGCTAGCTCTTACAGCACTAGAAGGCACTATGCTGGGTGCAGGGAGCAAAATCACCAATAATTTTTTTTCTCTGCCTACTGCAATAATGACTGTTGTAGTAATATATTTCTGTGGCTATAATACTGGTGTGAATGGGTATAACCAGTGTCTGTTTGGATTTAAAGCCCACTATACAGAAGGAAATACAAGCCTTGAAGTAAAATTCTGGCCAGGAGCCCATAGTTGGGAAATTCATGCCCCAGCAGTAGATCTGGAAGGAATTAAGAGGAGGAGTTAAGATGATTATAAAATTAAAAACCAAAAGCATGTATTGTGTGAAAATCTGAAAAAATATTATTACACCAAAAATAAATTGTGAGAATTAAGGTGGTGTTTGTTTATAACTAAGTCATTAAATTCAAGAACACTATGAGTTATTAAGTAAAATATTATACTTAATTTTAAAAACAAAAAATTGTGACACTTTTATCTCCCCTATACTAGTGTTTAAAAATTGTGTGGAGGAGGTCCCCCTCAGCCAGAGCCATAGGGGAGGAGTGAGGTCCCCCTCAGTCAGAGCCATAGGATAGGGGAGGTGGTTCCCCTTCAGTCAGAGCCATAGGGGAAGGGAGGTCCCCCTCAGTCAGAGCCATAGGGGAGGGGAGCAAGGGGAAAATGGGAGGGAGGGAGCAATGGGAGGATACAAGGGGTGGGATAACAATTGAGATGTAATATGAATAAATTAATAAAATATATTTTAAAATTGCGTTTCTATACTTTTGTATGAATCTGAATGCATGATCATCCTACTCTGCTATTTTCCCCACTTACGCCCTTGAGGAAGGCCCTCCCTCTGGACTTGCAACTTGCCAACCTCGGGCTAGGTTGACTGGACAGTAAAGCAGGCCCTATACATGCCCTTGTCTCCACCTTCTCATCCTTTCCTCCTCCACTGCTGCAATTTCAGGCAGTCAGCCATATCCAGCTTTGCGGAGGGACCAGGAATCCCACGTCCTCAAGCTTGTAGAGCAAACTTTAAAACCGGTGAGAAGCATCTCTAGCCCTACTCTGTCCTTTTAAATCTCAGTCTTCGGTATTAATGATGCTAAGGATGACTATTAAATGCTGTAGAAAAAATTATGTCACATAGTAATTTTTTATAAATGGAAAGATTTAACCATCAGTATATTATTAAATAGGCCAACATAAGCATAACATTTTAATATGTGTCCTGCTTAATCATTTTCTTATAATTAAATCCTTAACACATACCCAGAGTGAGTCCTTCAGCCAAGCATGGTGAACAATGGCCATGAAACAAATCTGATCCAGAACTTTGTTTTTATTTTTCTGCTCAACTATGTTCATAGTAGTCTTGTTAGTAGCAGCCAGAATCTGGAAACAACCTAGAAGTCCTTCCACTGAAGAAGGTATAAAGAAATTATGGTTCATTTAGACAATGGAATAGTATTCAGCTATCAAAAAAGAAAAAAGAAATTCTGAAATTTGCATGCAAATGGATGCAACTAGAGACAAACATCCTGAGTGAAGTAACTCAAGCCCAGAAAGATATACATGGTACAATCTCACTCATAAGCAGATGTTAGCCACTTAATTCAGTTTAACCACATTACGATGCAGAGACTGATGTGCCAAGTAAGGTCCACGTGGCATGTGGACCTAGACCTTCTGCTCAGATGCAGTAGACAGGCAGCACAGTCTCTTTGTGAGTCCCACAATATGGGGAGTAGGGACCACTTCTGACATGGACCCTGGCCTCCTAATGTTCACTTCCACCCTGGCTGGGTGGCCTTGCCAGGCCACAGAGGAAGAGGTTATGGGTGGTAGAGGGGACACTGGATAAGCTGTGGTCAGATGTTAGGGGAGGAAGGTTCCCCTTTCTAAGGACTAGGGGAGTGAGGGAAAGTGGATGGGATTGGGAGGTGATGAGGGAGGGGATGGGATCAGGGGGTGAGGAAGGAGAGGGCTACATTTGGAATATAAAGAATTCAAACTGCATAACAAGAAGGTAACTTATATTGCTAACCCCATTACATGGAAATAGCTCTGAGACTGGCAAAGATATGAAAGTCTATGCATAGACACTTCATGCTGGTCACATATTCTCTGTGACTTATAACTAGAGGCCATTCTTAGTATGGCATGAAGGAAGATTTGCAGATGGCTTGCTTCTGCTCATACAATGAGCAGAGAACCAGCCTTAACTGCTCTGTGCATCCCGCACACCTCAGAAAATCATAATGTTAGAACTGTGTAATGCTTGTGAGAAATGAATATTTTCAAAACAAAAGAACTGGACACCGACTTTGGATCAGACCTGACAGGATTCATTCTTCTCAGCATGCTGGATGCTAAGATCAAAACTTCAAGTGACAGCACATCATGGCTAGGATGTGGAGAAAGGGGAACACTCCTCCATTGTTGGTGGGAGTGCAAACTTGTACAACTACTTTGGAAATCTGGCACTATCTCAGGAAATTGGGAATAATTCTACCTCAATACTCAACCACACCACCCCTGGGTATATATCCTAAAGAGGGTCCACCATACAACAAGGACATTTTCCCATCTATGTTCATAGCAGCCTTATTTGTAATAGCCGGAATATGACTTCTTTTTATAAGCATTCAAATCTATTTCTGGATACATAATGGAATAATAATGTATAATGTATTAGTTTCAGTTGCATGTGTTTATTTGAAAGCTATTGATTTCTATTGTTAAGGTGGAAAGAAAGGATGGCCAAATGCGTATTTCTTCAAATAATTTTATAGGTTACTTACCATGTATACTTTTTTGTTTGCTCTTAGTATGTCTTGGGCCTATCAATTAGTAATGTTTTAAAAATAAATTTCAAAGTTTATTTTGTAAACACTTTATCTAAAATGAGGAGGTAGTTGGTGACAGAGCTGGTCTTCCATAGCTCTCAACTCGACTCGGGTTCAGTGCTTACTTGTGTGTTGGATGAGCACATCAAGTCATAAACTTATTCTAGATTGTCAGTGAAAACAGAAAACTTCATACCCTGTGACACACTTTAAACCCATGCTTTGCATCCACTGGCACAATCTGGTCATATGGAAATTCCCTGTGTAAATATTCCCATTGTGTAAATTTTTATTACATATGCAGTGTACTGTTTTGTTTTATTATGGAGACAAATTGGCAAGCTTTCTTTTCCTGCAAAATACTTAGGTCATATGTTGGTATAAAAGAAAATCTATCATGAAAGCAATTTCCTTAGTTCTTTCCTTAATTATCTCCTTATAACACTATCAGCAAATATTATTAAAGTAGGAAAGACCCTAAGAATGTCATGAATTGAATTCTAAGTATTTGGATCAAGAAATTGTTGGCCACATATTCACTGTAACTTCTATTTAATTAATGTTTACAAGTAACTAGAATATAAAGCATTTACAGTTAAGAGATAAACTACATCACATCCTCAAGAGACTGGACATTACATTTTGGCAATCTGTTGATGAATGAATGTGCACGTGTATTCTTTCACAAAGACTGAGAGTCAAGTACCTTAATCTGTCCATGTAAGCTTAAAAACACATGGTCTGTAAAACTTGTCTTCATTCTCCCATGCAGAATTAGTAGCGACATCACAAAATTCTTCAGCAGTATTCTGATTTAGAATATGGACTTAGTTTAAATATAAATATGGAGTTCCAAATCACATAGTTTTACATGGGTCACTTATTGCATTGCGTAAAGATCCACTTAAAAATAATGTTGGCAAAGGCATGGCAAGGATAATAAGGCTCATTGTTTAATGTATTGGGTGTACCAGTATAGACTAATCTGACAAGAAGAGACTACTGGTCCTGTATCCATGACTTGTAGACATCTGTATGATGTAAGCTATAAATATCATAAGGATTACGGGTAAGATATGTATTAATCAAAAAAACCTGCAATAAACTATTGGACTTTTATTATTTTCCCAAGAGTTTCTGTTAAAAAGATTATTTGACTCCATCTTCCAACCTCCCTCATAGACTATTCAACATTATAACTTCATGTTACCCCACCTCCGTTTCTTGTAGTTCTGTTACCATTTCATATCCATTTTCCCACACTGAAGAAAAATTCATACGTACTAAAGAACACCATTAGGAAGCATAAAGCTTGGGTACCTAATAAAGAGTCTGTTAAAAGCCTATAACTTCCTCTGACTGTGAGTGTTGGCTGTCCTCTGAAGAGACTTCCAAATATTAGATTTTTAAAAAGTCATTTGGTAAAACCCATTTACTTGTGAAAAGTAACTGTGGTCAGACATATTTAGCTTATATTACTGGTATTCACCTTGAAGTTCTGTAAATATTTATAGTGAATTTAAATGCATGTAAATACTATATACCATTTCAGCAATTTAATGGGATTCATTTATAGGACATGAAAAAAAAAAAAAACGTGGACTAAGCTGCCACATTTCAAAGAACTGAAATATCACTCATTGACTTTCAAATGTGCATGTAGCAGAAAGGTAAATTCCACATAGAAGGAGAGGGAGAGGGAGAGGGAGAGGGAGAGAGAGAGAGAGAGAGAGAGAGAGAGAGAGAGAGAGAGAGAGAGAGAGAGAGAGAGAATGTGTGTGTGTGTGTGTATAGGGTTGAGCTGCACAATGTTTGACATTATACAGTTTAAAGTATGTACTGTAATTGGAAACAAGGCATCAAGGTAGAGGTTTTCCTATCTTGGCATTTGAATTGAAAACTGAAGAACCAAAGAATATTCAGTGTGGGACCATCATAATTATCTTAATTTTCTCTTCATTTGTTTGAATTGAAAAGTCTCCTATTGGAGACTTTATGAGCTATGTCCAGAAGGTAGAGATGAGGACCCTATCTTTCAGAAGTCTTCTGGAGAGGGGTATATCAAGGGGGAAGGAGAACAAGAAGATGAGAGCAAGGGGATTACAATCTGGATGTAATGTGAACATATTATAATAAAAAGTCTTTTGAAGATTATATTAATATAAATGGTAATATACTTGTATAAAAATGCTTTTTCTCCCTGAACAAATTGTGGCAAATCATTTGCTAACACATTTGAGGATCGTTTTACTTAGAAAGTAAAAAGTGATATTTTTGTTGTCACATGACAACATTTTGTTGTGATCTTAGAATTATCTCAGAAAATTATCTTAGAAAATAAGATACCCATTAAATAATTGGAAAGACGGCTTAGGCATGAACTATAAAGATTGAGTGGGCTGTTGCAAATAGTAAAAAAATTAATTTTTAATACTTGACTTTTGAGAGAGTAAGATCATTATGAATAATATTTTGTTCAATTGACATCTGAAGTTGTATATTTGCTCCAATATATTCAGTTTGTGTTTAAGTAAGGGACAATCTAAATAGATTAAACCATTTTTAAAAGATTAAATATTGAGAAAATAACAATGTTTCCATTTGTTAATTGTCAAACTGAAGTAATTTCTTTCCTGTTATTTGAAATTTAGAAGTACTTCACTTTTAAATTTTAAAATGTGTTTGTGTGCATGTGTCTCATCAACACCACTTGTGTGTAGTCACTCACTAAGGGATCAGAGCTCCTGATGCTGGAGTCATAGGCATGGTGACCTGCCTGTGGCATAGGTACTAGCAACAGAGCCCAGGTCTTCTAGAAGAACACCAGTGCTCTTACCCACTGAGCTATCTCTCTACTCCAAGATGAGAAATATTTAGAGGGATGGTTTGGTGGTACACATATTTAATTCTATCACTCAGGACACAGAGGAAAAAGGCTTGTAGCAAATTAAGGACAACATGGTCTACATAGCAAATTCAAGACCACCAGGGATGACTAATGAGAACCACATCTCTATAACCAACCAACCAAACCAACAAAGATATTTGAAGAATAATGAACATGTAAATGTGGGCTAGGCATGGAAGCTCATGCCTGTAGTATCAACACTCGGGGTACACTTCTGCTAATATGAAGTAGAAGGATTTAAATAAAACTTTTCACTGAAATGAATGCTCTCATTAGTCTTATATTAGCTATGCGCCTGAGTAAAGCTCAGGACATATAACACCAAGTTACTCAAAGTCCATGAAAAGCTGATACAGTTAATTAGCAATACTAATTGTAGCAATGGTCAAATCAGCATCAAAGACAACACATATGGAGAGCAAAATTTAGCTCACTCCATTAATGTTAGAAGGAAAAAGACCAAGGCTACAACTTTTTGCCTAATCCATAGAATTGAGGCTACAAAGGAGAAACCCACAGTCACAGCACATGTGTGTGTGTGTGTGTGTGTGTGTGTGTGTGTGTGTGTGTGTGTGTGTGTGTGTGTCTGTGTGTCTGTGTCTGTGTCTGCGTATCTGGCTGTATGTATGTATGTATGTATGAAATAGGTGGTATTTCTGTGTGTCTGTATTAAGGATAGGTGAATGTAAGAAAATGAAAAGACCCACATAAGATTTTTATTTTCATAACCCAATCTTAACTGATGAAATACCCACTATTCTCCAATACGAAGTCAAGTCCTTTCATTTTTATAGTGAGTGAAATACATATATATTCAAGGTTGTAACCTGAAACTCAATTGGATATCTTACATTATTGAATCTGAAAATATCACATCTACCAGGGCAAGGCTATGTTTAGATGGCTTGCCAGTATGGAATGGGGTCCAACGGGCATGGTGGGTGGTAGCTTGCACTTTCTCTCCTCTTGTCCCTGGCTCCAGACATCCAAAACACTGCAGTTGATCTGTCAGTGTTATTGTGCCAAGTTCTGCGAGCCACTATTTATTTTTAAAAGTTGATAATGACTGGAGTCTCAAGGGGTGCTTTCCAGTGATAAATGCCCTTGGAAAATGCCATTTACCTACTGGTGATATTTTGGCCTTTCAATATTAAACAATAGGCGAGTATTTTAGAGGAAGAAAATGGCTAGGTGTTTGTAATACATGTCACTCAATGTTTTGACTGCCATCATGCTGTGGAATGTTTAATTTCTAAACTCTAAGTGCTTAATGACTACTGGTGATTTTCACTTCTCTACAAACATTACCTGTTCCAGTCACAGGCTTGGGTCCCTCCTACATAATAAACAGTAACAGACGAACTTGCCTCGGGTTATTCGGTCTTTCTTTGTTGAATGGACAATTTCTTCATTTATTTCCCACTTAAAGATCCATAGATTCCCTTTGGATACAAGTACAGCTAAATTTGGTCTTATAAAATTTTAAATTAGAATTGATAACCCACAATAATTCATTTTAATGACACATGTGCTTATCTCAATACTCATCCCTGCAACTACCGTAAAGCCCCCAAATTAGTCACTGAGTATGGTTTCAAAGAGTGTGACTTTCATGGCACTGTTACTCTTTAGGAGAGAAAGTGTTAAAGTCGGCTTAAAAGAAATTCAGAGCACAAAAGAATTCATATCTAGGATTAGTTAACTATAATTAGTGATGTCCTTGAGCACACTCTACTTTATAATTCAGTAGTTATGCAAACACATATCACTTAAGAAATAACAGATGTAGACTATGCTGTTGACATTGCATAGTTATTACAGTGTGAATAATTTTAGATGGGAAAAACCTTTGCTTTTATAAGTCCCATAAATCCTTATTATATGTTTGCATATGAGGATTCCATTCAATGTCAATGTCTAAATGAGATACTATATTTGTTGGCTAACGGTAAACCTATTCTTTTGTCCCTTTGAGCATGGCCAGTTCAGTAAATGATATTTAGCAACAACCAACTCCACTGTCATAAAACATAAATGACTGCCTAATTCTAATATATAGAAAACATAAATCTCCTCAGTCTGAAAAGGCCATCCTGGAAACAGATATGTCTAAATACCTTGCATTTATTTGTCTAACGTGTTCTAGAAAAGCAAAGTCATTTCTCTCTTTTCATCAATAAAGATGAAACAAAAGTAATAAAGTAAGAAATGGCTTCTGTGAAATTTGAAAGGAGAGATAAAGAGAATAGTGTGGAGCCGAGGGAATATATAGAGATTGTAAACATGAATGGGATTAAATGTGGGACTGATCTAGAAAAGAAAATTAAAATGAAACAAATATGCATTTGCTGCCTCAGTGACAGTAATTTGGAGGAACACAACCCTTCTTCATTCAAACCAAAGATCTTACCATATATCAGATGTACTTCCTAAGACTGATCTTCACCCCCAAGAGGTTGGTCCATCACTGGTGACAGTCATGGACAAAAGATGAATTCTATAGAAAGATGACACTTAAAGAACAGATTTAATAAAGCTGTGGGTGTATGCCTGTTAAAGGAGATACTTGATAAACAAAGCACAGTGACTGTCTGCTGGGAGAGCTTTCTGGGCATATTATCTGATATTAGGACTAGAAGGATTACTGCAAACCTTTTTGGTATGTCATGTACGTTTTTGATTACAATGATTAGGACCATGATTAAATGACCCCCTCACAAAGCAACCGGAAGAGACACAGAGCTTGCCCTCTGATTCTCATTTCTTCTGCTGTTGAGTTTCCTATGCTTTAAAATGTGCATGTCTGTCAGAAATATTTTCAGCCATCTGAATCATCTCTGTCAGAAATTTATCAATATATCTTACTTGATTTATATGTTCAACTATGTACTTCCCAGCACAAAGGACTCATGTAAAAATATTTAATAAAGAAATTGATCCAATAGGTTTTTGCAAAGGCAATAACTTTGCTTGGTATAATGTATGTGAAAATAGCTTAAAATGATTTATTACAGTATGTTTTAAATAATCAAATTTAGAAGTAATAAACTTTACAATGGATATAATAAATATTGATAATGTTTTTATTCATTGTTCTTTTAACAAAAAAAGTGTTTCAGAATTTATAAGTATGCAGGGTTAATTAATTAATTAATTTAGTTGAGTACATTTTGCAATGTTTTTCTTTAGACTGGAGGAAGTTATGCTCTGTGCAGATTTTACAGAATTCATAATTTAATAGATTTCTGCAAACATTGTCACCACTTAGAGACAAATAATTACCATGGGGAATGTATGCTTTGGAAATATTTAGCACTATTGGAATCAAAGAAAGGCCCAGGGTCTCGGGAGATATTTCAGTGGGTAAGAACTGTTGTTCAGCAAGCATGACGACCTGAGTTCAAATGTTCAGCAGCCATGCAAAAAGCCAGACAGAGCTGCTCCTGCCTGTAACCACAGAACTCAGGGGCTAAGATAATTCCATTCCAAGAACTGTCTGGTCAGCTAGCCTAGCTGAATTGGTGATTTTCTAGTTCAGTGAGATATCTTGTCTCAAGGCAACAAGGTAGAAACTAAAAAAGGATGACATTCAAGGTCCTGCATTGGCCTCTGTGTATTAGTATGCAGGTGTATGAACCTGCAACTCAAGAGAAACACAGAGAGAGAGAGAGAGAGAGAGAGAGAGAGAGAGAATGAATGGAAACATGTTCTAATTTGCTTCTGTTCATATAATATACATGACCAAAAGCATCTTGGGAAGAAAAGGCTTGTGCATTTGCCTTCTGCCTCCATTCAAGATCCATCATTGAGGGAAATCATGGCAGAAGCTTGTGTAGGAAGTGAGTAAGAAACCAAAAAGGACCACTGCTCACTGGCTTGCTTTCTCCTGACTCACTGGTCAACGCCCAGCTAGCATTTTTTAAAAAAGTTTGTGACCCTCCTTTCCATCCCTCTGAGGGCTGGGAATTACAGGTGTGAGTCACCATAGCTTACCTATATTTTGTTCTTCTTTTTATCTTTTTAAAAATTTTGTTTAAAATCCTGATTGTCCTCCCCTCGCTGTTATCAGCTAGCATTTTCATGTATCTACTTTGGGATGGTACCTTCCCACCTCAAGTTTCAATCAAGACAATCTCTCACAGACATGGACACAGGCCAATCTATTATGGGAAAGACCTCAATTTAGTTTCTCTCCTCTAGATGACTATAGATTTTTTCCAGTTGACAATAACATCTAGCTATCACAGACCATATATTAAAAGAGCGTTTAATGTAAAAAAAACAAAAATCCTTCATAGTTTTTAAAATTCTGTCAGTAATGTTATTTCTTACTTCAGTCTGCTAGTTGGGGATAGTAGTGAAACCATAACAAATGGCTCATAAAAAGGTAACCTGCTGTTGAAAATTATTTTAGATCCAGGTGTGGCTATGCATGCCTTTAATCCCAGCTCTTGTGAAGCAGAGTCATATAGGCTCTGTGGACCCAAGGCCAACTTCGTTCTGCATAGCGAGTTCCAGGCCAGACAGGATTACACAGTGCTAAAAGTTTCAAGAAGTTGCTCTTTTGTGTCTAGAATTTCCTGAGCAAGAGTCTAAGCATAAGGAACCTACTTTACAGATTTCAGAGGGAGATATTAGAACTCTGGTCTGGTTTGAAGATGTAGATAGATATTGGTCTTATCAATAGAAGTTGAAAACAGATTAGAAAGAGAAGAGACAAAAAGCCCTCCACTGTCACATTAATACCAGAATTAATGTCAGAATGCATGACAGTCAAAAAGAGAACATTTTAGGGAAAGATACAGGAAAATCAAGAATCTTAATGTTGGACAGTCTAAAGTTATATGTTTTGTAAGCAGAAGCTGAAATTGGAATTCCTATAAAACTGGTTCATTAAGAGGGTAGTTTCTATAGCGGTTACTAAGGAAAGGAGGGTAGGAATGAATACTTTTCAGACTGTGTCTGAGAGGTGGAATGAGAAGCAGAGCTCTCAGGTCAAAGTGAGAGTGGTATTTGTCCAATGTGAATGAGGTGGCTGATTTTCAGGCCACAGTACCAAAGAAAGAAAGTTTCCCATAAATAGAAGACTAAATAGAATGTGTAGTACCCCAGCTAGCACAACTGGGTCCTTAGAACTCTGACTAGCATTAAGAAAGGACAGACACCAGCCATACGTACAGGAAAAACTGGCATCAAGTGGGTTGTGCACACTCCAATGGAGTTACAACACATCTTCAGAGATAGAAAAAGCTGAAAGACCCTAAGCTAAAAGAATATTTGAAGGAAACTGTACCAACAGTAAAAGAAAATTACCAAATGCGAATGGGAGTCCATATCCATACATACTTAATAGAGACAATAGAAATAAACATGATCGTGCTGTTATTACAAGACATATGACATTGTCTTTGTTATACTTAAATCCTCCAAAATAGAAAACTGAGAATGAGGACTTAAGCCTTCAACAGGGAACAGCACACACAGTACTACATGTCAGCCACAGTGATGACTGTAAGCAATCTCAGCTACCCAGGAGGCTGAAGGAAGACTACACATTAAAGCCCAGATTAGTTAACATAGCAAGACCCATCTTGCCATGAACAGCCCAGTCTATGTTTTCACTGCTGCTCAATAGGTAAACATATTTTTATGCTTTATATATCCCAGGCTAGCCCTCAACATGTTATGTAGACAGAGATAAGCCTGAATATCTGATTTCTCTAACACGACTTCTGAAAGCTGACAACTCAGGGATATACCATCAGGCCCAGTTTATTAAGTCCTAAGAATCAATCCCAGAACTTCATAACTGCTCCAAACCACTCAGCTAACTGAGCTACATCTTCAGTCTATAACAATTCTTATTAGAAATGTGCAAGCAAGGGAGATGACCCAATGTGCACCAACAAGAGAAACTTAAGTATGTAGCTACAGAGTAATAGAGTAACCAGAAATCATAAAAAGTCAAACTTTTGATAAACATTGTACACATATGAATCTCAAAGTATAAATGCATGAAATGCATAAAAAGTGTGTGTGTGTGTGTGTGTGTGTGTGTGTGTGTGTGTGTGTGTGTGTGTTTGTACATAAGGTAATGAGCACTGACTTCTCACGAAGACAAGGTAGGCGCATAGAGGCATGGCAGGGACATAATGGGAACTCAGTAGGTGATGGGACATATTTACTACCTTGATTACCATTACGCTTGCGTAAGCCACAGAAACAATGGCCAATTTTACTGACACTTATTCTTTGGTCATTAGAAAGCATAGATTTCTGACCACAGCTGTACAATGAGGCTTGTCTTGGTGATAAGACCCTGAATCTGACAGCACCATCTTATTTTTAGTAGGGATGACAACATACCAAGTTCTCTGGGAAATAAAATATTCTTAGAACCATATGCAGAACCAGCTAATAGGTGTATTTCTTTACTTAATTTACTGTTTATTTTTTGTTTTAGAAAAATTTTACTCAAAAATAGATGTTTTTCTCACATATTATATCCAAACTATAGTTTCCCTTCCCAATATTCTTCCCAGTTCTTTACACCCCCCTCCCATCTGGATCTATATTCTTTCTATCTCTCATTAGAAACAGGCATCTAAGGGATAATAACATAAGTAATATAATATAATATATAAAAAATCAAAATATAACACAATGGATTTGAACAACAAAAAGAAAAGAAAAGAGGTCAATGGAAGGCAGAGAATCAGACCCACTACACTCAGGGATACCATAAAACATTAATTGGAAGCCATAATCTATGCACAGAAGACCTGGTGCAGACCAATGTAGCCCATATTCATGATGAAACACAGTCTCTGCGAGTTCATATAAGTTTTGATTGTTTTGTTTTAGAAGGCCTTGTTTTCTGGGTGTCCACTCTGCCCTCTGGCTCTTACACTCTTTCTGTTTCCACTTCTGCTGGGTTCCTTGAGCTTCAACGGGAGGGATTTGTTGGAGACATCCATATGGGGCTGAGTGTTTCATGGTCTGTTACTCACTGGGTAATATCTGGCTGTAACTCTCAATATTTGTTCCCATATGATTCGAAAGAATTCTTCTATGATGATGGTTGAGCAAGACTTTGATCACTGACTATAAAAGATGCTATTAGAAATAATTTTATTGCTACTATTTTTTAAACAAATATTCTGAAGTATTTGATTTCACCCTAGTTTCCTGAGCTTGTGGTCACCCAAGGAGTATTGGGTATAGATTCTACCTCCTGGAGCAGAGCCTTCAGTCAAATAAGATATTCATTGGTTTCTCTCACCAGCTTTGCACCACCATTGCCCTAACATATTTTGCAGGCAGGAAACCATTGTAGATCAAAACGTTTGTGGTTGGGTTGATGTTTGCATTTCTCTTTTGTTAGCATTCAGAGCACTTTCCTGTACCAAACATGCTAGAATACAGGAGTCAAGGCTCCATGAAAGCACCAGCTTGAATTCTCCATGTTCAATGAGCTGTGCAAATGTTGTCTTTAGTAAGGGCTCTGGGCACCTTGTCATAAGTTTGTGGAGAGCAATCTATAGTCTTGGCAACAGCTTAACATGTTTGGAGATTCCCATAGGACCACTTTGGCCAAAAATTCAATTATAAGTTAATCAATCCCAGTACTAGAAGCTTCATTTGTTGGTAAAGATGGCCAGTTTGGGTTCTCTCCACCCCATTATTTAGCAATGTCAGTTATATTATTTTCTTATATGTGTGTTTTTTACTGTATTGGCTTTCCATACTATCCCTGAGATGGCCCTTAATTTTAGCTAACTCTTCCTATATCTTTCCTTCTTCACCTCTCCCTAACCTATTCACCCTTGGTCCTCCTCTTCCATCAACCCCTGTTAATGCAAAACTATCTATTCTATTTCCCTTTTCTTTGGTAATCTTAGTTTTTCAGTTGAGCATATTTTAATTACACAAACTTATCATTCAAAACCCTAGTCTCATACGCTTAACATGCATTAACTCAGAACATCAGAACATAGAGGAAAGGTTTTTCAAGTAGAAAAAACTGACTCTGTCATCTCATTTGGGAAGCTGCTAACGTGCACCCCCTGTGTACTGAGGTAATTAATTTTATTCCTTCTCAAGTCTCTGATGGGATTGAAGAACAGATAGTTTAGTTTTACAATTAAGCTTAGTTCTTTAAGGATTAAGATTTCTTTAGATCTAGATAGATGTTTTCAGTTGATAATGACAAGATGTGATACTGATTTACATTCAGGATTTTAGACACACCAACATAGGAAAGATGTTTTCTTCAAAGCTGCCAAATAAAAATAGTCAAAAACACTAACAATGTAACATTTATATAATTCCTGGTTGTGACATGATTCTTCTTGCTGTAAGTAGTTTATTGTATATGTGTGTAATAATACAAATGTACATGTAAAATATAAAAAAATATTTTTAAAATCTCTTGTGGAAAAAAGTAATGGTGGCATGCTGAAATAAATGCACATTTGACTCACCAATGAACATGTTGTGTGGCAGGAAACTAGGCCAAGCTAAGCTATTAAAAGGCAAATGCTTGATCATGTTGGCCTTATTAGTAAATTGAAGATATGTAAGAGTTTTACTCATTCAATTTCAGGTATATAGGTAAATCCATAGGAAGTTGTAAGTGGAACAGACAAAATACTCAGTGTTTGTGTAGTTTTGCTTATCTGTAAGCAATGAACTATTTGAAAGCAAAGATATGGCCTCCTTTCAGGGGCAGCCTGCCAAATAATGACTCACTTGTTACAAAGCTCAAAGCTTCTCCAGGAAAAATATAATTACAGATTTTATTCTTGGAAGTTGTTACTACATCTCCTCGTGGAACTGTATCTTTACTTTTATTGAATGATGTAAAGATAACTCCTGGTACTTTACAGAAATATTTTAAAATAGTTATTTTATATGCTATATGCTTCATAAATCTGGGGGGGGGGAATCCATGGCTTAATCAATTAAGCAAAATACAAACAAATGAATAAAAAGTGGCATCACAGCTTTTGATAAACAAACCTAAGTCAGTGACCATGCACGTCATTTTGTGTTTAACCTTTGCTGAGCACTTTGTAGAAATATTGCAATTGGCGGCTGGGTAGATGGCTAAGATAACTACGACCTCCTGCTACCTAAGCATATGAACAAAGTTTGAGTTCCAACAACCATGCTTTTGCCTCGCTTGAGCTTGCACTAGCCTTGTAGATGCTGTTGCAACCACTGTGAATTCATATATTCAACTGCCAAGCTGTGCCTAGAAGACACTGTAGGCTTGTAGCCTTTGGCTCTTATCTGTGTACTGCTCTTCTGCAGCAAACTTTGAGCCTTGTGGTAAAGAGCCACACACACACACACACACACACACACACACACACACACACACACATACACACACACACTATTTAGGGATGAGAATTCTGCCACTGCTTATTCTCTACTCCTTGGCCACTGGGATTCTCTCTGATAATCACCATAAACAGAAGTTTCTCAGATGAGCATGGAGAGAGGCATTAGCCTAGTAGTATTACCATAAGTCATTAGGAGTCTGTTTAATACTGTGTCCATTTGGCAGAATAACAGTAGTAAGTTTTTCCCTAGGGATTATGACCTGTGTATGCATAGGTTCTTTGCCTGATCATGGTGCAAAGAATGGGTTTCATCTTATGGAGTCAGGTTTGAATCCAATTCACAAGTGGCTGGTTACTCCAATGATGTTCTCACAACTATTACAACAATGGGCATGTCTTGCTCACTAGTTTAAGAGGTGTTCCCAATAGTTTCCCCAGTTGGTCTTACCCTTACTCTGTACCCTACATAGGCTTTAAATTTTCAATTCTCCATCACAGTTTATTGAGAAACTGATTCTAGTCCTGTGGCACCAGATTTGGAACGTTTTTAAAGTGGCAGAGTGGTGATGACTGCTAACTAAACTTGGAATCTTAGTTGCATTGATCTTTGATGCTAGAATAATTTGGTACCAAAATTACTATCTATATTTCATATGACTTAAATATGCCTAGATCCAGTTCTATCTCTAAAAGTTGCAATGAGCAGACTATGTAGAGGTTTAGAAAAAGCAGGAGAGAAAAAAACCAGAAACAAAAATGTTTGAATTGTAATTACCATAGCGTTCCTCTTGGATTCTTAAGTCACGACATCTTAGTACAACCGTTTACTACCCACTATCATTTAAGTAGACAAAGAACCTAAAGAGTCAGTCCTTACTCTCCTAAAAGGGCCAGGTTTCTCTTCCTGACTTTTGTAGAAAACCCTGTCAAAAATGTAATTTAAGGACATCATCTTTAATATATATTTTCTTTATTTAACATGCATCATTAGCATGTTATATTCAACTAAAGTGATCTGCTTCATTCATATTTTTATAAGTTTCCAAAAAAGCAGAAGCAACAGTAAGTTTTTATTGCCAATAATATATAGAGGAAGTCACACACACATACACACCCATCAGGGTTGCATAAAAGTCATCTAGTGTTCTATTCTCACATTTATCCCTATCTGTCTGGATGCCTTTGTATGGCTTTCTTTAAAATGTGCCAAAGAAAACACATATATTTTCCTTCAGTTAAACAATCAAAGGTCCTACACAGAAACTCATTCCCACAGAACCCAAATAAAAACATGAAGACTGTTACTAGACTAAATAACATTTCAAGATTTTTCCAGGTTTCTATTTCAACACACAGTCTCCTTTACACTTGGTTTACCCTCTTCTCTATTAAACCTTGATGACCAAAACTTACATCTATAGATTTTCAATAGCAATGATGACAGTTAAGGCTAAGCAGGCTCATATCAGATCTAGTGTAGCAATAGAGCAGGGTGCACACTATGTGCTAGACCAGTAGACAGCAATCACAGAATCTACTTAATATCAGCTCCATAAGCAAAACCCCATTTAATAATCGCTGGTTTCATTATGACTAAACTGTTTCTAAATCAGTGCTACATCCTATTGTCTGAATCCAAATAAGCTGGGGTGGATATAGCTGACAAAAGTACAAAGTTACAGCTTCTTCTGTTTAGTTTGTTCAAATGTTTTACTGTGTATATAGATGTCCATGTCACACAGTGATTAATTAAATTAAATTTCTTACAATTAACTGAAACACTCAACTTCATTTGCTCCATGTATTCTTCCTCTCCATCGCTCCTTAAGATGAACTTTGTCTGAGAAGCAATTATAGATAATGCAAACTGTCCAGCCCTTTTTGAAAAATGGGCTAAGAAAGTCTAGCTTAAGATTGTTTGTTCAAAGCCACACCACAGGAATATAAAAGATGATGCTGTGAGAAAAATGATTTTATATTATTTCTTATTAGTTCCCAAAATCTGAAGCCCTAACTGGGGAAAACATTTATGCAATGTTTGGTGGGTTTAGGAGTAAAAGATGAATTATTTATTCTTATAAAAATCACATATATATGTCCTTAGGTAACTTGGTAAATCATATATGAGATTTTGGTGCTAAACAAGAGATTGATGTAAAGTCATATAAAAATTGCTGAATCATAAGAGTGGGAGACCCATATTTTATGTGTCTCTTAGTTAAAATGAAGTGCATGTTATGTGTGGGCTATTCATATAGAGTTTAGAACATGGAAGAGAATGGTCAACAGAAATAGAGAATTGTGAGGCTCTGCTAAAATAGTAACTTTACAAGGAAAATAAACTATAGCACCATGAATCAGTATCTCCTTTGGGTACATGTAACTCATTTCAAAGATTAGTTGAGCTGCAGAAGTTGCTGAGAAAAGCCTCCAAATATCAAAGGATCAAATGAAGTATTAATTAAGGCAGAAAGATTTAAAGAAACCTCTGCCATTGTGAACCCCCAAACATAAATTCTTATAAGCTTTATTTAATGACTATGTCTGTGAAACTGTCCATCTATATAAAGCAGTGCTGCATCTTGAATATGTCCCCAAAGACCTCCTCCCTCTTCTCCCTTCCCCTCTCCCTCTTTTTTTTTTTTTTTTTTTTTTTTTTTTTACCATCAGGGTCCTTAAATATATATTCAGATAACAAGAATTATGAATCAGTGGGGCAGTACAAATCTTCATTTTTAATTTAGAATATTTAAATATTTTAAAGTTTGGTAATTTAGTGAGGACATAAATTTTAAGTTTCATTTCTCTCTTAACATTCCATAAAAAAATTTTATTCTATTCCCAAATCACTGCTTTGATGTTAAAAACCATTTGATATATACTTATGTCTCTTTGATCTACCACCAGCTAGAACTAAAATTCAAAAGACTGAGTGTCAATGCAAAAGGTGTGCCTTTGGCTAAGTGTCACAAATACACTTAATGGGTATTTTTAAAATGCTACCCTGATATAGTTCACAGCTTTGTTTGACTGGTCTCCTGAATTCCATTTATTCTTGTAATATTTATCTAATTGCTCTAGCTTCCTTCTAAACACCAACATAAACACTTGGCCTTAGTATAGTCTATAAATACACTAAAATTACCAGTAGATTATGAATGTATGTAAGTGCATAAAATGTAGTAAAACTTGGTGTAGAAAAACTAAACCGAGGAGGGGAGGTATGCCGTATCATAGATTGGCCACAGTAATTCCACCTGAGTCAAGACTTGACATAATCAAGGGGGAGTATTATGCACAATTAGGGGAAGACTGAGGACTATCTAGAAGGAGAACACATAGGAAGTATCCTTGATGATCAAGGACTCTGGTCTGGTGTTCTAATATGGGCAGTTGAAAAATGATGCCTTGGAAATAATGGGAATATATAGGTTACCTTGTAGTCCCTGGTAAAGAGTTATCTCTTGGTAACATCTTGTTACCAAGCATAAAGTACAAAGCTCGGCAGAGTGTTCAACAGTAACATGATCTCTTCAATTTTGAAAGTAGGTGAATACAAATACTTCATAGGCTAGCAATGGTGAAGAGGAAAAAGAAAGGCAAATTGATTAATTAGCATTCAGTTTAAAGGTAATATGTCTTGGACCAGAGAAATAATCACAAAGATAACGATGAGTTAGCATATGTAGTTTGTTCCTAAAGCATAATCTGGGGTCAGAAGGACTCATTCCACATTATTGCTAAGTTCACAAACAATTAACAATAAAGTACTCCACTTCACATGATTTAACACTGGATGGACTAACTTTTCATTTTTTGATAAAAGCAGTTGGAACAGAGTGTATCACACCACTCAAACATAACAGGGTGCTCTAAACACAATAGTATGTAAATCCCTGAATCCTGCAATCCTTGTGCACCAGGGAACCTTATAGAGCTATCAGTAGTAAAACTCATTTACTTTGGTAGGCACCTTTCAACAATCAAGTGGACTACTTTTTAATCTGTCACCACGGAAGAGCCCCTAAATGTTTTCAGTTCACAAGCCTTGAAGGGACCAATTAAATAGAATTTTCCAAATGTAATTTCATAAAGAAATTGGCTAAGGAGTCCCCGAGCTCTCTATTTCATTCTACTTTTCTTCTCCCTGTGAAAGAAAAGCTATTTCCTGTGATAGAGGGAGAATATCAAAGACTAGACCAAAACTGTGGCTGAGAGTAAGTTGTATAGTTCATTCATATGATAATCTACGGAAGTGTTTGAGATGTTAAACTCTAAGCCCAGTAACTAGTCAGCATATCTATGTCTTATTCAGCAAGGCATTGCCGGCACTGGGTTCTCTACCTGGCCCATCACAGCAGAGCAATAAATCCCTATTGAGTGAATAAATGAGTCTTACCATGCTGGAAAATGATGAAGTTTTCAATTTTCTCCCTTGTATGCCACTCTTTGGTAAAGACCCTTGGGTGCTGGGGAAAAGAGAGGGTGTGGGGTGGGGTGAGGGATGATGAACGCATTACAGGTGTAAAAGTCGGTTTTAGAATTGAGATGATCATTTCAACTATCCATTTGTCCATCACTGTAAAATTTTTGCTTCAAAAGAACAGCAGGCTTTTTGAAATGCCTATTGAAAAGAATTGAAAAACTATTTTTTTCTAGGCTTCTTTTCTTTCATGTATTTATGTTAAAAATATACCAGTGATAACCTACAATCCATAGACAAGTGTCAAATATACATATTTTCTTAAGGGAGTTTGAAAACTCATTTTGGAAATTAATATTAGATACGTATAAACGTAAATTATTATATATAAAAGAGGCATAGTGTTGAATAACAAGATGGCACCAGTAGTACACACTAGCAGTCCAAGTATTCACGGTAGAGAGGGAGGAGGCCAGGGGTTAAAGGCAGGCCTATGTTATATATAAGGATTTTGTCTGAAGAAAAAACAAAACAAATAACAAATAAAACCAGTGCTATATAACAAAGCGCATAAAGGACCAAAATAGAGCGTTGTATTCCATAAACACTAGTTTACTGATGGGAAAATGTGACATGGACATTTGCATTACTGGGAAAATATGCTGTTCATAATGAGTACAATTTCTCTACCCTAACTAAATACATACTTTAAAGTGCCCCAAGAAATTCAGAATGTGACTATGTATAAAGATAGGGAAAGTTTGTTAAAATGAGACCTTCAGAGTCTACCTTAACGCAATGGTTGGCCTAAGTCACCCACTTTGAGGGGGATGAGGAGCTGGTGGTCACTTGGGAAATGTATATCTGAGTCTACTCTAAAGGGAGTGTAGAGACGTTATTTCACACTTGTGTATTCCCGAAAAAGTAGGTCAGCACCCACCCCAGCTCAGTGTTGGGCAATCTTTTGGCCAGCTGCTGTCTCTTGGCTCAGCCCCTTCCTTGATGGCAGTGCTTTGGGTTTCACAATTACCTGCTTCTTTGGCAATGCTAGGTCGCGAGCCCAGCTTGACTATGACAAAACTGCCCGAGCTTGTGGGTTTTTTCCACTGGAGACTTCGGAGCCTGGCATAGCCGGTGGAATACACTACCTTTTCATGTGGCAACGTGACTTAAAACAGGTCCAAGGCAGATAGTTTGGGTACAAATGCCTAAGGATGTTAGACAAACACATTACATAATATTAAAATAACGCTTTTCAAGTTCCAGTCAACCATGGGAATGGAGAGCGTTTTCCATGTCGCATAAGTAGAGGCAGCGCAGATGGAGTCTTGGCAGGCTGAGGTCAGAGGTTAGGGGGGAGGGCTCCCCTTTCTGAGGACTAGATAAGGGAGGGGGTGGAATCTGGAGTGGAGGAGGGAGGGGGCTCCAATCAAGATGTAAATTGAACAAAATAAAAAAATTAAAATTTAAAAAGATTTTTTAAAAAGTAGTTAGATACCCAAATGGAGGTAATTTTAAAAAACAAGCATTTGTTCAATCAACTGCCTTTTATTTTAAATATCTTATGGCAAGATAGAGATATTGCCCCAAATGCTGCAAAACTTTTGAAAATAAATAACCAAGCAAGAAGTTCTGTTTATATCAGTTAGACCTTATGTGCATGGAGTAACTGTCACTGGTCATAATGAACTTTAAAGACTGTTGGATTCTATTTGTTGAATTTTACCAAAGAACCTTTCTATCTGTGGTCATGAAAGACATTAAACTGGCATTGTCAGGTTAGGAAAATGTTGAGAAGTCATTTACTTATCTAAAGTATTAGAATGTGTATTTAGAATATGTGATATTTCTAAGCTCAGTATTTAACAGAATTTATTAGAATAAATAAGAAGGCTGAAGATGATGCTCCAACACTATAGAGAGAGTTTGGGGTGACTATTCAGGTAGCAAACTGTCTCTGTCATCTTCTCATTTGGAAAGCTACTAACCTGCACTCCTGGTATACCCAGGTAATCGATTTTATTCCTTCTCAAATCTTTGGTGGTGTTGAAGATCTGATAGTTTAGTTTTACAATTAAGCTTAGTTGTTTAAAGATTAACATGTTTTTAGTCTAGATAGATATTTTAAGTTGATAGAGATGAGATATGATAGATATTGATTTACATTCAGAATTTTAGATGAATCAAGATAGGAAAGATGTTTTCTTAAAGGCTGTCAAATATAAATAGCCAAAACACTAAAAATGTAACATTTATATAGTTTCTGATTGTGTCAAGGTTCTTCTTGCTATAGTTAGTTTATTGTATATATGTGTAATAATATAAATATATGTAAAAGTAAAAATGTTAAAAAAAATAAAACATACCAAGAAGATTGGGATCAGGTAGCTTTATCTTAAGCTTCTAACTAAAAAATTCAACCTCTAATATGGAGATGTTAATGTTCACATTTTTCTATCTTAATTTATTTCATCGAATGTGCCTTAAAGGGGGTTGATTGTTTATCCACACTGTTAAAAATCATAGGCATTAAGATCTTTACTTGTTCTGTTATATCTGTGATGATGCCTCGATCTCTGGATACTGTGCTCTCCTCACTTTTATAATCCAATTTTATTACTTTTTATAAAGGGTATATTTCCAATTTATAACTTTGGGTTTTTTTTTTTGACAAGTCATTACATCATTATTTGCACTGATCTACTTTCCATGATTTTGTTATGATATAATTTTCCAGTTTCTTTAAGCTGGATCATTGATTGTAAGTTTAATCACTAATTATAATTTTTCTTTCACAGCTTCAGCATTAAGTAACATTTAAGTTTACCCTGTTATTTTTTATGTTTCATTTTGATGACCAATTTAAAATAATTTTATTTCTATTTGGCGGTAAGTTGTTTTCTAAAGTATTTCCCAATTTCTTTTATATAACTGATGTTGATCTTTCATTGATCTTTTAATTTCTTATATACCTTCATATAATTCTATGGCTTCCATTTTATTCTTTTATATGTTTCTATGCCTCTACTGACATTATCCCTCACAGACATTGAAATATATCTTGCTTTACACTCAAAAATATGTATAGTTTTATTCAAAGTCTTTGCTACTAGCTCTTAAATCTTAAATCTTTGTGAATCTCTTTTGATGTCCTGACTTTTCTCTAAACCATATGTCTTATCTTTTGTGTTCCTACATGCTTAGCAATAATAATTGCACTGATTTTGTGTAACTTATTTCAGATACTTAAAAAAAAACCTCTCATGTTCATGTCATCATATGGCTAAGTAGGCAAAGGTACTTGCAACTGAGCCTAACAATAAGAACTTGATACCCTGAACCCAGATGGTAGAAAGAGAAAGCAAACTCTGGCAAGTTGTCCTCTGGTCTCCACATGTGGGCTATGATGTATTTGTGTATCTATTCAAAGCCTATTGAGTATAAAGGTATTCATGTCTGTGCAAGTTCATGGGCAAACCAGAAGAGGATGCTGGGTATCTCCTATGGTTCTCAGCCTTATTGCCTTGAGACAGGGTCTCTCACTGAACAGGAAGCTCATAATTTCTGATAGTTTGGCTGGCCAGAGAGCTCTAGGATCTGCCTTCTCCATCCCTCAATGGGAGAGTTACAGGTGTGTGCAGTAATGCACAAATTTTTACATGTGTACTGGGTATTCAAACTCATGTCTTCTTGTTTGCACAGCAAAGATTCTTATTGGAGAAATCTCCACTCATCTCCTTCACCCAGTCAAGCTGGGGTTTTCCCATTTGTAAGTGATCTGGAAATCTCATATTCAGTTTTTTTGGATGCTAAGCCAGAATGGTTACAGTGTTTTGTTAGATTTTAATCTTCTTAAGTCAGAGATTGGAACATGCTGATAGGAAATAGTCATTAATTTATTTTTCAAAATACCCTGTTTTGTATTACATATACCCGAATCCTTTTCAAGATAATCTGATAAAAGCCCACAAGTTCTGCTTACTTCATTTATCTGTCTAATGCCTTGAAGTGATATCTCTACTCACATTCATAGTAGAAATATATTAATCAAGCACACAGAAGAACCGGGAAACAGAATTTCAACATTCTATAAATTTCTAAGTCATTGTGTTTAAAAGAACATGTTCAGTATTCTTAAAACAGAAACAGTCATAAGAATAATATAGTCTAGCTACAAAGGCTGTTTTAATAACATATAAAAATAAAATCATTTCTAAAAACAGTATAATAGTTTTGAAGATGTTCAAAATGAATCCAGGGATTCATTAGTTCCTCAAGAACTACGAGAGGATCTTTAAAAAATATTATTCTTAGAAATGACTGTTATCTTCAATTAACAAAACAACGTCCTCTGGCATGTTCCAGGTACCACTCTGGGCACTTCATTCTGCCCCATTTCACATGCAACAAGAGTTTGATATATTTCACAGGCAAGTTACCCTCACAAAGGGCATAATTTACAAGCTAGATATCTAATCTTCACATTGAAAACAAATGGAAGAACAAAGAAACAAAGATGTGCAGCCTGGCTCTAAAGTCACATATTCCCCTTTTATGCCTCCTTAAATGATGTTTCTTGGTCCAGTAAAAAGCACTCTTTTTCCATGAAACTCACAAGATATCTAGCCTACTGAGTGTGCTATTTCTTAAGACTTGTCAGACAATGAGATGTTTCCTGAGATCCATATTAATGCAAGCATCTCAGGTGGTATACTGGTATAACATGGAGAACATGGAGTCCTTCATGTGCAACACTTTCCATATCAAACACTGAAACACATTTCAAGTTACCAAGCTCAAAGTGAACTTTCACAGGAGTTCTAAATATTCAACATTTGATTCCTTGAATTGAGCTATCCTAGTATTAAGGACTTGGAGAGAAGGTAGGCTACGTGGGTGGAAGGCAGAGACTCTCCTCTCTCCCTCCTCTCCTCTCCAACCCCCAACCCCCATCTCTGTCTTTCTCATAGCCTTTACCCTTTGTTTCTGGTAACCAATTCTCTCTCTCTCTATTTCTTTTAACAAATACACAAACAGGATGTAGAAAATCTCTTTCAAAAGCAAATTCTGGATTTCCAAATAAAACACTAATCAGAACCAAATACTAAAGCAGGAGTACTTAAATTTTTACCTTAATGACTGTAAGGGTAACCAAAAAAAATGAGAAAAATATTATAAATGCTGAAACTTGACAGCACAGTTTAATGAGTTTTGTGTCCAGTTTAATGAGTTTTGTGAGCCAGAATAAACTACTCTCTCAGGTTGCTTTTGTCAGGCAGTGTGTCAAAGCAGCAAATGTAATTAATACAAATCAAGTGTTTGAGGTCTTTGGGTATACAGAGTTGCTGGTGACTTTGCATTTGTTACTTGTTTGCTTGGCATTTGCTCAGATTTGTTTCTCATGCAGTGTCTGACATTAGCATGGTTACTTTTCACACACTTTTAGTTAAACATTTGGTTCTTATCCATGTACTGCACTCCCATTACAGGTATACCTCACAGTTCTTAAATGTTGTATTGTTTCATTTAGTCATTTTCTTCATTGACTTTCATTGCTAGAAGCCTCTATTGGTCCACCCTTAAACTCAGATTTCAATTCAGATATGTCTAATCTACTAATGCATCTGTCAAAGGATTTCTTTTGCTCATTACAATATTGTTGATCTTGATAATTTTTAATTCTTTCTTAGAACTTACATCTTTCCTCTCTGGTTGTTTTTCTTGCACATTGCTTATGTTTTTCAGTGAAAAACTTTACCCTATTACTAGTCTTTTTTTTTTTTTTTTAATTTCAGCTCTCAGTTGATCATTCTAAGACTCCTTCCCTAATTGGGTCTTGTCTTCATATTTAGTATGCTTGAACTGGTTTTTTGTTTGTTTGTTTGTTTGTTTGTTTTTGGTTTGGTTTAGTTTGGTTTTTCTTTTGTTGTTTTTGTGTTTTGTTTTGTTTTGTTTTTTGTTTGGTAAATCTTTTTTTTTTCTTTGCAGAAGAAAGATTGGCTTGATTATGGCATACCAACAGCTGTTATAAATACATACCCATTTACTGATATGATTATAGCTATGGGGGAAGGAGGTAATATATAATGTTGTGAGTAAAACCCTCTCCAAGTGAGACTGGTGCCTGAGAGCCATAATACTCGAGAGCGCGTCTCAGGTCCCCACACCTGTTTAGAAAGATGTGAATGGCTTGAGATTGCTGGAATGGTAGGCTCCCTTTCCCCAAGATAGCAAGCAGGTGCTGGAGAATGCTGGAGGTTTAACGGATTCTTCACATGGGTGTCTCTCTCCATCTAGTTGGGGTAGTAACTAATACAAGGTCAGTCGATTAGTCTTTGGTGAAACAGCTCCTACAAATATCTGGCAGATGGTCTTCTTTTGAAGAACAGAATTTTCTAGAATATTAAACAATGATGGCTATCCAACTCTCCATGCCAGAAACACTGGAGATTTTTTTTCTTCTATAATGACTAAGAGTATGGACAAATTCACAGAAGTAAAAATGATGGAAGCTACGGACTCCTGCTCCCACTGATGGATTTCTAGAGTTACAGACCCTCGTAGTTGCTCTACAGTTGAGTTGCCAGTTACTTGAGGACTACAATTTTATATTCTTCTGCTCACATCCTCATTCCAAAGATGTGTCAAGCTCAGTGGCTAAGAGCACTTACTGTACAAATGTGAGGATCTCAGTTCAAATCCCTGACATTAATGTAAAAGTGCCAGGTGTGGCTTATTCTGAGAAAGATGACTGAGTCTTGTTAGCTGACAACCTAGCTCCAGGCTCACTGGGATGCTCTACTTAAGGGAAAAGGCAGAAAATGACAAAGCAGAACATTTAAGATCCTTTTTGAGTTTTTATGCTTATGCTTTACAGTCTCTCTCTCTCTCTCTCTCTCTCTCTCTCTCTCTCTCTCTCTCTCTCTCTCTCTCTCCCACCTGCCCCCCCCTCACACACACATACACACACACAAAGTCTCCCCTACATATACATAGGCATGTGTGTGTGTGTATGTGTGTGTGACTATTAATGATACTCTGCTATGCTTGTAGACAGAACTCTAGCATAACTGTCTTCTGAGAGGCTTCATCCAGCAGCTGAAGTAAACAGATGGAGAGACCCACTGGCAAACAATAGGCTGAGTTTCAGGAAGTCTTGTGCAAGAGTGGGAAGGATAGAGGGAACTGGAGGGGTCAAAGACACCCCCAGAAGACCTACAGGAAAAATTAATCTGGGCCCATGGGGGCTCACAGAGACTGAATCACCAAAGAAGTTACACGGGCTGTAGGTAGACCCTCTACACAAATGCAGCAAGTGTGCAGCCTGGTTAACACGTGGGTCTCCTAACAATGGTAGTAGGGGCTGAAACTATTCAGACACGTGTGTGTGTGTGTGTGTGTGTATGTGTATGTGTGTGTGTTTTATATATATACATATGTATATATGTACATATGATACATATTTAGAATGCAGGTAGAATTCTTCTGGTTTGGTAAAGTGATATTTGCTAGTTTTCTCTGAGATTCATGACTCAATAGTACCATGTGATTACATAGGTCTGCAAGGCATGGTTTATATCTTGTTAAATGGGCTTCATATCTTGGTGGTACTGGACATCTTTTTACTTTCAAGTTAGCACACAAAGTATTGTATTTCTTTATGATACTATCACATACATAGTTATGTTACTTTTTAAATATAGCATATTACAAGTGCTAAAAATAATTTTCAAATGTTTAATATAAATTGTCCTTACCTAAGAAATTGCACTGCACTGTTTATATTAGAATATTCATATAAGGGTTTATAATTAAACAATAAATTATGAAGTAGTAGACATAGAAGCAAACTCATGAATTACTTTGCTCAATCCCTTCATTTTTTCAGATGTAAAAACTAAGTCCTAATAGGGTAAATCATCCAAACATTAGTAACCAGCCAAAGAAAGCACTGTCATTGCAATTGTTGCATTTTTAATTGATTTTCCATTTATTATAATTTATTCACAGTACATCCCAATTGCTATCCCCTCATTCTTACCTTCCTGTCCTCCCCCTCCCCTTTCTGCACCATTCCCCTCTGTGGGGCCTGTCTTCCCTCACCATCTGGCCAGTTGATCAGGTCTCATCAGGATACCCTGCACCCCTTCCTCCCTATGCCTGTGAGGCTACCCTGACAAGGACCAGTGACCAAATGGTGGGCACCAGAATGCATGTCAGAGGCTCAGGGACAGTCCCCACACCCCCCACAAGTGGAGAATTAGGTGTCCCTTAGCTACATCTGAACACGGGGTCTAGGTTCTCTGCTTGTATTGCCCTTAGCTGGTGCAACAGTTTGTGCAGGCCCCTAATATTGTCAGGGGTCTCTGAATTGTCTGCACAGGAGAGAAGTGTCTGGGGTATTACCCACAGTCTGGCGACTTGACTTGGAAGTGAGAGCACTCAAGACTTATATTAATTCTTTCACATTTGTTTATTGCTTGTAATTTTGTGAAGTGTCACATATCCTATTCTATTAAGTAGCCATGGAATTCTTGTTACAAAAGACTATTTGCCCTACATAACCCTACAACAGGAGAATGTTTTTACTGTACATACTGCTGCTATTCAGTGGGAATTTTGGTAGTCTCTGCAGGATGTATCAAATGCTTCTAGAAAAATAGATGGACATTTTTGTACAAGAAAAATTAAATAGAAGAAAAGGATCCTTGTTTTCTATGATTAAATCTGTAGCCCACTTGGCTAACTGGTCATGCATGTACTCTTTGTATGGCCTGAGTGACATTTCTTTCTTCCATGTTGACAATACAAGTTAGACACTTTAGGGGTAACTTTGAATTCCTTTACCAAATGAAAACTCACAAAGTGGTTTGTTCTAGAAATGAAATTAGAACCATAATTTTCTGAGTTCAAGCTCAGTTTTGCCATGAACCATCAACCTTGTGCAATTTTTGTTTCCACATTAAATTGTATAGCTAAGGATTTCTGAGTAGAGCAAAGGCAGTACTGAAACAAAGTCAGTTTAATATTGCATTGTAAGTGGGAAAGAACAGGAGATGCAGACTTGAGCATTATCACTGGAATCTTTCTAACCTACGGTTCCTCATAAACGAACTGTGTATGGTCCTTCACAAGCTCTTGCTATGTTTTGTCATATAGGAAAACACATGTTTTAAGAGAATGGCCTGGGTTTTTTCTTTCTTTTTCTTTTTTTCATTAATTTATTCTTGTTACATCTCAATGTTTATCCCATCCCTTGTATCCTCCCATTCCTCCCCCCCCCCATTTTTCCATTATTCCCCTCCCCTATGACTGTTCCTGAGGGGGATTACCTCCCCCTATATATTCTCATAGGGTATCAAGTCTCTTCTTGGCTACCTGCTGTCCTTCCTCTGAGTGCCACCAGGTCTCCCCCTCCAGGGGACATGGTCAAATGTGAGGCACCATAGTACGTGAGAAAGTCATATCACACTCTGCACTCAACTGTGGAGAATATTCTGACCATTGGCTAGATCTGGGAAGGGGCTTAAAGTTTACCTCCTGTATTGTCCTTGGCTGGTGCCTTAGTTTGAGCGGGACCCCTGGGCCCAAATCTGCCTATCATATTGTTCTACTTGTAGATTTCTAGGACCCTCTGGATCCTTTTATTTTGCTATTCTCCCATGCGTCTCTCATTTAGAGTCCCAATAGGATGCCTTCCCCTTTGTCCCAGTTTCCTGGTAAGTGAAGGCTTTCGTGGGACATGCCCCTTGGGCTAGTATGCAGATATAAGTGAGTATATACCATTTGATTCTTTCTGCTTCTGGGTTAACTCACTCATTATGATCATTTCTAGCTCAATCCATTTATCCACAAATTTCGGGAATTCCTTGTTTTTAATAGCTGAGATTTGCTTATTTATTATGTATACAATTCTCTGCCTGCATGTTTGCTGAGCAGCAGAAAAGTGCATTGGATCACACTATAGATGGCTGTGAGCCACCATGTGGTTGCTGGGAAGCGAACTCAGGACCTCTGAAAGAGCAGGCAGTGCTCTCAACTTCTGAGCCATCACTCCAGACCCGAGAATGGCTTCTTTAAAGAGCTCACCCTTCAGCTTCTCCCAGCCTCATTTCTTAAACAACTCTGGTGCTTATTAAGCATGGAAGTGGAATAAAGGCATACTCAGGACTGATGCATAATAAACTCAGTGGCTAGAGCACCCTGAATTGAAAAGAGGATGCTATCATTGTCTCCGTTGCTTGTGTTCTAAAAATAAACAAAATCTAGGAATGGTAAGTCATGAAAATAAAAGTTCTGAAAGCTACAAATGGATGACGCTTACATCAACAAAAACGTTACCCAAATCTTCTCTCTTGTGAGGTTTTAAAAATTCTCTCAAGGAGAAAAATAAACCTAAATAAGCAGAAAAATATGATTAAAATAACCTTCAAGTTGTAATCACATGCAAAATTTATTCAAGGCTTGGAAATTAGTGTACTTTATCTGCCTTAATTCTTAGAACATTATGGGGATGAAATTAAAGTCATACTAATCTCATTGTACAAGAAGAAGACTTAAAGTTTAGAGAGGTTAAGGATTTCTTTAAAGTTTGGCATCTTATCTAAAATGTCAGTAAATGGAAGAACCAAAACTCACACTGAGATCTAACTAAATTCCAATCCATATTTCACTCGCATTGAGTTTTCTTCGTCTTATCCAATATTCACAAGCTTATATTCCATAAAAGTAGTCACATCAAAATGCTGAATTAATAGTTTGTTTTAAGAGGTTCTGTTTCTTTCTCCATGGTGTTTGTTTGTATCTGTGGCATGTATAAAATTCCCTTAGATACGAGTGTGGTTCTCGCATATCTGCTGCCAGAATGGAGTGCTGGTGAGTAAAGATTTGCTGCAGACCGAGGGATCTGAGGCTGGAAACGAGGAGGAATTGATCTCTGATACCTCACTTCTCTCCTCAGACTTATTTTTGCCCGTTGTTTTGTACTACCACTAGCTCAATGGATTTCATAAGAGCAATTACTTCATGGAGGGTTCAAAAAGTTTTTAAATCTCCATCATCCAGGTCAAGAAAAAGTAAATAAATTAAATTGTAATCTGATAAAAAAGTCTGTACTGCAGGAAAATTAATTATATAGTCAATTTTAAAATGAAACATTTAATCAAAACTTAATGTGTTTGAATATAATATTCAAACCAGTATTATTAAATTTTTAAAATACCTTTTTAAATACATAATACTTTTAAAGCTTAAGACTTCCAATTATTTATAAGCTTTTAAGGATAATTTTTTATTTTTATTTTTATGTGGATGGGTGTTTTGCTGCATGTATGCTTGTGTGCATGTTTGCATGGTTCCTGGGATGGCAGAGCACAGTGTTGCATTCCCTGAGCCTAGCTTTATATACAATTGGGAGTAAGCATGTGGGTGCTGAGAGTAATGGACACGCTGGAGAACAAGATGTTCTATTTAGCCAGTTTTAGTACATATTCTAGAACCTCCAGTGCTCTTCCTGCCAGAATTCAAGGTTAGCTGAGAACCCTGGTATGTGCACTTAGTAAGAGGATCACTCAGTTTAGTGTTGATTCCGTCCCATTTCTGATCAATTTTTCTGTTCACTAGCCTTTCCTATGGGATGTAGAGTTCCCTGTGTTTTCTCTCATAAGAATCTTGTTAGGTGGAAAAGATCAAAGCCACAGTCACACTGGAGGTTTCTTCTTAGCCATTTTCAATCCAATCTCCTGTTTCTGGTAAATAAATTCCATTTGCCCATGCTGTCTTTACAATACTCCAATCCCTTTCCATATCTCTAAAATCTTATTTATATGGTCTCTATGTTTTTCACAATGGTTCTTAACAAAATATTTTCATGATTTACACCAAAAACAAAAAATTATTCTCAATAAAATGTTGTGCATTTTCAAATTCTTTTTCCTTTTCTTTTTTAATGTCAATGAGCTAATAGGCTGTTGTTAATTAAAAATACTAAAACCATGAAACAAATCTAATGGAGACTACGAGATGCTATATTTTGTGCACCAAAGATTTGCTTGCTTCACTGGCCTGTTTATGTTTCCTGCTTGTATATTGTCTATTTCTTTGTCCTCTATTTCTCTTAAATCTCGCTTCATGTGAATAAAGAATAAAGAAAAATGTAGGAAGAAGTTCAGTAATAGTGTTCCTCTCTCTTCCTTGGAGTCTTTGGCCACCACTCCTCAGGAATAAGGGGGCTGATGTCACAACTTGGGCACTCTGTGGCCCATGAGCATGATTGAAAATGACCTTCTGGGATCAGGTTCAGGGAGACAGATCAATTTTATTTGGGGTGAACAAGGGTTAGATAGAACTTTGGGAAGGGGTGAGGTTATCCTGTGTGGGCAAAGGTCGTTGGCTAAAGGGCTAAGGTACTGAGATGCCTCATTTACATGGGAAGGCATTTCAGGAATCCTAGGTGCTTGCTGAAAGGGTTCTTTTTGGGGAAAGGGAGCTGGACCTGTGATTTCCCTAAGGACTATGAAATATTCTTCAGTAGAAGGTGTTGGGAACCAGGCTCCTTGAGGCAGAGAAGAGGAAGCCTAACTGACAAAGGGAGACTTCCATTTTGCAGTGACCTCAGAGCTTCCTGGAAACAGCAGACTGCACCCTTAGTATCAGGGTTTTCTGACAGAATATAATATCTACATTCCATATTAATCTGGTGAGAAAATATTATAAATGTTGCTCAATTTATGTGTATAACATAAATGCATGTTTTATATGAAATTTCACTTTTGTATGTTAAAATAGTATTTAAAAGTTCATTTGGTCAAAATCATGAAAAACAAATAACCTTTAATGGATGTTCTAGATCTTAAATTATTTTTTTATATCACATGAATATACATTTAATACATAAAAAGTTGTTCAGAAGTTAAATTATTTTATAGTGAGGTGAGTCTGGCTTGGCCTTTTCTACTCAAGTTCAGTTTATCTAACAACTTCAATGTTTATCAAATCTTAGTCATTCAGAATGTTTATTTTAGCTATTTTATGCTGGTCTAACATTTAACAGCTTTTACCTATTTCCTAATGAAATAAAGTAATCATGTTGTGGTGGTACGTGCCTTCAATCCCATCAGTCAGGAGGCAGAGGTAGGTAGACTTCTTAGAATTTAATGTTAGCCTGAGTTCCAGGACACTCAGAGATACAAATAGAAACCCTTTATCAACAAAACAACAACAATAACAACAAGAACAAATAAATAAATAAATAAAACACACTAACAAAATAAAAAGAAATAAAGTTCTACTGTAAAATGAAAATTTCTACATTATCAGGAATTTTGGTGGTGGTGGTAGTGATGGTAGTGACAATTCCAGGCCCCCCAAAAATTTGAAAGTGTCTCTGAATCTTTGCCTGCCCTTAGGACCCTTTTCCTCCCACCAGGTTGCCTCATCCAGCCCTTAATAGAGATTTTGTGCCTGGTATTATTGTGTCTTGTTATGCTGTGTTCTATTGATATCCCTTGGAGGCTTGGTCTTTTCTGACAGGTTTTGGGAGAAAGGGGAGGGGGCATCTAGAAGGAGTGGAGGGATGGGAAAGTGTGATTGGGATATATTGTATGAGAAAATAAAAGAAATGATGTAGTCATTTTGTTAGGTTAAATGAAACTCGTGCTATTTTTGAACACTTTTCCTCTGTCATCAATCTTGCTATTTTTAATAAGTCACAATAATGATTATATTTATGTTAAACTCTAACTCTTGAGCTGTTGATCTTCCTTATGCACACACTCAGGAGCCTATGATTCTCTTTTGTGGTAGTTATCACCTTAATGATAAAGCTCTTACTTGTAGAATTATTTTAATGGTTTTATATAATTATCTTTCTGAGAGAAAAATGCATATCCATTAGTCAACTTGCTAATCCTGAGATGGCCTGTTGATGATGTAAATATAGATCCTACCACAGTGCCTGACATCAGGTGCTCATTCTTTTGGACTAAATGTCTGAATAAGTTCAATAGAACAGTATAATTAAAAGTGTAAATTCACATGATTTTTTGTGGTAAGCCAGAGATGGAGATAGCATAGATCTTTATAACAATAACCTAAGTAAGGCTATCGCTCCACACCCCCATACACATTCTTTATCAGGCTGGTGACACATGATATGGCTTATCTGCTGCAGACTTAGTATTTTAAAAAATGAACATTGGAACAGTACCCATCATGTACCATAGCATCAGTATGAGAACTCATGAGATCATGGAGAGTGCCAAGAACTTCTGAGTGGGTAAAATACAAAGAAAATGTTATATAAATGGTTACTAAGCAAAAGGGAAATGGTAAGAAGGGCATGAGGGAAGAAATAGCAATTAAAACAAAAAGATAATATTTTACTTATCAAACCAGTAAAGGCTGAGATGGCTGATGCTGTCCCCTCCTGATGAGGATGTGGTTGAAACATTTACATCCCTGTATCCTTGGTGGCATCGTAAGTTTCTGCCAACCTTTACAGAATTGTGAGATATCATTTAATATGTAAGGTTTCTAGGCTGTGATTCAGCGACATCCGCTCTCAACACTTATCCTCTTGGTACATCAGCACCATGGGAGACGTTGCTGCGCTTACGTCTGTTTCATAACATTTCACAAAATGGAGTAAAAAATGACCCACATATTTGCAATTTTCTAATTTTCAAGTAAAATCACCGAGATTGATTGCTTAACAAACCAGTCTGTTCTTGAGTCTATCAAAGGCAGAGATCTTGGTACTAGGAAGACTATACCTCCAGGGAACATTTCTATTGTTTGTTACTAAATCTTCCTGTACTCTTTATATGCGTGGAGGCTGTGAGTAAGTTTATCATTAAGATTCCCTATTATTCCTTATCAGACACTTGAGATAAAAATTATTATCGTTATAGAAATTGTGCCAAACAGAAAAAAAGGTAAAAGTTATTCTCTGAACTCATTTACAGTTGATAATTTAGATATTAGGTGTGGTACGCATTTGCATTTTCAGCACAAACACTAAAGCAAGACAGTCACCAGTTCAAAACCAGCCCTAACTGCACAAGCAGGCTTTGTCTCAAAAAAAAAAAAAAAATTATCAAACTAAATGAATGATTACACCACCAATCAAGTAAATAAATAATAAATAACTAAATCAATATTGGGGAAGGATGCTTTTTCTGTTGCTGTTTCATATTGGTTTGGTTTTTTGAAAGATACTGCCCTCTATCTTGAATGCAAGCTCACACACTATTGCTTCAATAACAATCCTAGAAGGAGATGCACAGACCAAAAAACTTCCTGTCTCACCTGCATAAAAGTTTAAGGAAAACACAGATGAATCATACAATTCTGTATAATCTTTGGTTTTGCCAAAAGGTTGCCATGACTCATTTTTTACTTTCCATTGTTTTAAAACTCATATTTTTAACCAAAGAAAATTTACCTTATGGTGCTATTATGATGACTCTTGAGTCAATAATATATTCTTCAGTTTATGGATGACTGGGTTTGAAGAAACAAAGATCCAGTACAGTTTAATGCCTTGCTATAATTCCAAAGAACACAGTCCTGTACAAGGGAGACATTGCTAAATCCAGTACCTGCATTTAAATAAACATGTTGTCTTAAATTCCAATCTACTCATAGCCCAAGAAGCAAGGAGGAACCAAAAGCACTAGAATTTGAATCCAAATAATCATAATAATCAAACTACCATGTATTCCTAACTCAAATAAACTCATATGAATTAATTCTTTAGCTGATAATATAATTTTCAATAACTAGTCTTTGGAGCAATAGTTTGTAAAAATAAATGCTTTGTTGTTCAGTAAGCCATACATACCAGCACAGAGAAAAAGTAGCATTGGAAGATAACTCTACAGACCCACATAATCTTTTTTTCCTTTCATATAGCATCAATGGAAGCAGGCAAAAAGTCCATTTTCCTAAACCCCTGTAATAAGAATCAATACTTGAACACATGAATGGTACATATAGAGGAAGTTCTTTGAAAATCAATGTTCTCTTGAAGAATTCCTGGAATTAGCTGATTTCTCCATGGCCTCTGAAAAGAGGTCAAGCTGTTTCAACTGTTCCTAACATGTTAGGAGTGTTGTTTCTTAATAAAAATAAGCTTTGATTTACCTCATCATCTTTTGGAGATCTCCTTCCTTTAGGTATGGTGCTTTAGTTCCCATTTCATCCCTCTCTCTCTCTCTCTCTCTCTCTCTCTCTCTCTCTCTCTCTCTCTCTCAAAACAATTATAACAGGAGACAATAAGTTGAAAATACATTTATTTAGAAGCAATCCAGATGGTCCCCCCACACTGTCTTTAGGCTAAACCAATATTTTAGAGATGTCAGGGCTAAGACTCACAACAAAAACCACAACTACATGAGGTTGGTTTCCCCTACGTTGTCTTCACATCTGTTTAGCAACAAGAAGCTGAGTACCAAGCCCCATCCCTTAGTCAGATGCCAGTCTTAAAGGTTATAATATTGTTTTCTAAGAGCTATTTAATCTCGAAGCTCTGAGCAAAGAAAACACATCATAGCATGAATAATATAATGTAACATCATAGATGAGAAATATCAAAGTGTTTTGTGTGTGACAAAAGACACTATTAGGCTTTTCTTTCTCCTTTTTACTCTCTGCTTTGTTGATTCTCATAAGTTACTATAATTGAGGTAAAGGAAATTGGGTGTGGTTATTATTCAGTTCCTGTCTTTAATAAACATCTGAATTATGTACCTATTATCTTCTTCACAAAGGTAAACAATTTTGGTGAAGTCAGTTATGGTGCTATCATTTAAACCTACTGAGTTTAATCTAAAACAAGAGATTTATTTAAGCTGAGCATGGTTTCTGAGACTTGTGTACTGCAAATCTCACTTGGGGAACATGAATGCCCAATTTTTAATGTTACTTAGGATTTGGTGGCAATAAGATTATTAGCAATACTTTATTCTGACATATTAGTGAGAAAATGAATCAATGATTTAAATTGATCACATTTCTTTGCTAGTCACATTGAATTTACACTTTCCCAACCTGTTTACAGATACAAACTTTCACAAATTAAAGTTTACTTGGTAAAGGTATGTGTATCTTCTTTATCATGTTAAGTTCGGCCCACTCTCTTTAAAGCCCTTCTGTTTGTTACCTTAACAGATTCTGTAACGAAGCTTCAAAAATATGGAACCATGTACATAATACCAAGGATACCGATTTCATCACGTAGATATTTCTAAGCTTGAGATCTATATTTATATACAATGGGAATCGAAATAAAGCTAGTCAGGAAAAAATGATCAAACAAGATCACAATGATTGTAAATTACATATGAAATTCCTTAAATTAAAAGAACCATTTCATTTAATAAGCAAGGATGTGAATATATGAATCAATTTAGAAAAACTAGGCATCTCTTACATTTACAATTCCATGTTATTTTTCGATATTCCTCTTACCTCTTCAGTTCTTATGTTTATCAAGTTTCTGTCCCTGGCAGTGAACCTTGCTTAGCTGCCCTTGGGCAGGTCAGAACAGCTATAGTCTTATACTTAAACCCATCTCTGAAACACTCCACATTTTTTCTTCTGATTTCCTATTTATGCTTACTAGATATACACCCTTGAAGCACACACTCTTTTTTAAAGTCTAGATTTAATTTTAGCTTTAAATTCAACCATCATAGCAACTACTCAGTAACTAGCTACAACTTACTGTATTATGAGAACTGTAGGGATTTTTGTCCTTTCAATTTTTGCAGCAAACACAGAACACATGGATATACTTGTTTGCAAAAAATAAAAAAAGAAACATTAAAGTTTGTTTTATGTTTTTGTCCCAAATCAAGACCAATAGCATATGATGTAATGGGATTTGAGCCTAAGGTGTTCAGACTCCAAAACTACCCTTTGCCTATTAGGCTTTTAAATTATCTTCTTCACCCAGAATTGAAACCTTAAACACAACTTGTTAACTCACCTTTTAACTTACACAATTATTTATTTGAGTGTTAATATTTTAAATTCATATTGTTTTAAGTAAAACCAATACAAGCAGCCAGTTCTCTCTAGAAAGTCGTGATGATATTTTAAAAGGCTTGGGGGAAAGTTGCAACACACATCTCCTCTGAAAAAGATAATCTGAGCTTTAGACTCATTGTGAGCTGTTATGGCCAAGAGGAGAGAGACCAAAGCATGATTTAATCAATAACATAAAAGGCTGATGCTAAACATGAATGAGGAGAAACAGAAAGAGAGGAGCCAGGTGGTGGGGGTGCACACCTTTAATCCTATCTCAGGAGGCAGAGGCAGGTGGATCCCTATGAGTTCGAGGCCAGCCTGGTCTACAAAGTGAATCAAGGACAGCCAAGGCTACAAAGAGAAACCCTGTCTCAAAAAAAAAAAACAAAAACAAAAACAAAAACAAAAAACAAAAAACAAAAAAACAAAAACAAAAACAAAAAAAACAGAAAGAAAGGGGCTCTGCATATAATACCTTCCTTAGTTGCCAACACCAGTCAAAATCATGGCCTGTTTCTAGTTTAGCTTCATGTTTACAATGTCCAGATTGGAAGGATACAGAATTAACAGATAGTGAAAATAGAAGAGTGAATTGACTGGTCACAGATAAATTGGTGGATGATGCATGAATGGATAGATGGATGGATGGATGGATGGATGGATGGATGGATGGATGGATGGTTGATGAGTGGGTGAGAAAATGAAGGTAAGCAGACACAAAGAGACTTAGGAACTCGGTTTTGTTGTTTGTTTGTTTGTTTGTTTGTTTGTTTTTATAGAATAGAGCATGCTTGAATTCTAAACAATTCTCAAACTCTTAACTCACTAAAAAAAGTAAGAAAGAACAAAGATACATTCTTGTTTTTCAGTCCAGAGATACTTAGTAGGTCCTCTTACCTACAAGCTACTCTGCTGCGAAGTATGTGACCATACACATGCTCACTTGTGAATATATCTTACATGCCAGAAAATGTCCACACACTTCAAACCCAAAGAATAACACAGTGTATGGCAGGTAAGCTGCCATTGAACAGCTCTATCAAAGCAATACACTTAATTCCCAAAGTTAAAAATGAAAAACAAACCTTTAACTTCTAGGCTCAATTACACTTATAGAGGGAGACTTGCTGGGGACATCATTCTGTCTTGTCAAGGATTTCTTATCATCAAGGAAGAATAAACACTCTAATTAATTTTTTGCCTTTTTGTTTGTTTCCTAATTAGATCATTCATTATTCTCTGCAATTCAAACCAACATCAGATTTATAGTGGGAGGCTCCTGAAATATTGATTTGGTTATAGAAGTGCCAAGTCTGGCAGGCAAGCTGTCTTACTGCCACGGAGGTTTTCGTGTGTTTGTAAACGGCTGATAGGCTGTAATGAATAAGCAGCATGCATTTGTACTAGGAGCAGAAAGGACTTTAAAAACATTTTTATAGCTTCTCTAGCATTCTCCAATTATATGGTCTGAGAACTAAGGGTGAAATATGAATCAGAGTATATGCATTCTAATCATTAGAAGGCCTGGCACTCCCTGTCATGTCTACACTCCCATGCCATCCTAAAAGTGAGGCAAAAGGGGACATGCACATACAGCAGAGTATGCAGAATGTCGTAATTAGGACAGAGCACAGTGTAATAGTGAGGTGCATGTTCTAAATGGTTCTGCAATCCCCAGCTCTAACAAAACCACCACTGCTTGCTCTTCTGTCATAAATAACAAAACAGTCACATGGCGAATAATCATAAAATGTTATCCCTCTGCATTGAAGCAAAACTGACTGAAAAAATACTGTTCTCTGCTTACAAAGTACACTCTTACCTCTGTGGGCAATCAATCATTCTGCAATTCTCGTGTGTGTATTTTGTACAGGAAAAAAATATAGGGAGCACAAGTTAGACATTCGTAAGACATAAATAAAAAAAACACTGAATGCTTATATGATACTTAGAACATTCTGGCATGTATGAGAGTATTATTTTTAGTTGGCACATGAAGCTAATCTTACCACCAGCAGGGGATCAAAGCAGAAGCTGAGTCTCTCAGCCAAACTTTGGGCAGAGCACAGGGAGTCCTATGGATGAGTGGAGAGATGGAAGGACCCAGAGGGGACAGTAGCTCCACAAGAAGACCAACAGAGCCAACAATCTGGGCCCAGGGGTAGGGATGTGTTGGAAATGGGTGCACCAAACAAAGACCATGCATGGAGAGGACCTAGCCCCCACTCAGATGCAGCCGATAGCCACCTCAGTCTACATATGGGTCCCCCTAGGAAGGAAAGCAGCGACTCTTCCTGTATGGTCTCTGTTGCCTGCACTTGGATCACTCTCCCCTGTGGGGTGCCTTAAGAGGCCACAGAGGAAGAGGATGCTGGCAGTCATGATGAGACTTGATAGGCTGGAGTCAGTTGGTAGAGGAGAAGGGCTCCACCATCTGAGGACTAGGAGAGGGGAACAGAGGGAAGGGGAGTGAGGATGGGACTGGGAGGAAACACGGGAAGGGGCGACAATTTGGATGTAAAGTGAATAAGTTTTTAAAAAACAAATTAAAATTAAAAAAGAAAATCTTTTTTTGCCATGTAAAGATATATACAGAACATAAGTAGAATTAACGGAAGTCTGTCATTGTTAGTGAAAGTGAAGGAGTTTATGAGGCCAGATGGGGGATTTCTCTCCCACAGTTGCCACAAGGAATTACATAAACTTTCAGACACTTATTGGAAGTTTATGAAGATCCATTTACACACTAAGGGACGTGAAGGGGTTTCCCTTGAGAGCCAACCGCTATTCCACAATTCCTTAATCATCAGGCATATTCCTTACACAGGCAAGGTTAAGCACTAAACCATGTTGAGTATGCCTTGGTGAAACCAAGTCCCCTGCTTCCGAGAGGGCTAAGAGGGTAAAGAGCAGCAGAGAAACAGTGCGACTTTGTCTCAGATTCAATGGTGAAAATAAGATACACTGTGGTGGTAGCTGTTGCCACTCTTGGCTCATTTCGCCCAGTAGCTTTGTACAGAAATGATTTCTACTAACACGGCATATCAATGACGCTTTCAAATGTTAGTAGCACAAAAGCTTAGCAAACTGGCTTGCTCTTTTCTTTACACACTCCCATCTGGTGATTCAAAAGCAGAGACTTTAATCTCATCCCACTGATCAGCTAAGATGTTTAATATAGTAGTGAGTGAAAAGAACATACTTCCTCAAAAGGACCATACTTCGACTTCACAGACTGACTCTAGACTTAGCACTGGAAAAACTGGCTGCGAGCCTCTGTTTCTGGCCATGGATTTCAAGTTAACAGTGATTCCCTTGGGACTGGTGTAGCAACACACTGCTCTTCAGGAGGACTCTGGACACCCCTTATCTCTGGCAGTGCAGTGTGAGTACCGAACGCAGTCTTAAGCTTCAGCCAGTGTTTCTTTCAAATGGCACCGAAATTTCAGTTTCCCTTTCAACTTGCTGTCGTGACTGAATTGAATTTTCTTTTCTCTCCTGTAATTCTAACAGTGTGAAAATGATGTACATTATGGGGAGTCATAAATCAGGAAATCATCCAGGGTTAAACTTGTGTGTGGTTTCCTTTGTGGATGAATTATTTGAAAGTGTTTGACACATACTTGTGCTGCTAGTGTGGAAATATTAATCATACCAGCAAAATGAGTTTGAGTGTCATGGCCACAGTTGTACTGTCCAAGAAACACACAGTGCCAATGTAGTATTTTTTTTCTATTCACACAAAATATTAACAAGTAATAGCAGAGATATGATGTTATTTGTTATCAGTTAAATTGTTGATTTGTATACCCAAAGAAATAATAGGAAAGATGAATAAATTAAAACGTACTATTTGTAAAGAGAAAATTAAATTGGGTTCAAACATTGTGTTTTATTTGGTTTTTAATCTTAAAACCAGAAAAACAAAAATAGACAAGGAAAGATAAAAGGGTATTTATTATTTTTGTTGTTTTCAAATTAAAGATTTTATTTTTTTTTCTTGCCTATGGAAGTATTCTCATTTTACAAAGAACAGGAGAAAATTAACTGACCATCATGTTTCATTGTGTATAATTTATAATGAACTATGTAACATGGGACCTTATGGTTGAAGTATCCTTGAACTGAACTGATAAAATTCCAAATGTTACACACAATTTTCTTCTTTATACTGAGCAAGTAATTGTGAAAGAATACTTTGGAAACTGTAACGTAATTTCATTCAAAAGAGGAAATTAATAGATATAATTACTTATTCATTGTCATGAGAAGTCATCTCAATATTCCTGTTTTCGTTTTTCCACAAAGCAACTGAAACTTATGTTTTAAGATGTTCAGAGAAATAAAAAGAAAATGGAGTGGTAAACACCTGACATTTTGTTTTTCACCAAAAATCACTGTAGGGACAGTTGATGCTTACCAACATTTTTAGATGTTACGAAACTATTAAGGAATGAATTAAAATGCAAGAAATTTTTAAATTATTTCTCATAATTTATATAATATGATTTGCTCGTAGTTTTTTTTTTTTCAAGAAAACGTAATTTAATTCATGTAGTGTCATGCTCGTTGCTTACTGTGAAAATTAAATACTCTCTTGAATGCTACCTGGGCTCAGCCTAAGGTCTCCTGATGAGTTTCCATGGACATCTAGTCAATGAGAATATGTACTATAGTATTTAAATTGATGGATAATTAGAAAAGAGCAGATTTATAGACTATAAATCACTTTTTATATTTGTATCACATCCTCTAACGTGTGAAAACTCTTCTTTAGCATCTCACAGAGTGCATGACTCTCCCACAGCAGCTGTGAAGCTGTACGTCTCAGAGTGTAAATGATAGGGGGTCACTCACTGGCTAACTATGAGTAACCCCAGTGTGTCTTGTGGTAGCCCCTGTCTTCTTGTGGTAACTTCACATCACCATTATTGCAGGCCAACTGTGCTGTTAAAATCTTTTGCCCCTGATCAAATCATAAAGGGATAGATGAACTGCTGTTTATCCAGTTTACATGGCCTTAATCAGCAACACTATGTGCTGGTACCATCACTCAGGGCATAATTCTCAGGACAGGGTACCTCATTGATTTCACATTAAATAATTAAGTGTGATTTTTTTTTTTTTTTTGAGACAGAGTTTCTCTGTGTAGCCTTAGTTGGTCTGGACTCTCTTTGTAGACCAGGCTGGTCTCGAACTCACAGAGATCCTCCTACCTCTGCCTCCAGAACTGCTGGGACTAAAGGCATGCACCACGACGCCCAGCTTTTTTTGTTTTTTGGATTTTGGTTTTTTTTTTTTTTTTTTGGTTTTATTATTTTTTTTCGTGATTTATTTTTTAAAGATATTAAGAGTGATAGAATTAGAATTGGAATTTAAAACTTCTTATCTGTCCTCTCATTTAAGAAAACTTGAACATCTGCTTACTATCAGTAAAGTTGGCAGCCTGGAGCAGAGGACCTTTACAGCTTCATTTTCTAAGACTACAGTTTGGGCTTAGTGTAAAAGAGTCTCCAAGACTGCTTCCAACACCTTCATGTCTGCAATTCTACCATAACTAAATACTCCGATCTGTGCCAATCTGCTTCATCAGTGAAAAGCCATCGAAGTACATTATATCATTTGCCTGCCCATCCACTATTTGAATCCTCTGCATCCCTTGTTCATGAAACCTAAGATGACACATTGGAGAAGATGCTGTATGGAATCTGAAGCAAATACGTAATGATTTAATAGTCCACGTTACAACTGATTCAGTCTTCATTGTAATACCATCAATATGTTCTCCACGACTGTCTTAAGCAAAGCCTCTCTCTTTGCTGTTTTTCAATCTGAATTTATGTATCGGAAGTAAATATTCACTGATCTCATGTGAAAGCTTATAGATAAAATTAAAAAAGATTAATATAAAATTTCAAAATGTTTATTCTCACAACTTTAAGAACACATAAAAACTAACTATAGAAGCCATCTTCCCTTAACATGTTTGCTACTTTGCCCTTATAATCACCTACTTAAGCCAAGAACAGTTTTCTTAAGTATTGAGTCTTCTGATGACATATAATTTTTTCTTAACTTGTATTGGCTAATTATGCTGATATAAGAACATATAATAATATCCAATATGTTATGTAATTAGTGAAGTTGTAAGCTCAGCATCTATGTCTCCAGATTTATTAAGTTCATTTAAATCAATAATAACATATTCATGTCCAGCTCTGATGATAAGATAAAAATAGCTATATATTCCTCCATGCCTTTGATTTTCCCAGTTTCACTTCAACTCTGCCCCACTTTCCTACCTTAAATCTGTTCTCATTATTATGCTGCCCAATGATCTCGAAGTTTATTAAATTATACCATAAATATTCTTTACTGTATTTAATGTTTGTCTATATGAAGAAATTACTGATGAATAATCATTTTATCTAACATGTGTTCAGTCTTTAAAATCAATCTAGAGAGCTAAAAATCCGGTTCCTGCAAATATCTGTTTTACGTACCAGAGTCAGGTAAATCACTATAGTTACAAAACAATTAAAGGCTTAAAAAAACTGCTGACTATATTCTAAGAAAATATCAGTTCTGTTGATTTCCATCACAGTGCACAGGAAAGGAAAACGAGGCTTCGAGAGAAGTGAAACTACTTTTAAATGATTGCAGACTTTAGAAAGCGTTTGACAACTGGGGTGTTATCATCTACAGCGAGTTAATGCTTCTAACGAATTTAATAAATAAGCATTTGAAGATTTTAATTAAAAAGTTTTTTTCAAAAGAAAAATCATTTTCCATTCCGTAAAGGATATGTTTGTTCTGTTTTTTTTTTTTTTTTAAATCGAGTGGGTGAATTGTACAGAAGGAAAAAAAACATGTTTCCTTTGTTTGTAGCTTGCCAACAAAATAAAATTCTTATTTGATCCTTTCCAGAGCATTGAACTGCCCACAACTTTATTTTCATTAAAACCACACAGGAGAGATTAATGGAGGGAAGATAAACAGGGAACACAACTGCCAGTGGAATGACACAGTGGAAAGTGTCAACTTTTGTGTCCTTATGTTTTTGAAGCTTAAAGTCAATCATTTCCTGCTTCTCTTCTGCCCACAGCTCTCCCATAGAAAAGAGGCTGGTGAAGCCCACGTATCAAAGGGAGAGCACGTCCCCAGGGCGTGGGGCAGTCCAACCATGCTGACACCCCCAGGGCGTGGGGCAGTCCGACCACTTTGTCTGTCACATCTCTCTTTTCCAAATACTTCACTTCCTGAATAACATTTATCCACTCCTCTCTTTTTGTTGTTGTTATGAGAATTAGTCTCCAAAAACAGAGACTCCTTTACTTAATAACAACAACTAAAAATAATGTAAAAATAATGATGGTCACCGGGAAACCAAACAAATGATTTTTTAGGCTCATTGGGCTATAAGAATTTCATTGGTAAGAAAGGCATCCAGCCCAAATCTAAACCTTCAGTAATAAGAACGTTTTTCTTCACCAAATTAGCAAGGTGAGGGTTAGATATTAGTCTATCAACTCAGGTACAAAGAAGGGATTGAACTTGTCAAAGGGATTTTCTGAAGGAACATGAAATTGTCTCTGGCTGAACCAAAGTACACACTATTTAGCTGTAAACATCCTGTATTAAAGGTGAGACAAAACTGAGTAGATAACTCACTCAGCGGTCACCCCAGGTTGTTTACATGAGGATAGCCTTCTACTTCACGATGTGTGGACCACTGACACATTCTTATACTGCAAGACTTAGCTACCACATCAGGACAGCCCCTGGGCTTTAAAGTGGGATTTCTTATCCTTCAACACAATTATATCTGCAATTTCTCTTCTCTTTGAATGATCCGGTTAACACTTTTAAACTTTTATGTGCTAAAAATGGCCATCTTACCAAAAGCAATTTACAGATTCAATGCAATCCCTATCAAAATACCTACACAATTTTTAAAAGACATTGAAAGTTCAATTCTCAACTTCATATGGAAAAACAAAAAAACCAGAATAGCTAAAACAATGTTGTACAATCAAAGATCCTCCGGAGGAATCTCCACACCTGATCTCAAGCTGTACTATAAAGCAACAGTAACTAAAACAGCATGGTCCTGGCACAGCAATAGGCTGGTTGATCAGTGGAATCGAATCAAAGACCCAGAAATGAACCCACACACATATAGTCACTTGATTTTTGACAAAGAAGCCAAATCTATCCAATGGAAAAAGGATAGCATCTTCAACAAATGGTGCTGGTCTACATGTAGAAAAATGCATTTAGACCCATATTTGTCACAATGCACAAAACTCAAGTCTAAGTGGATCAAAGACCTCAACATAAACCAAGAGACACTAAGAAGAAGAAAAAGTGGGGAAGAGCCTGGAACACATTGGCATGGGAGACAACTTCCAGAACAGAACACCAACAGGCCAGGCCTTAAGGTGCTTCAACACTGCCATAGAATAAATCGCATTAAAACGGATACTTAAACCTCTTGCAATTGGCAAGGGAAACCAAAAATTAAAAGACCCTCTAGACAGGCACATATTTTTTTAAAAAGGAATTTTATTAAGCGTCAAATGACTTCCATGGGGTTTTGTCACCAGTGAATGCATTAAAATGCTGTGGTTATGCACAGGATATTGAAGGTTTGAAAATGGCTTCTGATACTTGTCTGTACTCTTAGTCACTTACAGTCCTTGGAATGCATCACATATGTCTTAATTCTACTCAAAGATGACCTCTGTGCAAATACTTGAAGGTAAATTCAGGTATTTTTCAGCCTTGGCAAGAAGTGGGAAAAGACAGATTCGTGTACTGTTTCCTCATTTATTTGATCTTTATACATGAATATGACTGACATTTGAAAGTAATAACTACCTGAAAGTAGGTTATATAACTGTTGAATCAGAGAGGAGGGAGAAAGACTTCAACATAAGAATATTAGGAGAATAAACTATCTGAATGCAAAAACCTAGAAACATTACGTAAGATCAGTGGCCTCATAGAATATGAACATTAATGTTATCCCCTCAAGGAGAATGTGCAGTGATGCGACTATAATTCCTATAATTATTTTATTTGTATGACAGATACAGCAACTAAATAAAGTATTATAGATTAATGCAAATTATTTTACATTGTCATAACTTAACCTAAATAGTGATTTTATATTATTATAATTTAACATAAACAGTATTTTTACATTAGGACAGATCAGGTTTACATATTGTTTTTAATCTTCACCTGTGTTTGTGTATAGGTTTGTGCATATATTTGTATTCATCTGTCTTTCTTCAAGATGCAGTCTACCTTGTTTTTTGAGGTAGAATTCATCAGTGCAACTCACCATGTAGCTTAGGCTGGCTGGCCAACAAGTCCTAGGGATTTACCTGTCTTCTCCTGAGCACTAGGACTTTGTCTGTGTTGCTATGTCCAGGGTTGTCCCTGGGTTCTAGGGATCAAATTCAGGTTATGGTGTTTGCAAAGCAAGCAATTTACTGATTAACTATCTACTCAACCCAAACCATGTCGTTTAATGAACAAGAAGGTAGGAGCGGAGAAGACAGGGCTTAGTTATTTTGAATGTAACATGCACTATGGAGACTTTTGAAAATAGAATATATCGCGCTTCTAAGTATATTTTATCTTTTTTTTTTTTTTTTTTTTTTTTTTTGGTAGTTAATGTGCACATAGAAAGAATGAAGCTACCTGAAGATCAGAGAGCACTACATCTCCCCAGCACACCTTGTTCCTGTCTGGCAGGGAATGGTGTGTTTTCCAGTGCAAACACCGACATCAAAACCTCTAGTATAAATATCCTAGAAAAGATATAATATCCTTAAATAACCTTTTTGTCACAAAGGCTGTAATTTTCTTGTGTGTTTACTAGTGTCTATGGTAATGTCAATGTTTTGTAAACCTGACATGATGGAGCTGAAGAAAGAACAAAAGTCAGCAAGCTCAATGGGATTACCATGCTGAACGTAAAGGAGAATGCTGGCCTCTTTACAGTACAAAGTATAAACCTTTTCTGTAAGGTGGTGCTTGTAAACTGCCTCTTGGTGACTCCTAGGTGCTGGAAGAGGTATGCTGAGCTTTTAAACAATTACCTCACCAACAAGCACCGTTGTTATTTAACACCAGTGAGGACCAGTGTTTGCTTATAGGATCTATGTTAACTCAGGATTTTGAAAAATACTACATTTCATAGATAATCAAGTCCTTAAGATGCATTTCTTAATTAAATAATTATATGTATATTTTCTGTCCATTATGGATCCCTCTAAATATCTGAAGGCAGCAAAATTTCTTGCTCTGAAAACTGTACTCATTATTTCTAGTCACAAAATGTAGAACACATAATTTCAGGAACGCTCATAAATTCCTCCTTTCCTCCTGTTGCGTGTGTAACATTGAACATAGCACTCACTACAAAAGCCAGCTATATTAGATTTGTGTGCTTTACAGAGGCAGTAACCACCCCAAATTCCATATCTATGCTCAAAGTGTGGAGAATGATCTAGGTATAGAAAATGAAAACATCTGAAAGAAAAAAAATACAGCAGGCACTTGTTTCCTTAAGTTATGAAGTGTCCGGCTCATTTTTTCAACCTTTTTCCCTCCATTTTCTTTTGTGACAAATGTCTTGCTGTGTAGCCCAAAGTGGCCTGAACTTCACTGCCTTCCACCATCAGAGCTCTGGGATCCCAGGTATGTCACTGCATTTGATTTGGTTTTTGTTGTTGTTAAGTTCTGAAGATGATAGTGGTATCTCCGTGTGTATCAAATTCTTCTAAAGATAAAACATATGCATTTCCATGGCAGAAGCTTAAAGGAGCAACAGATGTTGCCAGGATGATGACTTTAAATACAAGCTTTATATTACCATTATCATGTATCTTACAATATCTACTTTGCTTTGTCAGTCTTGGGGGTGGAGTGGAGGACAGAGTCAGGTGCCAAAATCTACAGCTCTCACGAAAACCATAAATATAGTTGAGAAGTAATGGAGAGCTTATTAATGCTCAGAAGACCAATTATTTCTAAGTAATGATGCAGCCAAGAAAAATTCTTTAAGTACATGAGAAATCAAGTGGGCTTTCAGAACACACTGACAAAATAAATCTTATCAAAGTATTTATAAAACAGAAAGAGAGAAAGTACAATTGAACTCGAACAAGAATCAGGATTCTTTCTGAAACTCCCTAAATGATCTGTCAAATACTGAGAAACCTTTCTAGAAAAATCCATATTCAGTACCAGTTTCCCTGTTCTTTTTCTCTGTAGGCTAATTTAGATACAGAGTAAATAGTTGATGATTTGAGCTTCTTCATTACCTACAAAGTAACAGAAGAAAATAATATAATAAACTATTAAAAATAATTTGGAGAATTTTAGTACACGGGCCATTTGAAATTCATAATATTTAACATATTCAGTTGATCTGAAAATATTCTCAAGGACATTATCAAATTATTGTCTTTCTAAATTTTTGAGACAGTCTTGCTATATAGCTTCGGCTGTCTGGGGACCACCATCCCCTTGCCACAGCCTCAACAGTGCTAGAATTACAGGCATGTACCATTACATCTGGCTTTAAATTATAGTCTAGAAATTTGGGGACATAGTATAAATTAATGTGAAAATTAATTAATGACTCTGATTTCTTCACTTGATCAGTACTTGAGGTGCTTTGATACACTTCTGTTGTCTGTACTTTCATGGTCACACTTGAAGATCTGCCTGGACATAGATAAGGCAAACCTTCCTCTGTAAACTACATCAAAGAACTTGCAAGAGAAATTTGCCTCATTGTCATACCATCACTGAAGTGATTCACTCAAAGGAATTTATATATCAGTATAATAGATGTATGAATCAATTTAGTGAAACAATACTAAAAACAACAAAATATAGAAATTCTGGCAATCAACAGAATAGTGGAGTTCAATGAAAATCCTTGTGTCTGACTCTTCTGCTTCATGATTTAAATGACAGGATGCTGCAACCTTGTGACTCAGGAAATTGTCACAGAATTTTGATTAAAAGCCTCCTTCAGTTCAGTTACTGGTGACACAGCTGTTGGTATATTCTGAAGCACAGGTAAAATTTTCCACTCTGCCCGCGCCATGGTCAAAGTTTGGCAGGCTTTCTAAAGGTCAGTGTGATCTCTAGAGACAGGTACTGATGCTGTCATTTGCAACACTAGAGACGCAAAAGGTTGGGTTGGTTCAATGGTAAAGTAATAAGTAAAGTGTTCCAATGACTGGGTGCCTGGCAGTATCAAAGCAGCTTTGATCTCAGAGATGGCAGCAGGGAAAGCCAACAGCTATCGATATATCAGGTGAAGCAAAGCCGACTAAGAGGAGAATCAGGCGGATGTACTGGGTTGACCATCTACACAGCAGGAAGTGGACTAGTGGCTGTGATTGCTTCACTCCCATGCTGCTATGTCTCTCATATCTCACTTTGGAAGCTGAATTGTAAAATGCCACAACTCTTAATTATTTTAAATTACTTTATAGTACAGAGAAAGAGGAGAGAGAGAGAGAAAAGAAGAAGAAGAAGAAGAAGAAGAAGAAGAAGAAGAAGAAGAAGAAGAAGAAGAAGAAGAAGGAGAAGAAAGAAAGAAAGAAAGAAAGAAAGAAAGAAAGAAAGAAAGAAAGAGTACATTGACGCTATGGTCCAAGCTGACTTGAACTACTCAGTGAGACATTTCTTGTCTCAAAATCAAAAACATGAAGAAGAAAAAAAAATGCTTTTCTTTTATCTTGACAAAAACCAAAACACTATTTGGCCAAGGGTGAAAGAAATCTATCTCCTTTATAAAAACAAAAAACAAAAAAAACTGTGTACTAAGTATTCCTTCAATTAACAACAGGAAATATGTGGTTTTGTCTTATTTTTCCAAATTCCCACATCTTTGAACTACTTTGTGCTTCTAGTCAGTACCCACAGCCACTCAACTCATACTTATTTTGAATATAAAAGATTTTTAAAATCTGGCTTATGGTAATAACGTATGCCCACTGAGGAAAATTAAAGTTAAAGATACAATTACATTTTCATGAGAATTGCATTTTTCTCCTTCATAATCATTTACTTTGAGGGGCATTTCCTTCTATTTCTTTTTATTATCTCTGATTAATTTATGATTACAATACATGGAGCATTTACTATTTTCCACTTAGTATTCAGTTATTTTTATACAATCCTAAAGATGAGAATATCTCTCCCAGTGTTTAATATCATGTTGTACCTGTCCCATTGATCTAGTTAGGGACTGTTTTATCCACGGTATGTGTTCATTGCTGCACCCTGAGATGGAAAGCACAGGGTGCCTGGCACCTTTCCTGCCCAAAGGAGTTCCACCTTCTTCCGTGTTCTAAGGACAGCAATTATTTCATACAATATAATCTGATTAGATAGTAATATTCTTCCCATTCTAACGCCAGCATTTTTCTTTTGCAGAAATTTATTTCTCTGAATAAAGATAATGAAATAAAACTATATGGTTTACTATTCTAATGCTGTATAAGAATAATAAGAGGGTTTTTTTTTCATTTTTTCTTCCTTTCTTCTGCCTTTCCTTCCTTTCTTCTTGTCTCCATTTCTTCCTTACTTTTTTTTTCTTTTTTTTTATTAATTTATTCTTGTTACATCTCAATGTTTATCCCATCCCTTGTATCCTCCCATTCCCCCCCCCCCATTTTCCCATTATTCCCCTCCCCTATGACTGTTCCTGAGAGGGATTACGTCCCCCTATATATTCTCATAGGGTATCAAGTCTCTTCTTGGCTACCTGCTGTCCTTCCTCTGAGTGCCACCAGGTCTCCCCCTCCAGGGGACATGGTCAAACTTTTTTTTTTTTAATGTGGCAAATTCTCCTGTAGCCAAGCACGGCCAGCAGCCTGTGTGTAGCTGAGATTCTTATTGAACTCACGATCTGTCTGCCTCCACTTCCACAGCACTGAGATTACAGGTGTGTTCTACCTTCTCGGCTGCCTTCCAGTTTTATATAAGTGACTACAGATTTAAGGATTTTCCTTAAATTTCTATGGATTGCCTAAGGCTTTCAGAATGGAAGTGTTTACATTCAAAACTAGTCAGATGAAAAGGAAACTCATTTAACCTGCTTGGTATGTAATTGAGTTTAACCATACTTTTTTAAAAAAATTCTTGGGCTTGTAAGTTACTAAATCTTGATGGTTTTAGGATAAATACCTTTATGTAACCATCAGTTAGGTCTTATAAACCCCATCTACTTTGGCAAAACACATTGAATCTTTTTTAACAGAAGGATTAGACTGAATTGAATTATTATAAAACAACACACCAGGGGAAATGATTGTTTATTTAATTACGTTTTGGAGGAGGGTCTAATTATTTACCATAGGCCGACATCAATTTCACTGCAGTCCCCGTGCTTCAGCCTCATAGAATTATAATCATAAGCCACCCATGTCTGGCTCAAGAAAAAATATAGAAGTTGAAATGGTACAAAAGAATCTTTTCAGAAACACTTGATTAAATTATGGAAATAGTTTTTATTCAGATATTGCCACACCTTTAATAAAGATTATTTTGTTAGATCAATAATAAAATGTGTGTTATCTAGTTGTATTAATCTCTTCTTTATCAAATAGTCTGTGTCAGTACATGTAATGGGCACACACCTTAAAAGTGGACCTGTTTAAAGCAGCATTGATTAGAATTCAGTTTTCACTGTAATCACTTATCCCTGGATCTATCCTCACATGGCTTTGTACACCTTGAGTAAATTTCTGACTAGTATGTAAGTGTCATATTGCATTAGAAAAGTATTGCACACATTCTCAGCAGGCCCTTGTGAAATCTAACTTCTACTTAGTGGGAAACATCTGCTATGGGCATATAAGTACATGTGTCTCTAGGCACATACACTCACAATGAGCACCACTGCAGACGGCTAAATGGCTTACTGACATTCCTATCACACAAGAGTGTCATAGGTAAGTAAGATGGAAACAATAAGGGTTATTTGCATGTATAGGAAGATATGTGGTTGCCGTCAACTGTGGGGTAACTTACTGGTTTTTATCTTGGCTTTGTTTGATCATGGTGGTTACTCAGCATGTGTTTTCTGTGCCGATTTACCATAATTTCTATCAGTTCAAAATGATGTTCTGACCCCATTCTCCTTCCAGGGATTTTAGTTTATTATGGTAGGAACAAAATTCTAAGTGTTCCTTGACTGATAATACAATACCATGCAGAAGTGTATTAAAGGAAGAATCTCCAGTCCACTGCTAGCCTCTTAGATCAGAACCGACAATGCCGTTATGTCCCCCTGCAGTTCTCTCTGTATGTTCAGCTTCAAAAATTATCACCATGTGACCCAGCATCCTATGCTGGCATCTTCCAGACAGAGCTGAGCAGCAATGAATGCCCTCTAAGTATCTTCAAGCAGACACCTTGAAGTATTTCCTTGTCATAACTGCTCTCAACAAAGAATGTCCCCGATGTAAGCAAATATCACTTCTCAGAGAATTTGGACATGGAGTTCTGCAAGACTTTGTGTCTTATTAAGTTCCAATTTTTCATAAAGACCAAACAACATTCTATATTTCCGACATCTAAAGAAATGTGTTATAAATTCAAGAAGGAACGTTTTTAATGTGTACTCTATGACTGAGTGTTGAGTGCTTCTTTTTGACATAGGGTCTCACTATCTCACTGTGGAGGATGACCAAGAACTCCTGATGCTTTGGCCTCCAATTTCTGAGGGTTGGGATCACAGCACAACAATAGGTTGATCGCTTCTGGGTTGTATTGTAGGAGTGGCTGCCCATTTGCCACTTAAAGTGCCTCAGCTTGTTAGCCTCTTAAGGTATAGATGAATAACAACATTCCCCTGTTGTTGGGTGGGAGTTTCCACTCACTTCTGACTGTGGCATTTCTAATAGCAACTTGAAACAGTTTTAGGAAGGGCCTGGAGGAAGTAAAGCCACCAGAAAAACATCGGGACTTCTCTCCCCTCATAGGTACCTCTTTTCCCTCATAGGTACCTCTGTGAATTCAAATTATCGGCTGCCTTTTCTTGCCATGTGTTCCACTGTAGCTGATTTGTCCACTTAAAGGTCTGGTAGAGAATAGAGAGCCTGAACTGGAGAGTAAGAGTTAAATTCAAGGGACTCCTTCCAGGTCTGTCTACCTTGTTAACTTAGTTACCAACAGAAACCCCTAGGAGGTAAGTCTACCTCTGGGTTGGAAGCAAGACAGTGCACAGGGGTTCAGAAATTAGGACTCAGTCTCAGGGCATTTGTGCATGTGTTATTCAACATATAAAGCATAGCAGGTTTCCTAGAGGTGACTAGAATTCCGATTAATGAACAGGCCTGTGCACCAGAGATGTGAGCTGAGAGTTGTGGCACATTATCCCAGCACCGAGGATACTGAGGCAGGAAGAGTGCTGGAAAGAGGAAGACAGCCAGACCTATCATGTAAGTTCCAGACAGCCAAGACTACACAGAAATATCCTGCCCACAAACAAACATAAGATATAGCGATGACTGCCATACTTACCATGTAGTGATACCATATGTGTCCCTGCTGTTTTCCCTGCCTCTCCTTTCCTCACTCATCTATCTCCCATCCTTTCATCCCCTATTCTTCTCTATGGAAGCAAAATTCAAAGCGGTACTTTTCACTCTTCTTTAAACATGCTGCATAAGTCATTATTTAAACCACACAAGCATTTTTGAGGAATTCCATAAAAGGCCAAGTAAAGACAGAGAGTGACACTTTAAGGCTGTGGGAAGTGAGGTAGAGAAAAGACTCCAGCTACCCAGAAAGTGAAAACTTCACTGAGATCAATTGCTACCCAGATTACAATGCACACTGCTCAGTTCCCACACATGTTTTCCTTTGCAAAATATTTACCACTGAATTCTACCCTTATAAGCCACAAATTTTGCTTTCTAACTGTTATTAGTGTCCTCTCTACCTGCCATCTGATTTTTAGGTAGTTAATGCATCAATAAAAGTCTGTCCTAAGCATCTTCAATCCCAGCACTCAGGAGGCAGGGGCAGGTAGATTGCTGTGAGTTCAAGGCCATCCTGGTCTACAAAGTGAGTTCCAGGACAGCCAAGGCTAACACAAAGAGACCTTGTCTCAAAAAACCAAAAAAAAAAAAAAAAAAAAAAAAAAAAAAAAAAAAAAAAAAAAAAGAAAAGAAAAAAAGATTAGCCTACTAAGTATCGAGTCAAATATAAAATTTAAAACTGAAGTAGAACTTTATCCCCAAAACAAATGAGCAGAGAGAAACACTTTGTAGGTTTGTAAACAGTATGTTGGGGTTAGAACAGGACGTTGGGTTGGACACAAAATAAATGGAAGTATTTCCCCTGACACACATGCATATTCTCTCTGACACACATGCACACTTCTTCCTTTGGAGTGTATGAATGTGTGTGTCTCAGAAGGGGGGAGGTCTTGTTGAGTCTAATGGAAAAATTACTTCTGGAAATTTTTACATCTTCACTGAGAACATGTTAACACAAGTAAACTGAGTCCACACTTTTCTTTCTCTTAAATATACTTTATAACTCCTGTGTTTACTTTATTGCTACATTTCCTCCTGATGTAAGGAGTGAGCGCAGGATCTTACAATATCGTGGAATGCTTTATCTATCTCTAAGCTACACCCTAGCCCTGCTCAGTAAACCTTAAGCAATTTAAAGACATCCAGCCAGACTACAAGTTATGCAAAGCCCTATTAAGGCAAGAACTAGGTAAGTCCTCTTCGAACTTCTTATATAAAGGTTATGAAACACTATTGTTAAGGAAGTAACTAAATATCCTTTGAGAGAGGACACAGGGTAAACTATCTTTGTCATACACAATCTCAGACAAAATACAAACCACATTCCCAATCAGGACATCATAAAATCTTCCTACCATTAGTCAAGATCAGTTCCTTTGAAAAAAACTTTATAATTCCTCTGTCCCAATATTATCATCTAGACCACATGGGAAAAATGGTTCGTAAATGAAATGGACGTTTATTAACCATCTTTCCCCCAGTCATCTTAGCTAATCCTTTGTATATGTGCTATGTAGATGGCCTACTAACATAAGGGTCATTTCAAACACTACTTGAACCTGGGGAGTTACACCTGAAGGCACATAAGCCCTCCAAGGTAAAGCAAAATCTTAACAAAGAACAGTTTTCTATATGATTCTCACCGGATTAGAGTTTAGGAAATACAAATTATGATTCATGTGTACACAGAATAATATTTTAGCCATGTGCACCCTCCTTAACTCAAATGTTGTTAGCTCAAAGTGTTATGACAAGGTAGGGTAATACGGTGTAGGGGGCAGTGTCCCCACATAAGTCTCAGAATATAGAAACTGAATGAAAAATATTATTTAATTTATGACTCAAAAGTCAAGAACAGGATTTATGGATTATAAGTAGGAGAGAGGGATTTTTATATAAATTTCACACTTATTTATTTGGTGTGTGTGTGTGCATGTGTGTGTGCGTGCATGTGTGTTTCATGGTGTACATGTGGATGGTTCTCACCTTCTACATTATTAGTTTTTGGTGCTCTTATTCATACATAAGTCATCATACTGAGTAAAGGTTTCAATATCTTGCCAGGGTGGATTTCGTTGTTCTTTTGTTCTACGTTAAAGGATGCAAGTGAATTCTTGGGACAACCACAGACAAGTATAAAAATGTAATCCTGGAATACACTTGATCACTGGTCTTATTCTTATATTTCATTCAAGGATCTAGAACAAAATAAAACATATGATTAAAATCTACATGATTAAGGCAGACATAACGATAAATGACTCTCACCCCGGCACTGAGGAGACAGAAATTGGAGAATCAACCGTAAGTTCAAGGCCAGTCTCTTGTGTAGAGTGAGTTCTAGGTCAGCTAGAACTATATAGCAAAACTCAGTCTCAAATTACTGAAAAACGTCATAATATATAACTAATAAGAAACAGGAAATATTGTTGAGGAAGCTTAGTGTGCCAGGGAAACACACTTTTTCACTTCCAAGTGATAATGAACACAATGACCAGAAACTCACCCTTTACTTGAACTCATTTGCTAAAAAAAAAAAAAAAAAAAAAAAAAAAAAAAAAAATTCTGACTGTGCAAACAGCAGGCAATAGCATTCCTGGGATTTTGACCACTCAAAGGTAGTCGAAAGTTCTTTGCAGTGAGACAATAGCTCCTGGGTCACACAGGTTGTTTCACATCAATTATTTTCAGTTCGCTCTCATATCCCTCCACAGAAGGCTCTTTCATGGAATCTGAATGTTTGTTCTTAGATGTGACTGAGGTCCACTGTCACTCAATAGAAAAGAATTACAAAATAGAGAGGTCACAAAGCTAACACGGGACTCAACTAGCCTGGTGGAGTCTTGATGCCATAAGTCTTCACAACGTCCAAGATGAAAAACAACTTACACGTGGCTCTACCTACACACTATAGAATTGGTTGGTTTCATAATCTATGATAATTTCTAAATTTTGTTTCATTTTGCCATACATCTCTAATTTCTGAATTTAACATTTCTTCATACAATTAAATGTAATCTCCTCTATGGCTTTAGCTCATTATTTATAATTTAATAACATCAAACAAACTACCTCTTCTCAATTAATTTTGCATTTCTGTGACTTAAACCTTGGGCCTCATGTGTGGCAGACACGCACTCTGCCACTGAGCTATATCAAAATATATTCTTCAGTAGTTTTCATATCCCTAAACAAACACATGATTATTTAGATGTTCAAGACAAGTTATTTCTTCCTAAACATTCAAAAGAAGTGTTTAAATATTTGTACAGATAAATAAGCAATGGGATTTATAGAAATCTCAGTCCATAGAAGAGTTTGGTTTTACGACATCTGTGTTGCCAGGTGTTGGAGTTCCATAGAATACTTCAGCGATTCTTTGCCCTAAGCAAGATCTTAAATTTTTAATTATGCATAGTAAACTCAGGCATATTTAATCCATATATTTCATGATTCATTTACACTTCAATCACTATGTTACTATTTTGAAAAAAATCATTTGATGTCTATAAGCCCTCTGAGCCTTTAATACATGCTTGTAAAACTCAATCCCTCCCTATACACACATACAAACATATGCACACATTATTTGAAAATAGATCATTATATTTTGCCCAAGGTACAAAAAAAGTCCCAATGTTTATATTTAAGGTGTGGTTCTGGCCTTAACACTGAAGTTGGCTAGATACTACATTCTGTAAGAAACCATTCCTGTGAGATTCTTTGTTTAAAAGGCATATTTAAGTTAGATGTTTGAGATGATTACTTTGGGGGCTCACATGACTAACTACATAGCAATGAAGTGGTTAACTGAAGTCTAAAAATCTGTAATAATTCCTGTACTTCGTTGTATAATGAACATCTATAAGGAAAGGGCCATTGATTCCCATTACTTATTTCCTTTTTTATACTTAGACACAATATCTGTATAGCTGTTACTTTTACTTGTATTCGTCTGAAATATATCATAAGTGTATAGACAATCAATTTGTTTTCATTTTTATATACTTCCTTCCAACACAATCCTCTACTCTGCCATCACTCCTCTTATTTTATCAAGTGATCACTTCCTCCTTTGTAAGTTTCTTTTTTATTAAATACTTTTTGTTTTTTACATATACATTTATATTATTACCCATATATACAATAAACTACCTACACTAAGAAGAACTATGACACAATCAGGAATTATATAAATGTTACATTCTTAGTATTTTGGCTATTTCTTTTTGGCAATCTAGAAGAAAACATCTGGACCACAAATGCTATTTCCAGTTTTGTTTTTTTTTTAACCATTTCCTCAATTTTATTTGGACTCCTACAAAGGTATTATTTTTCCCAAATCAGCTAGAAGAAACCTTAAGAGAATGATGCCCTATTTCCTTTGAGGGGGATCGGGTAGGTTTCTGGTTGCTTTCTTGGGCTATATTGTGGTTACCTTCAATGAGAGTTGGTTATAAGTTATTATTGGTCTTATTTAGAGAGAAAACAAGGTTGGACTCAGGGATGTCTCTCTTTTTCTTAGTAAGTTTCTAACTTGCATTAAGGATCTACGCAACCACACTCTTGAAGTTGGCAGAACTGCAATACATTTGGGGAAAGGTACTTATTTCTTCTTCTAGACATCTACATCATGCTATTGCAAAGCTGCCATATTCAATGCCTTTCCATATAGATACCCAGATAATCTTCAAAAATAAAAATTCTGCTTTGGCATTCTTCATCTTCATCCTCACACTGTTTATTAGATAACGGAGAAGCACTTCATTGGGGAAAAAGGCATGTGGGGGAGGGAGACTTAATTTGGTTTATTGAGAGGCTTTTGCTATTATTGTCACTGTCTACACTTACCTCATGAAACAAAATGCAACGGTTCTTAGTTTGTGGTGGTAATAGTCTGAGATACCTGCAGATTCTAGGTGAATCTTTTTAAAATTACAGTAAGTAGATAAAAGCCAACCTCAGAAGCTCACACACTATATGATCCCTTTATATATCAATCTTGAAATGAGAGAACTTATGGAAATACAGCAGATTAGAGGTTGGCATTAGTTAGTGTGGGAATACAGACAGCAGCATGTGGGCATGGCTATTGAGAGGCCAACAGGAAGGGTACCTACAGTAGAGGAAATGTTCTGCGTCTTGCTTGGCTGGGATTGCTATTTTGCAAGATGCTACCATTTGGGGAAGCTGAAACCATTGTACACAGGATGTTTCTCTATTGTTACTAATATGATAATAGTTGTTAGAGGTCATGATTTTTCCCATGGGATCACATTAAGATCATTACCTGTTTTGGGTTTGTGTAAAGTTTACACACCTGCAAGTAAAGTCAACTGGTGTCTTCATTAGACCAGTTGTAATAATGAACTTGGTTTAAAAATTTTAAGTCTGTGGTTTCAACCATGTAGAACAACGAGTTGATTGACTTTAGGGGATTTTCCCCATCTTTGAAACAGATATGCTGATATCCTGTATGCATATCCAGAAATGATTATTCAAAGTGCAAATTAATGTCATACCCTCCACACTCAAAGCTATTCTGACTTTAGTTCTTTTGCCCTCTCACCCATAAGCACATCAAAGCTACATTGTAATGGAAGTAATGGAACTTTGGTAACCAGGGAAAGCAAATGAACATTCTGCAGAATACTGCTTTTTAGCCCTCCACCCCCCTCAAAAATACCTAAAAACAGGTGGGTGGCTTCAAACTTAAGTATGAGGGAAAAACAGATTCTAAGAAATCACAGGGTTTGGTACCCATTTGGAAAGATAGAGGCTATTTTTAGATGTAAAGAGGATGTGGTGGTTACCATGAGCCTAAGCAATGTGAATCCAGTTGCAGCACTTTTCAGATCAAAATGTATTATTATTTGCGATCACACTACTACTGAACTGCAGGTAGGAACAGAAAATCAATTTTAGTTGAAAGATGTCAAATGTTAATGGAAGGCATATGATACAGAGCAGAGAGAGAGAGAAACTATCTCAAAATGTCATTGATACAAGGTATCTAAAGGGTAAATTATTTAAAGCAATTTGCTAGTTGAATTAGGCATTTGGGGATATATGCATGATGTATGTGCATGTTCCTACATACTTCTGTGCATGAAGGTCCGTGTGTGTGTGTGTGTGTGTGTGTGTGTGTGTGTGTGTGTGTGTGTGTGTTTGTGTGTGTGTGTGTTTGTGTGTGTGTGTGTGTTTGTGTGTGTGTGTGTTTGTGTGTGTGTGTGTGTTTGTGTGTGTGTGTGGTGTGTGTTTGTGTGTGTGTGTTTGTGTGTGTGTGTATGTGTTTGTGTGTGTGTGTGTGTGTGTGTGTGTGTGTGTGTGTGTGTGTGTGTGTAGGCCAGATATCAATGCTAGGTGTATTCATTAATCTCTGTTCATCATATTTTTGGGGACACGGTCTCTCACTCAATCTGGAGCTCACAGATTCAGGTAGGCTGCCTGACAAATGAGTGCCAGGAATTTACCTGTCTCCTCCTCTCCTCGTTGCTGGCGTTACAAATGCACACCATAAGTGGATCCCCAAACTGCAGTGGAGGTCCTCTCTGACTCTCATGCCTCCTTTTGGATCCCATTTTCCTAACTGAACTGCCTTTTCTGGCCTTGATGGGAAAGGATGTGCCTAGTTCTGCAGAGACTTAATGTACCAGAAATGGTTGGTACCAATGCGGGACCTCCCTCTTCTCTGAGAAGGAGAGGAGATAATGTAGGGAGGGGCATGAGATGGGGACTGGGAGGAGTGCTGCAGTCAGGATATAGTTGAATAAACACACATACACACACACATACAGGCACACATACACACACACACATACACACACACACACATACACACACACACACACACCATGGTACCTGGTGTTTCAAATGACTAGCAGCATTGAACTGAGGGCTTATTGTAGCCAAATCACTATGAATTAACATTTATATAATTCCCAATTGTCTAGTGAGTCTTCTTGCTGTATGTAGTTTATTTTGTTCATGTGTAATAATATAAATGTATAGGTTAAAAGAGAAACATAATGAAAATAAAAAATAAAAGACAAGGTGAAGATTAAATCGCAAAGTTGTCCTGACAGTCACATGTTAATTGAATAACAGAAATATTTTTTTTTTTAAAGAGAGAAACTTTTTACAGACTGAGCCATTTTTCCATCCCCAGAAAATGATGCATTTTAAATACTGAAAATGGCCACCTCCTACAAGTCAAACAATAAATAGTACATGTGGAGCTTATTTTTTTCTGAGTCCTGATAGTAGCAATGTATTTTTTGACAGTGCTAGAGAGATGTTTTATTAGTTAAGAGCACTTTCTGCTTTTCAAAGGACCTGTATTCAATTCCCAGCACCAAAATGGTAGCTCATGTTGTAACTGCAGTTCTAGGGGGTTCTATGACGTATTCTGACCTTCGTGTGTATCAAGTTGTATATGGTACACATACATAAGTACATCATACATACATACATACATGCAAACATTCACATAAAATAATCAAATATAATATACTGCGACTAACTACAAGTATGAATTCTTTTTTCACTGATGAGGGCTCTGGAGTTTTTATTCAAGTCATTCTTTGCTTGGCAGCAACCAGTGGAACTTGGGAAGTCCCATAAGTTCTAGCTCCAGGACATATATACCTAAATGCTGTTGCCGTGTGTTTACTCTTTATCATCTTCTCCCATTTAATAAACAAATTAGTCTCCCTGTCTTATCTAATCATCATGTTTGCCTGCTTTAAGCATGTCTGAACTGAATCACTAAAAATCCAAAGTTATTCTAATATTCCTTGATAGAAGGAACACAAAAAAAATAAAAGGAGATAATGTGAGCACTTAGCATTATAAGGCAAACTCAGATTCTCAAATAGAAATACCACTTAGTCTCACTTAGCCTTTGTTCTTATCCAGCTATCATATGTAGGTAGTAATTCTGATACCTCAAACTGTTTGGAAAGTTAAAGGATGTTTCAGAATAAATTTCATGGGTGATGCGAATAAGAGTATTATTTTGACTCATGTACTTGAGTTTTATCAATAATGAAAGGTGTTTCTGTTTTCACAAAAAATTACAAGTTAACTCTTCATAAAGTGTGTTAATAGAGAATAAAACAAATCAACTAATAATCCAATCCTGAGTCTCATCCATGAGCTTACTGAGACATGATTCGTTTTTGCAATCTAATCACTGTTTTGATCAGAACTTTAATCAGAGACACAGTCAACATGCTAAAATACAGAATGTGCTGCACAGAATTTACATGTGATAATTGTTATGTATCTAGCGCATTATCATGAAACGAAACAAACTTTTTACTATCTTAGGCCAACTATTCACACCGGTATTTCTTTCCTCAGAGGGATTACAAAGAGTTAATAAAAAGATGCAAATCCAAAATTCCCTTCAAATTACACTTGAACTATGGGTAAATGAAAGCCTTGAGTCAAAACTGCCCAGGCTGTATCACACTCTCTCTGTGTCTGTAGTGCAAGTGGTGCACAGTTTCTCCCAAGTTAGTTACGGCTTGAATTATTGAGGCCAGAGTATTCCACTTTCTATAGTTGTCCCCAAGGTCAAGCTCCTCACACTGAGATTCTCTTCTTCTCTCCCCCTATTTCTCTGCTTGACTCATTTTTTTTTCTCTATAAAATATTACATACATCACATATATGCATATACTCATTTGTTCTTTTTTTTTTAATTCCTCATCTCAAAATGTCAAATGACTTTGTTCATCTTAAGAAACTAAATTCGTATTGGTCTGGCGTCCAGGATTCTTGGAAACAAGTGTTATTTGTTTATTTGTTTGTTTGTTTGTTTGTTTTTTACTTATAGCAGTATCTTCCCTCACATCCTTCCTGCTAACACACAGAACTTCATCAAGTCCTGTCTGATTTTAGCACTGGGAGCCTGTGATAGGTTGCAGGCCAAATACAGGCACTGTTTGATTTTTGTTTGTTTAATTTGGAAATGGCCATTACTTCAAAGAAGTTATTCGCAGTATATGATACTGATTTCCCAAATCATCATTTTCTTAGTGATGCAATGAGTGTGTTAATATACAGTATGAATTGCAGCATGTAAAAACAGAAAACAAGCTAAAGGGGCCTGGAATAAAAATGTGACCAGGAAACAAACCCCAGGATTTCTGTTGAATGGCAATTTAACTGGAGAAGTAAAGATTCTAAGAGCCTGCTCTGGGATACCAAAGGCAATGTAACAGCATACTTCTTGCTTTTAGATTGGAATCTGTCCCATTTCCTATTAAGAACATCATAGTGCCCTCTTAAATGCTTCTTGTAGGTCTTTAAAAGTCAGCCAACTCCTCTTTTAATATCTCCACCAAGTTGGGTTCTATGTTTTCTGTGATAATTTCAGTATTCTTATTTAATTAAATGATTCTGTAAATTCCAGGAATGTGAAACTATAATTGCTCACCAGTTTTGTTTTGTTTTTTGTCCCTGTTACTAAACCTCACATATTGGCATTAATCTGCATTTCTCTATGTTGTATGAATTCTGTTTACTAGACAAAATAGTTGTCTCTTAAATAGCATCATACTCAGTTGATTGGAAAATGGAGTTGTTTATTTAACTTCCTCACACTGAGTTGAAGGAAGATGTCCAAGCTGAGGAGTTATGAATTGACACGGGCACATGAAATGCAGAGCATTCTCCTTCAGTAATACACAGATAACAAATTGAATTCACAACTTGAGTGCAAATGGATAGAAATTGAATATTGAACTCATAAGCTATGAAGTTTAGCATATCAACAGTCTTTTTTAGAAGTAAATGAATTATCTTGTCATTTTAGAGAAAATGCTTCTCTGATAAATTAGAAGTTGAGTTTCCACGTTTTTTTTTTTTTCTCATAACAATTTTGTAAGAACATCTCCCATTTGTCAACGTACCCTCCAAAGCTTGTATTTATTTATGTTGTCACTTTCAGTAAGTTGGCCTGTTGACAAAGAGGCCCTGTAATCCAACCCCTCTGTGCCTTTGTTTACCCTCCAAAAGAATAGTGCTCATTTACAAGCCACTTTGACAGTCTCTTCTGGCACATTCTTTATAAAATACAGTGTTCTCATTTGCATTTGGTACTGTTGGTGTGGCTTGATATGGCCAGGTATTAAGTTTACAGTGGTAATATGAACTACGTTCTTTTCTAAACTCGAGGGAGACACTCAGTCGTGAAGTGGCACCAAATGGCTGGCTCCTCTGGAATCAGAGTTATCAGGATACTCTGTCTGGGGCATGATAATGACTCTGTTGGTGACAGCCTGTCTACTGCCTGGTGGTATTCATAAAGAGCACTTTTTCTGGGGGCAATGGCTGTGCTGGCATTGCTTCTCTGCCATCTGCCAAAGCATATACCTGGCACACTAGACTCACTTCACATTTCACCCAGACAAAGGTGCTTTGGAAAATAGCACCTGTGAGTTTCACGGTGCTTGCATTTGGTTTTATTCTTGAAAGAAGCCTTTAATTGTTTAAAGTAGATAGTTATATCTGCCACCCAAATAAAACCAACAGTTGGCTATTTATATAGTTTACCTTAATGGCATCCAGATCTCTTCTATCCCCAATACATTGCTTACAGTGCTAATGCATTTTTAAAGTATAGTAATAAGATAATAAGTTCCTACAGGCCAAGCTTGGCACATGTGTACCTAAGAAGTGATGAGGTGCCTGAGTAAGAATTTGCAGGTCAATCTCTCAAACACCTTGATATTCCCAACTGCTTTCCAATGCAATCTTCTCTACTGTTCAAAGCAGCTTATTTCACAGTTTGAACAATTAGCACATTTTGTCATCCTACAATGTTAGCCAGAAAAAATGAAGTTTACAAGAAGAACTATAAAATACAAATGCCACTGTCAAGTTTGAGTATTTGAGCGATAATCTTTTCCAAAGAAGTAGTCTTCACTTAGGTTTGGAATTCCCACAAAAGTTTAAGCTTAGGAAGAGCAATCAGCAGTCACTGGTAGAAAGTCCCTGAAGATGGTCTGCATTATTCAAGAACAGATTAGCCGACTTCAATAAACTACCTAGACAACACACTCTTACTCCCATACTATGAAAAGTATACTGTTGTAATTACGTTCTATCTGCTTTCTGGTTTTTAAAGACATGGGAAAATGGCAAAAGGGAAAGGAAGGAGCAGGAGAGCAGACAGAATAAAAGACTGGTTATTCTGATAGCAGAGGCTCAGACACTATGCTGAGAGAGAATTCCTATTAGGAATGAAACTGGGGGCGGGGGAAGCAATGTCTGTCCACTTAAACTTGGAGCATAATTCACAAGCAGCTGAGGTGGCAGGGAGCAATTCCTACTTGCCACCAGAAGGGGACATTTTCTCTCAGAACAGATATGGAAGAAACACACAATATAATATAATTGGACCACAATAAAAGCGCTAAAGTGTGGTCACCAAAACAGTGCCTGACAACGTGTGGGTAAAATGAGTCATATTTTTCAATAATGTGTTTAATCAATGTATTTGAGCAGATATGGGAGGAAAAGGGAAGATACAAATTTTTGCCCATGCTTGCATGCCTCAGTATGTTTGTTTGTTTTCCTTTCTCTCTTTCAGTGCTTCATAAAAAGAAATATTGGGGACTGGCATTGTTGGGGGAAGTGCACCCAGTTCATCAAGACAAGAGTTACAAGTGGAGAGAAGCAGTTTAAAAGAGGTGTCCTCGGAATGTCCCTTCCTTGGTGTATGTAAGGAAGATGACTTTAAGTCTCAGAGAAGTTCGTTGCGGGGTCTTCACAAAAAAGAGTATGCTCCAGAAAGTGTGGCTTTATGCTGCTTTTCATCTGCTAAAGACAAGGGACTGCTGATGTGGGCGGTAAAACGCAGCCTCAATGAGCTAAGCACAAAGAGATCTGCAGCTGCTCTTGCATTTATGAGCAAGTGTTAATAGCCTCTGGAACATCAACAATTAAGAGTAAGAGTGAACAAATAAGGAAGTCAATTTGTATAATATTTAAAAACAATGAATCAAAGTACATTTCACCAAGAGCCATGCTGACCAAGTGTGCCTAGTATGAATTCAGAAATCAAAACATAATTCTGTGTAAGCCAACCACTTCTAAGAATTAACAAACAATTCAACCATTCCACGTGTGTGAAATGTCTCCAGACCATGTGCATTTGCTTTTGTGTTTTTTTTTTTTTTTTCTTTTTTAAACAACCAAGAGATGCTTAGGTGCTTATGCCCTTACATGCTCCTTTCCTTTACAGTTTACATTAGCAGAACATTGGACAGTATTCAAAGTTGTTTCAGAGATAAATCAAAGTGATTTCATCAGGCAAGTCCATGCCAGACAGTCATTGATGAAAGCAAGCTGGAGAGAGAGAGAGAGAGACAGGGAGAGAGAGAGAGACAGAGAGAGAGAGAGAGAGAGAGAGAGAGAGAGAGAGGAGCGAGAGGAGAGAGAGAGAGAGAGACGAGAGGAGACGAGAGGAAGGAGAGAGAGAGCGAGAGGGAGAGAGAGAGAGAGACGAGAGAGAGATGAGAGGAGAGAGAGAGAGGAGAGGAGAGGAGAGAGAGAGAGGAGAGAGAGAAGAGAGAGAGAGAGGACAGAGAGAGACAGAGAGGAAGAGAGAGACGAGAGAGAGAGGGAGAGAGGAGGAGAGAGAGGCAGATGAGGGCGAGAGAGAGCAGGAGAGAGAGAGAGAGAGAGAGAGAGAGAGAGAGAGAGAGAATTAGATAGTTCTTCTAGCTGATTTACAATGTTATGATCACTTATTTCCCCAAGACATGTTGCTTAAAGCCAAAATCTATCAGCTTTTATTTTATTGTATAGATCCCCTAATCATAAATTTTAGGACAGAAATATATCTCCTGAAATCAAATCTTTCTATAAGACATAGAATATTATTCATATGACCTATGTGTTGGCATAGTTGCATTGTCACTGATTTCAAAATGAAATCACATTTAAGGGCAATAATATTGCAATATGTAATGGCATTATGATAGTTCAATGCATCCCTTAAATTAGACATAAAAACAATATTTTTAAAAAGTCATTCTTGCAATAATATCAGAAGAAAACATTAAGACAGCATGATTCCTACTCCACCCATGAAGTGAGGTTCCTGTGAGGTAGCTCAGCTGATCTTACTTTATCTGTCTTGTTTTCCTATAAAACCCACCCCACTGTGAGCTTGTATAGCAAGATTGGAAACCATTGTCTTTGCCCTTAGCCCCACTGGTCATGACTAATAAATCTACCAGCCAGAACTGTGCCCTTTTTGGAAATGTAATGCAAAAGTGAAGAGCCACAAGTGTGGCCTGGTTTGTAGTTATGACCTATTCAAGGGGACATGGATCATGTGTGTCTACTGCCGATCAGACTGCTCAGTTCACCCATAAAAATAAATCTACCCCTTAAGTTAGGTCTTCCATGTTTTTATGTGTGGTGACAAAGTTATTCTAGGCAAGGGAGAAATTACCTCTGTAGGTATTGCTCGACTCTCGGGACATGAAATTTTATTTTTATTTTGAGCTCTAAGGAATATTTAGAAAATTACATAGGGACTCCCTGCCATTTTTCCTGTGTCAAAATCTATACCTTTATGTGGAGGGGCACTTTTTAACAGGAGACTTAGATGATATTTGCATTTGTTGTCTCTTGATATTGGATGGGCCACCCAGTTAAGTTTTTTAAGGGATTAAGTGAAAACCCAACGAATAAGCAGAATGGTGTATTAAACATCACAAAATCATGATGTGTAACACATAGTCATAGGTACAACAATCTACAGCCAAATAAAGTAAAAATATTTCATAGTTTCATGATGGAAAATCTATTGCCAAATGTATTCATATTAGCGATCCCCAAGAAAAAGACAACAGCCGTTTTCTCATTTCCCACATTGTGCCCCACATGTGGTTTACACTTAAGTCCTCTAGCTAGAGGACATGTTTCTCTCCTCACAAGATCGAGTCACTTCTGATGACTATGGAGTTACTGTTATTCTGTTTGTTAATATTTAATATGGCACCATATTAGCTCTGAGTACACTAGCTCTCAGCTGGTGCTATGGTTTGCACCTTTGACAATCTGTGCTTCATCAAATTAATTAAAAAGGCCTCCAACTTACTGACATGTTTTCAGGTTATGCAACGCTGTGTTACCAGATCACTATGCTTACGCCGGCACAAACTTGGCCTTTGTTCTCCTTCGGCCCCACCCTTTTCTTCTTTGAAGTTATTGCCTTCTTAATCAAGTAAAGTAAGAATACTTATATAAGTAGGGCAAGGCAGAAATGCTAGCTAGTTATTTATCATTTCTCTACTGTTCTCTGAATGACAGAGAGAGCTTCCTAATCCAGAGGGAGCATCACTCTTTCATGATTTGAGTCTGTCCCTGCATCCCACACCCAGGTGGTTGCATTTATTTTACAGGATAAGCTGCTTGCTGCTTCCTAAAGATCATAAATATGACCCAAAGTGAAAACCGGTCATGATTCCATGCTTTGATAGCTTATTTATTCCTACATTTAATCAGTGTATTGGCATGCATCGTTCAGGTAGCCATTTTATGGACAGGTGACGGGGAAGGAAGCCAAAATCAAAGTTGCAGTTCCTTTTGGAAGTTCACAGGCTGGGTAAGTAGAAACACAGAAAAGCAACAGAACCAAATTGAAGAATAGGAATTGCTTTACTAGCTGCCTGACTAGGAGCAAAAGCTACGGCATTTCAACACACACACACACACACACACACACACAGAGAGAGAGAGAGAGAGAGAGAGAGAGAGAGAGAGAGAGAGAGAGAGAGAGAGAGAGAGAAGAACACACACAGACACACTCATTTCTTCATACTGAAGATCAAGGCTCCATCAGCCTCTGTCTGACCCTTCCCTTGTGATGGTTCTACTGATTTACGCAGTTACCAGTCCCTGTGGTTCAGACTTCGCTCTTGATGCTGATGTGCTGCTATGATGTGGTAGGTGCACTTTGAAGAGGTAATTTGTAAGTCGTTAGAAGAGACTTGATACCCTATGAGCATATACAGGGGGAGGAAGTCCCCCTCAGGAACAGTCATAGCGGAGGGGAATAATGGGAAAATGGGAGGGAGGGAAGATTGGGAGGATACAAGGGATGGGATAACCATTGAGATGTAACAAGAATAAATTAATAAAAATTAAAAATAAAAAGTGAGTGCACAAGGTTGGGGAGGGCTATCTTCTTACTAAAGACATTTAGAAGCAACTTCTGCTGTTTGCTTGAACAGCCCATTTAATTTCAAAAGAGTAAAACTGCTAAAATACTTGCACCTTGCTTTCTGTGGGGAAGAAACAATTGAGAACTTGAGTTAAGCTCTAACTCTCAGTTGATGAACCTAAGTGAACAGGATTACTAGAGAGAGGGAAACCGGTGTTGTTAGTACCCCCAACACAGCAGAGTCCACAGGAGATGCTCAGGAGTCTTCTGTAGGTGGCTTCTACTTGCAGGTATTTTCTCCACCAATCATACATGATTGTTAGTAAGATTAAATGCATCTGAGAAAATCGGAGAATTCCTCCACAGTTTTTTTTTTTAATCTGCTACCATTCTTCCCTACTTCCAAGTCGACTTGACAACTGCATTTATTTCACATTGCAATTGCTACAGGTTAATAATATTGTTTTATCGGGAGACATTTATCTTGAGGAAGAAAGTTATCCTAATACAGCAGATAACTTATCCAAGGACAAATAGAAAGGGGGCTGTGTCTAGAGGGTAATGCTAATGCCTGGCATGCTATAAAAATAAATGAAATCTGATTAACGCTACCGGAGAGAAGAATAAGTCGCCGTTTCTATGAAATATCGTTTTCCATGTTGGAACCATTTCCATTTTTTGTCAGCTTAAAACACTGTATTAAAGATGAGATGGCTTTAAAACAAGGACAGATATCTCAAGCCCTGCGATTATAAATGGTGTCACAGGCTTGTAATCCTGAGGGTTTAATCTAAAGTATGTTCTCCCTAAAATTGATAGAGAAACACACTGGGAACTCAGAAGATTTTAATTAAAGTTGTTCAAAAACATTTAATGGAATTTTAGAGGCTGGCTCACTAAGTATTTCTGATAATGAGGTTAATTTATGCAAGAAATTTCTTAATAAATTGGGCAGTGCCAAAATAGCCTACCTGTGCATAATATATATTTTCGAGGAAGTGTTTCCTTAATTAACCAACTTTTACTAATTTACAAATGTTAGTTCATTTTAAGCCCTATTAAAAACTAGATTATTAAAAATCATAGTTTAAAAATAATGGGAGCAACTGCTTTTTAAGGAAGGGAAACAAAGCACAGAGGATGAGAAAGCATTGTCTTAACCAAAGAAAAAATGTCTTTTCCTTTCTTTTCTTTTCTTTTCTTTTCTTCTCTTTTCTTTTCTTAGGTTCATTTATGTGTTAAGTAAAAGTGGCTTGAGTCACAAGCTAAGGAAGAAGGCAGGGGCATGATTTATTTTGAACTGGAAAGCTGAGACACAACCCTTCTAAAGTCACTCCTTGTTTCCCTGCGAAGTTGCCTGCAGCACTGGATTGAGTCTCCTGAGGTTACTCAACTCAGCCCCACCAAAGCTTCCGACGCTGAGGATGGCATGAAACTGTCAGTGACAAGTGGGCTGCTTATAGCTGCAGGTGTGACTTCCAAAAGAAACCAGCCCTAGTAATGAGAGCAGCTTGCATTTCTGTGAGTCCATTTCATAAAGGACAATGTGGTTAAAATTGACAAGACTTAGAGGGGTGTGGGGTTATCAACTTTGCTTTATTTTGGAAGAAAGTTCGTATGCTCTGTGTTGACAGACAACATTCCAACAATTGCAGAGTGCTAGGTTAGATACTTTTTTTTTTTTTTTTTAATTAGCAGATCTCATTCTGTCGCTAGAAAAGATGAATTATGGGGTAGTGTGGGAGGAATTAAAGGAGGAAATAATACAATTATAATAATTTTATGTTGCAGTAACAGAGTACTTCTGACTTTTCAATTTAGTTTTCTAAGAAACCTACAAAAATATTGAACCTTTAAATTCATAAACCTCAAAGAATGTATATTAAACAAGAGGATCAAAGATGTGATCTGATGGGCTATGGTAGGTGATCTCAGCTTGTTGTGCATGAATCAATAAGGAAGAGTTGTGTTACAAAACTCTAATTTAGTCATCTGAGACGCTGTGTGTGTGTGTTGAAACTGCTCATTATGTTTTTTAATTCTCTGTTTGTTTGATTGTTTCTTTGTCCTGGCATAGAGGCTGAACTCAGTCTGGTCTGGAACATTTGATGTTCCTGCCTTAGCTTCTGAAGAGCTTGGATATCAGGAAGATAACCCACAATGGCCGATTTTTTAGTTAATTCTTTGACTGACTCAGTAGTTTCTTAGGAAAGAGTGAACAGCATGGAGAATATCAGAATGAGAAAAAAAATGTAAAAGTCCAAAGCCCCACCAGGGGGAAGTGATTGAACAGCTGGCAACAGAGACCATGTCTGAGGCAGCTCCCGTTCCAGCTCCCCTTACTAAAGGACACCCATGGATCCTGAGCTGGCCTCAGGGGAAGAAGACAAGCTCAGTCCCGATACAAATTGATGAGCTGGGGTGGATGGGAAGGGTGGCTTCCTTTTCTGTAGAATAAGGGGGAGGGCTTAGGGGAGAGGAAGTAAGGGTGGGACTCGGAGGTGAGGAGGGATAAGGCTATGACCAGGATGTAAAATGAATAACGTAATTAATTTTAAAAAGTATAAAATACCAAAAAATAAAAAAATAAAAAAAAGTGCAAAGCCCCACTAAATGACTTTCTATGCTGATTTAAGGGGATTTTTATGATTTGTTTATTTTTATCTTATGGTCATTGGGGTTTTGCCTGCATATATGCCTGTGTGAGATCTGTTGGAACTGGAGCTACAAACAGCTGTGAGCCCACATGTAGATGCTGTGAATTGAACTCTGGTGTCTGGAAGAGTAGCCAGTGCTTTTAATAACTGAAACATCTCTCCAGCTCCTCTTAGGGGGCATTTTTAAAAGGTCATTATTATCAGACATTAGCTATACATTATTAATGTGTTTGTTAGAACAATTTATGCATATTTATATATATGATATATATTTATATATGTGACATATTTATATGCATATGATATATATATATATATTGATCATAGTTACTCAGTAGCATCTCTTGACCCACTCCCATTGATCTTCTTTTTTCCCTATTAGTCCCCCTATCAAATAGACACTTTCTTGGGTGCCCGCCATTCAATAAGAAAACACTGTAGCAGTCTGTGATAGACAGTGAGACATCACACACAACTAGGCAATGTAAATGAGGAGGGGATAGGAGAAAGGAGGAGGAAAGGAGATACAGAAGCAGAAAGTGGTGTATTGGTAGGAAACAAATGCATTTTTAAATTAAATTTTAATCACATCCTTCTTCTTTTCTCTTCCTGCTTCCAGCTCCTCACATGCCCCCATTCTCCCACCCATCCTTCCCACCCCTTATTCTCAGTCAAACTCCTGCCTTCTTTTATTTGAATATTACTGTTACATGTGCGAGCACACACACAAATATGCAAATCAAACTTGTTGAATCTCTTTAGTGTTGCTTATATATGTATAATTAGGGGCGGGTGTTCATCTCCAGAGAAGACTGTTTACTCCTCTCTGAGACATCATTAATTTTCTGTGCTTCTTTGTTTAGCGGTGGAAGCCTCTTAAGATTTCTCTATTTCTGGTTGGCACATCTGTTGGTGTTGTAAATGTTTAGGTCATGTTTAGGATGCCATTTGTTGTGCTACCATGGGAATAGCTTTCTTACTACTTCTAGAAGACAGATCTCACATAAGATTTTCTGGACCCCTACCTCTCTCTTACAGTCTTCTCTCTCCCTTTTCCACAATGCCCCCTGAACTTTAAGTACAAGAGTTGTGTTGTGGGTGTTTCATTGGGACTGGGCACCCCACATTCATTTTTTATCTGCCTTTTGACAAGTTTGTGGTTTTCTACAATGGCCTTGGAATTATACTGGTCTAATATGGTGGTAGAGTAAGTTATCTCATATATATAGTTCTATTAACTTCAGGGAATTGGCTAGGGTTCTAGTACCAAGCATTATTTTCCTCTGTGTCTTGGTTGTAATCTTCACCTCTGTAGTTGGGCCTAAGGCTCACTCAGAAAGAGCTTTTATAATATTTGAGTTGATTTAAAAGAAAATAAACAACAGCATTCTCATTTCTGATACTTTTGTTGATAAAACACATTATGTTTTTGCTCATATTTCTCTGTAGGGTAGAGGGGTCACAATGAGGAAGCAAGATGGGCAATTCTGAAATAGAAGAAAGTAAATAAGAACAGAGTCCACACCAGTATATGCGTTTCCTCCTCCTTATTGCATGGCCACAGACAGAAGATAATGAAAAACCTTGTTTCCACTTTGGTTTTATTTGTTGTTGACTTTTTGTTTTGTTTTGTTTTGTCTCCATGCTTGTCTGTGCATCGTGTCATGTCTAGTGCCCCAGACAGCCAGAAGAGGGCAGCAGATAATCTGGATGGAACTGGAGATAAACAGATCACAGTGAACTGCTGTGTGGGTGCTGAGCATCTAACCTGAGTCCTCTGAAAGAACAGCCAGTGCTCTTAACTGCTGAGCCATCTCTCCAGCTCCAAGATAGGATGTAGTTCTGTGGGTAGCTTCTTCAAATCAATTCATGGGGTTATTTTTATTGTCAAGTATTGGCCGAGTATTTCTAAACCAAGGCGTTAGCCTTCTAGGGCTGAGACATGGTAGGCAACAGCACAGGTACTATCTAAACTTTACAGGGTTTGTAGTTTGGTGGGTGATGCAGTGAAATGGTGTTTTCACCTTAAAGAATTGCTACTCACATTCTGATATCAGGAGTCAAATTCCAGTTCCACAGTTCCTTTTAGTCTGTCCATTTTTCCAACTCAGATAGTACAGAAAGGCCTCATTTCCAAGCATCCATAGGAAATGACACAATGAATGTTTTCCGATGAAGTCAATCAACAGAATAGCAGTAGCCAAGGAAAAGTATCAGAGAGGCAACCACTTATATTTTTAAATGTCATGCTTTTAATTCTATAGAAAATATAAAACAACATTGCCAGATACTGTAGCATCGAGCCGTGTCCATTTCAGATTCAATGCAACTTCTCCTGTGAGGAAACTTTATGATATTCTAAGAAGACTACGTCCATGACACCTTTTCACAAAGTCTCCATAGCACACTTGCCTGGCAAATAGGTGGTGCTACTGTGGTATCAAAATAACCATGAACTTTTGGGAAGGTCTTACAGGAATCTATTCGTATGCATCAGCTTTAAAGAAGAATGGAACTGAATTTGGGAAGAATGGTGACGTAACAGTCAGGATCTAATGAAGAAATAAAATCCGCATAAGAATATAAAATTGGGTCCAGCAAGCTGAAAGTGTTAAGGCGCTTGCCACCAAGACGGGTCAACTTGAATTTGACCCCATGTACCCTCATAAAGACAGGATAAAACTGACCTCCACATGGATTTGTGGCATACAGAGAGAGGGGGAGGAGAGAGAGACAGAGACAGAGAAACAGCTAAACAAGTAAGACTAAAATAGAGTGAGTTAAAGTTGTATAGATGTTTACAGAATGATGAGAAAGCTAAGAAAGAAAGAAAGAAAGGAAGAAAGAAAGAAAGAAAGAAAGAAAGGAAAACAGGAATGATGAGACAGGCAGTGACAATCCCCACTAAGCAGGAAGCACCAAAAATATGACGAGCCAGGAGATCCGGTGTTTCCAGGATGAGGGATGGAATCCTGGTTAACTTGTTGTGCATAAAACAGGGCATAGACACAATGTAGCTAACTCCCACTGCCCTGGAAGCAGAAGAAGTGTCCCTTCTAGCATGTACCCTATACACGGGAACCCACAAGAGGCAGCTGGATGAAAATCACTTGAGGGATGGAAATGTACCTTGGCATAAATTAACAAGAATAGGATAAGTGACCCATGGATTTGAAGGCAAACAAGCCCCGAAGAAAACAGAGAGCAGGAGCCTTTTCTTGTATCTTGGAATGTATGGCTCAAACGGACTTTACAAATATTTTAGGAGAGGCAGAAAGAGAAGCAATGAACATGGACCACATGAAAGTCTCTTCACCTAGCTGAAGAGATGCCTCAGTGCTTAGGAGAGTCTCCTCAGTTTTTCATTATTTTTTTTCCATGAACCTTAGACTATCCTTCCATTATCATTTTAACAGCTGGTAAATATTTTAAAAATTAACTGGAAAGTTCAGAATATAGAAGTTGGAAAAGATGAATGTGATTTTAGAATTATAATAACTATGTATACACAAATAACCAGCCAGAAAATACAACACTTTTTTAAGATTACAGTTATAAAATAAAACTAAACCCTTTCTACATCACCTTTATTAAAATTTTATTCATGAATGGATGAAATGGTTCAACTGGTAAAATCGCCTATAACCAAGCCAGACAACTTCAGCTCAGACCCATGGTGGAAAGGGAAAAATTTGCTCCCCCAAGTTCTTGTCTGATCTCTAAACACAAAATAGTGCCACCCAACGCATGATCCAGCATCCATGAGTGTGCGCACGTGCACACATGCACACACGCACACACACACACACACACACACGCACACACACAATTAAAAATAATTTGGCTACAAAATATATACAGGAGCAATGTGTGGTGGCAGAAACCTATAATCCCAACATATGGGAAACTGAGGCAAGAAGATCATGAGTCTGAGACCAACGTGAGCTACAGAGCAAGATCCTAGTTCAAAAATCAACTACTTAACTATAAAATAATAATAATACATAAATAATAGGAAACAATGAAATACTACCAAAAGCACATATGTAGAAGGATGGTACCAGAAAACTCATAGGGTTCTCCCTGAGTGGTAACACTCAATACAATTTGTGCACTGCACACGGAATCAACGCATGTTACTAACATTTGACCTGCACTGGTCTTTGTTGAGAAGCCACCTTCGTTTGTGCAGAGCATACAAATAACTTTGGAATTATATGAAAAGTTAGTAAAAGAAATTATGTATGTCATGATTTTAAACACGTGGAGGATAAAGTACAACTATTTAAAATGTTGAGAATTGGTTACCAAAACCCTAGCCACTAAAATAATATTTTTGAAGTCTAATTGGTGTTCCAGTGGAGCCAAATAAAAATCAAATGTACAGACCTATGTGCACTCAGACATAAAATTCAATATTTGAAAAAAGTTATGTTACATTTCTGAGAATGTGAAACTCATTAACAAATGATATTAAATACAATAGAATACTGAATGCTCATAATATATAAAAATACTTAGTTTTGCATTAAATGAGAAAATGAAGGATGTGAAGTGTAAAAGTGCATATCAATGTATATATGAAAACAAATACAGGCATAAAATATAAAAGGTTGTCTCAAATCTGTAAATAATATTTAATGGTATTAGCAGGGTTTTGTCATCTCTGTGCATTTAGCCTCCCATCGTGGACTATGTTGTTCGTTAAGGAGCCGTGGGACAGATTCTTAACAGAGTAGCATTTGCTGAATCATTCAAATACAACAATCAACAGCCTATGTCACTGATATAAACTGACTTATTTAGTCTTACCAACAAATTTACAAGGTTCACATTACCTTCATTTATAGGAGCAACAAAATGAAATCTTTGTGAGGACAGAAGTTTGCCCAAGATCACATAGACCCTTAGATCCTGAATGCAGGTCTCAGGACCAACTCCATCATCCGTTCTCCATCCTCCCAAGAGCTGTAATATTGTCCTGCCTCAACCAATACAAGGACGTACACCCTGATTGACGAATCTTAGCTCTCTGAGAGTTCTATAAATCACCTTTCTTTTTCTCACCTCTGATAACTCAATTGGCTGTTATTAAACCTGCTTGATAGGTGCTCATGTTTCTTCAAGCACCAAATATTTAGGATTATAGGTCAGTAATTTTCCCCAGTCCAGGTAAGGTTCCACATTTGCAGACTTGTCCCTGAGCTCTGGCAACAGATCACCCTTGCTTCCAGAAAGTTGAGTTATTTGTGTGCCACAGACTGTGAAATCAGAGACAGTCCGTTTCTATGGGAACCAGCTTTCTTTAATCCAAGTGGGCAGTGAAGAGTAATTTCCAAATGTTACAGAGTGAAGAAAAAGTTAGCCACACATCACATCCTTAGTTTGAATCATTATTTCTTTCAGTTCCCTTGTTCCCCTTCAGAGATTCTTTTTAATCCTGTGTCGCTGAGGGAACTGCAGGGTCTTTCCTTTACTTAATAAACTCTGTAAGAATCTTCAGGATGTCTGAAACCTAAAATGATGTCCTTGATGCATTCTCTAGTCTTCCTCATCTCCAGAAATTGAAATCACGAGACTGGAATCCACAGAAGGTATTAATTTAATATAAGGGTCTTGAGGCTTCGGGCATGAGTGTGCAGAAGCTATGAGAATAGGTAATTAGGAAAATTAATATTAGTATTCCTGTCTTTATCTATGAATGCTTCCACCTTCTCAGCTGTGTGATTCTAATTTTAGGTCAAAAATTAAGAAAATACATATTCTTATTCATTCTATATACTCATGTTCACTCTTGGGCATTTCAATAATAAGACATACAATGTTTTCTTTTAAATTTAGTTTTTTCCATCTAATTATTATGGTAAGGAGCCTTAAGGTTTTTGCAATAAATAGCAGTCTCCTCCAGAAACTCGTCTGACAGATATTTCAGTATTGCCCAGCACAAGTAATTTTTCGTGCACTTTATACAAATATGAACCTTTAAAAATAATTAACTATTATCTTTATTTAGCATGGAAGTGTGCTCATATCATGACACATGTGTGAGTTTCAAAAGAAAACTTACAGAGGTCAATTTGCTCCTTCCACCCTATAAGTTCCGAGTCTTGAACTCAGGTCATCAATCTTGACACCAGGTACCCTTACTCACAAGAGTCATTTTCTGTTTGTTCTTTAACAGGGAGTATAGTCACAATTTACCACAACTGTCTTAATTCTTGTAATTGATGAAAAATTTAGGTAATAAAAGACACCATGTCATGAAATGTAAAAAAAAAAAAAAAGTTTCAGTTTTCAAGAAAGATGCTTTTCAATTTTCTTTTCTCGATTGTTCCCTAATTTATTTTCATTACATTCAAGAGAATAAACGTCTTACTTATTTTAACATTCATGTAATTAGTGTATAAATCACTTTATAATGAAATAAAATTAAAATCTGAACATTCAGTAATTTGGCTATTAAAAAGTTAAAAATAGGCTAGCATTCATAAATTAACTAAATAAGAATGTTCAGTATTAAGGAGTGTAGACACTTTTAACATGCCAAAGATTACACTTTAAGATCTCAGCAATCTCAGAAAATCGATGAAAGTGCTTGTCATAGAATAGCTGCTGTAATGATTTCATAATTCATTAAAGGACAAGCCAATGGCAGCACTAAGGTTCCTACATACACTTCCAGAGTGTTATATGCATGTCAACATGGAAATTGTAACTCTGTAAACTGCTGCAAAGACAACTGACCGAACCATGAAACACCTTACAGTGAATGCCACTCTTTGGACTTTTTTTTTTCGAAGGGATTTAATTACTAAAGTGCCCCAAGCATGTTTGCCTTTACATTATTTGTTTGGAAAATGAGGAGACAGCAATTGAATAATCATTATAAAAGGCCTTTTAGTTAGCTGCTTTAGAGCTTCAATTTAATTTTCATGTTCAAGTCTATTCCAAATATTTTATAAACCAAAAACACTACTTCATGTCCTGGGTAGTGATAGTAGGGAGCCTGGCAAAAACTAAACAGTCATAAAAGCCAACCAATACCTAAGGCATGGTCTTATGTTAGAAATTTAACAACTTTAAATGATAAAATTCAAATGACTAAGAACTATAAATCCAACAATTTTTAAATTGTGCTCACCTCTTGAACAAGAGAGTGAAATTATGTTTACTATGACCAATTTTAGGTTTTCTTGATTCTTTTTCCCTTTTTTTGTGTGTATGCATTTGTGTTTGTGAATGGGGAGGCCAGAGGTCGATGTCGCATGTCTTCCTCGTGCTCTGATTTGTTTTTGAGACAGAGTGTTTGAAATTGGAACTCTTTGACTGCCTAGACTACCTGGTCTTTAAATCCCATATCCTTCTGTCTCTGCTCTCCAGCACTGATTTTATACTCACGTACCACCCAGCTTGCATGTAGGTGCTGAGGAATTGAACTCCTGCCCAGTAGCTTGACCGCCAGAGCCATGTGTTCTTCAGCCCTGCTATCTTGCATTCCCATGTGACTTAGTGTTGGATGATAGACACCTCTCTGGCTACCATCATGACCGATGACAATATATTCTCCAGTGAGCATAAGTTTAACCTCTGATCAGACTTTCTTGTCTACCTCACAAGATCATCTGTGGTGAGGGAGACGGTACAAAAGCCACAAATGCTGGCCAAGATTCTTATAGAAGTGTAGCAGACAAAATTTACTGAAAGATCAGTCTTCATGTGCAAATGCACGGTCTAGCAAATTTCATAATGTAGATTAAATATCCTATTCATGCCAAACATGAAACCTCAAACTGATGGCCAGAAATAGTCAAAACACCCACTTTCTGCATCCCCCTCTTTTTCTCCCTCCCTCCCTCCTTCTCCCTAGAGATAAAGTAATCCTATGTGCTTCTCAAAGGTCAGCTGCTATTACTCAAGTCTAAACAACTTCCAAATGTTCTTGCAATAATGGCTTGAGTTCCAAGCGAGAACATTTTAAGATGACCAGGTATTGAGGGCTCTGACTTCATAGATGGGTTTATCCACTGACAGATGCATAACTTAGTGGAAGTATTAAGAAGTGATGGAAACAAGAAGACAGTGTCTATCAGAGGTGCATCTTTGAAGGTGCTGACTCATCCTTGTTACTTTCTCCATCTTTCTCTGTATCCTGGAGGTCACAAGGGCAACAAGTTTCCTTCACCATATAAACCTACCACAACTGCAGTTTCTACCTTGCAATAGGGCTAAAAGCCATGGAGCCAGCCAAGCATGGGCCAAAAGGTGTCACCACTCTGAAGTGTAGCCTCATTCTAGGCATTTACTAGTTTCTATGGGAAAGAAGATTCTAGTGAATCTTGCAGCGGAGATTAAATCAATCATCAGTGAAGAAAGAAATAAGACTAATCTCAAATTCAATGATGATCTGACACTACCTGTCCTCATCATTGCTAGGGTTACCCCTGGTATAGCATAGAGTCATGTGTGGGTGTGTGGGTGTGTGTGCATATGTGTGTGTCTGTGTGTGTAGGTGTGTGTGAATTGCATGAGTAATAATATTTCCAATTTTAAAATCAAGATCAGAAAGCTATGGTATTATTTGCATACAGCTGAACAGTACTCAATTACTTTTAACCTTTCCACAATATATCAATTAGTCTCAGTAAGCATCAGGTTTCTCATTTTAAGAGGTCTTGTACCTCATGAATACACCACTTATATTTTTTGATTTGTAAAGTAACATATTTTATTATATGGGCATTGCTTTGCAAGTACAATTGAAATCAACTGAAAAAAATCTATCTTTTGGGAGAATTTACAAGCTTCATGTAAGATTTTGTAATTATGAAATCAATATATGATAGATACCTCAGCCTTTCATATTTCAGGTATAATATTTGTCTGTGTGTGTGCATGTGCACCTGTGTATGTGAATGTGCGTACATGTGTGTCTTCATTTAGAAATACATAAATTTTTAGGGAGGCACTGCCTAATAGGCTATGCACACTTCTGTGGACAGCCTACACCCATAGACAAACTTAAAGCACTGAATAAACTTGGTGCAATTTTTAAAAATCATACACCAGGTGTGGTGGCATATGCCTTTAATCCTAGGACTCAGGAGGCAGAGACAGATGGCTTTTTATGCATTCCGGGACAGCCCAGTTTACAAAGCGACTTCCAGAATACAGAGATACACAGAGAGACCCTGTCTCAAAAAACCAAAAGCAAAACAAACATTTAAAAGCGATTATGATTAGAAGGAATTATAGGTAAGGGGCAGACTTAATCAAAACACATTATACACATGTTCAAAATTCTCAAAAAAACAATAAAGGCAATGAAGGAGGGCCATACAATTGGGATGTAATGTGAAAAAAAATTTAAAAAGAAATGAAGTCAAAATAAATTAAAATAGACAAGTAAATATATTCTTTAAATTCAACCATTGAAATTACATAGTTTGAAAATTTTAGCAATTGTACAGTGGGTTAAAGCAATAACACATTCGGGTTTAGAACATGTCCCTAATTTTACTTTTTATTTCCCACCTATTTGAATTTACCCTGAGCTTCTCTGCCAAGCTGTAGCCAGTCTCTGACGTGTATTGTGATTCTATAATACTGCTTTGTCCAGGAACTTTAGATGTCTTCCATCCTTGCACATATAAAAGCAAAATAATGGATCTCCAAATGTATTAGGATAATTGGAATATTCGCTTATAATGGTAGCGTATGGTAAGTAGTTGCCCTTAGTATCAACAGAGAAAGAATTGAGTGTGCTTCAGGTTCCCAACTTTCATGAGCTGTCACTTGTTCTTGGGTGGGCTTTGGCAATACAGCTGTTTTTGAGTCATTTCTGCTCCTGTCAGAAAGCCCTCGCCCATACTCCTGTAAGAAAGCCCAATAAAACGCATTGGCTCACCACACTAGATTTGGTGGTATCATTCTTTTGTCTTTCGTGGGCTCCCTATCTAGGGTGAGGAATTGTGTGCAGTGTCTTCCCAGGACAAGTTTCTTCACACACTGCCATGCAGTTCTACACCCTTTCCGTCTCCCATTAGAAAACACACATGCTTCTAAGGCATAATAATAAAATAACCAAAAAACAAACTACTTAAACAACCAAGCAAGAGAAAAAGGCCTAAGGAAAAAAATCACAAGAAGAAAATATAGACTCGGAGTTATCCACACGCATGGACACACACACACACACACACACACACACACACACACACACACACACACACACACACACACAAATCCCCAAAAGCTCCCAAACTGGAAGCGTGTGTGTGTGTGTGTGTGTGTGTGTGTGTGTGTGTGTGTATAATTGCAAGGTAGAAAAGATAAATGAAAGAAATGAGACAAAGATGCCTCTGAAGTTTGGTGTTGGCCATCTGCTGTGGGCGTGGGCCTGCTGTTACAAGTGGTTCGTTTCCTCACTAGGACCCCCTTGTAGAAAACTAATTTTTAATTTACTATCAATTGGAGTATCTATCAATTGAGGTGACTATCAATTGAAGATAACTTCTGGGATAGGGATGGAGATTGGGGGGTGCTCACTTTTCTTCTTGGCTCTAGGACCCCATCTGGTGTAGGCTTGTTCAGGCCCAGTGCATGCTCACACAGTCTCTGTTAGTTTATATGAACAGCATCCCTGTTGTGTCTAGAGGACCTTAATTCCTTGGTGTGGTCTGTCTCCTCTTGCCCTGCTTTTTTCCCCCATCCTCTTTTGTAGGACTCTCTGAACCCTGCAGGGAGGAATTTGATGGAGACATACTGTTTAGGCATGAGTATATCAAGGTCTCTCACTTTCAGTGTGTTGTCTGGCTCGGGGTACCTATTTGTTCTGTCTGCTGCAGGAGGAGTTTCTCTGATGATGGTTGAGCAAGGCACTGATACATGAGTGTATGGAATATCCTTAGAGGCCATTTTTTTTCATGGTAGGTCAGTAGCACTTGGTTTTCCCCTGGGTCCCAAACCTACCTAGCCTCAGGTTCTTGTCTACCCAGGCAGTGTTGAGTATGGGTTTTATCTCGCAGAGTACACCTTTACTTAAATCAGATCTTTTTTTCATTCCTTCACTTTATTTATTATTTATTTTTCATCATTCATTCATTTACTCAACTTACATCTTGGTTATAACCCCATCTCCCCCTTCCTCCCACAGCCCTCCTACCTCTTTTTTAAAAATATTTTTATTTTATTGCACATGTATAAAACAAACTACATACAGCAGGGAGAACCATGTGACAATCATGAGAATAATGAGTTCTATACATGTTACATTCATAGTGACTTGGCCATCTGCATTCGTCCCATTTGAAGTAAGTGTCTTTCCTGTCTTGTCTATCTGTTAGACTTAGGATATATATTCTTGTGTTAAAATCTGCCAAGTATTTGACATGCTCGTGTTTTGTATCAGTATAGTAAATTCTATAGCAATGACTTAGACATAACCTTCATTATAAGTAACAATTAAGGCCTTGAGTTAAAGAGTAGGTTCAATCATCTAGCTTTTGTTCTATCCTCTCTCTATGTTCCTAAATCTCCCTTTCTTTCCTTTCAGCTCTCATCTCCTTGCCTATGTATGCAAGATAAAGGAACCAGCTGGATCAGACCTGACAGGGATCATTCCTTCCAGCAAGATGGACACTGACATCCTGCATCCTCCTAGTTCCAGCTCTGGATGAGGATGATTCTGTTGCTTCTACCCATCAGATTTGGACAGTTCCCTGGACAACATTGTAGAAAACTTCTGAGCTAATTTGGGCCACCATTTCAATCTCCTACTAAGCCTGGAATTTCAACATTTAGAAACTGAACCACAAGTGCAATCACTAAATGGCTTAACCATTCTCTCCGATTTTGGGGGGCCCATTCAAAGGTATTATTTGCCCCAATTGAACCTGAAGAAACCTTAAGAGAACGATGTCTCATTCCCTCAAAAAGGGGAGGGTTGTATAGGTTGCTGTTTGCTCACTTGAGTTACAAATGCTTATTCTCATCAGGAGGTGGTCATAAGTCATTATTGGTCTTATACAGAGAAAAAAATGAGGAGAAACACAGGAATGTCTCTCTTTGCCTAAGTCAGATCTTTGTTGCTTACTCCCTCAAGCTTTTTGCCACTATTGCAGCAGTGTGTCTTGCAAGCAAAACACCACTGCTGATTGAAGGATTTGGGGCTGCGTTGTAATTTACTTTTGTCCTTTGATAACTTGCATTGTGGCTCCCAGTACCATGAATATGAATCCATAGGAATGATGGATCAAGGTAGGTGCCAGATTGACTTCTCCATGTTAAATGAGTAGTGCCCACACACATTTTGTATCTACAGATCGTGGATAGTAGATCTAGCACACAGCATGGAATTTCTACCTGTGGTCACACAGAATTTTAGGTCTGTTGTTTCCTGTTGTGAAAAGATTAGTAAATAAGAAATGTCTGACTGTCTTAAATTCTCTCTGCCTCTCTCTCTCTCTCTCTCTCTCTCTCTCTCTCTCTCTCTCTCTCTCTCTCTCTCTCTCTCTGACACACACACACACACACACACACACACAATGTCTGTGTACATGGAGCAATCTGAAAAATAATTCAAATAATGGAAATAAACTTTGTATATTGTTTAATATGTGTGGTTGGAAAATGGCATTCCCTTACATTGAAAACATTCAGTTTACTTAAGGTGGGGACAAGGACATGACTACTGTCTTCAGGGACAGCTAGCTGACTAATGATATTACCCTCATAGCTCACTCTCCACATCTTCCTTACTTTAGAATGTTTTAAACTTCCCTTCCCCTGCCTCCTTCCTGGTCCCGCTTTCCTTCGCTCCAGCCCTCTTTCAATTTCTCTTATTCCTCATTCATCATTTTGTTATTTACTCTTAAGCTCTATAAGATCATTCCTACAAGAGATGATAATTTTCTATCAGTAACCTCACAGCCACTGGGCTAGGAAACTTAGCAAATGCTAACACCAAAGAAGTCCATGGAAGGGTGTTGACCAAGTGTGATGTACCAAATGAAGACATCCACTTATGGCTGGAGAGTCATCTTTCTTAAAACCTGACACATTCATGGCAAACTAGTGCCAAGACAAATGCACTCAGAACTATAGCCTGGAAATACTTAAACATATTATTTGAATTCTCAGAAGTATCATTTTTTTTTAAAGTAAACATTGGCATGCAAAGCCAATAGTCTGAGTAATCCTGTCTTGAAGTGTAACTTTATTTGTTATGGGGATTTGCTCAGGGAAGAGAAGGGGAAAAAAATAAACCCAACCCTCTGCATCTAGTGCAGAGAGAAAAATCACTGTTTCTGCAACATCGGAGATATTATTTGAGGCCATGTAAGTGACACCGCCTAAAGCTACTTCAACAATTCGCAACTAAAAATTGATTTAATTGTTTTCAGTAAAATGTTCCATTGGCACAGGCCTGCAGCATGATTGCTATTTGCCTCTTTATTAGCAGGCGGATACTAAGTTTTACAGGAGAGAATCCCAGAGCATATCTGGATAGCTAGCCCACAGTCACTCCCAACCAAAAGCAAGGCCCTCTCCGCTATTCTGTGATGTGTTGTGTCTCCTGAACAGATCAATGTGGCAAGGCCTCTACAATCTACCTGTTACCAACATGAGGGTAAGGGTGCAAGGGTTCTGTAGAAACACTGTAGGTCATTCATGATACCTATTTGTGTATAGCACTTCATTGTTTGAGGGTGAAACATTCATAACTATGATAAGATCCAAGAACATACTTTTTGATCCAAACCTATTTATGTACGAAAGACTTGGCTATACATTCTTGTTTTGTCTACGTCCCTGAACAGCTCATGTGTCCATGAGCTGTGCCTATAGAGTGGGCTGAAGGCACTGACTGCTCTTCCCCAGCCCTGGACACATTCTAATTCCCACTGCTAGTTTCTTCTGTGCTCCCATCATATTCTGGAAGTCTATTCTACACAGAACAGTGGGACAGGCAGGCTTCATTTTTCTACGAGAGACATAGTATAAAAAAATTCCTGAAGGTACTTTTCATTCTTTCACCAGTTGTATTGCTTTTAACAATTTTCAAGCTTTGTTTGTTTTGAAATTTCATAGCGCAGAAAAATCACTCATGAATGTATTATGTGGCTGTCTGCCAAAATATCCAATCACTCATTATCAGGATCTTGTGACTTTTATTTTCATTCACTTCTCTTACTTTAAATTAAAAGTATATTCTGTATATTCCAAGAATCAGTTCACCAGCCCCTTTTCTGGTCTACCAACAATGTATAGCAACATGTTTTCTGTAAATTCTGGATTTTTATCAGCTTCTGTGGCATGGGGACCTTTAACATTAAATTTTCAGCTGCTTAAACTTCTACCTTAAATTTATAGGTAAATGCCTATTGCTTATTGATTTTCTTTATTGCATGTGACACAAGGAATTCAAACTCTCAGTTTGAAGAATCTCAATTTTTTTTTACTTATTCTGACCAAATATTTTTTGGGTCATTAATATGGACTATCTTTCATCCCCAGCTCCAACCCATCAGTAAATGTTATTGACTAGAACTTTCAAAGTATGACACGAATCAAACCTCTTCATTCCTTGCTTGGATGGTAGCAGGTTATCTAAGGAATTGGAAAGTTTCAGGCACTGCACTTTGATCTTTGTAGTGGAGCAGCAAAAGTGATGTTTTTAAAGACAAATCAGGTCAGTTACTGTGGTTAAATCTTCTCACTGGCTTCTTTTCATCTAATGCAAAGGCCAGCATCCTCTGTGGCCATAAGGCTCTATGCGACTTGGTCCTCCTTTCACTTCTAGATAGCCTCCTTCTACAGTCCCCTTCAGCTGCAGCATCAGCAGATTTTCATTTTTATGCTTTTTAGATATGCCACTCTAAACAGAGAATATGATACTATTGCAGAAATGTGAAGGAAGAGTGTCTTTCCCTGCATTAAAAAAAAAGAATTTTGCAACATTTACCAAAGTGTTTTCTGTAAGAACCTCTCTTATATAAAAATCCTTTGCAGACTGGAGCCAGTAGGTGCCTCTGAGATAAACTTCAGATAGCAGAACTTCTCAGATTGATGTATTCCCATTATTCATGTGCAAATGCCATTTGGCTCTTGGGAATAATCTAACCACTTATATAAGGAGACTTTTACATCACTGCACGGATTGAACCACAAGAAATGGGTGGGATAAACTCAATGCTGTGAGCTCCATCAGGATAACATCACCTTAGAGAGACCCTCCTCCCCATGTGTGCAATAGGAATCCTGCCTAGCATGCTTGTTTTGTCAGTGGCCGGCCTTGAAATGACAGGAGACAGTGAGCTCAAGTGGCATGTTTTGTAATAAAGACTTCAGACAAGGGGCATGATGACGTGGTGGCCCAAACACTAGAGTCAGACCCACGTTTATCTCACTTAGTGTGTGGTTCAGCAAGTTCCCTGCACATCCAGAAGATCAATCTTCATCTGTGTGCTGCAACAGCATTCCCTCCACCTTCTAACACTGGCTTCCCTCTGCTGTCCTATGGCCTCCTTGCTCCTAGCTATTGCCCTCCAAGTTTTTAACATCTTAAGAAAAACTTGTCTCCACATGACAGGTAATATAAATATTCAGTATCCTGCTTATTTCATTTACCATATTTTCTGGGGCCATCTTTTATTTGCAAATGCAGGGATTAACCATAAAAATAAAAATTAAAAGTCATACATTTTACAGCAAATCACTGCATAAATGTCAGTTGAGTCACTTTGTTTTACACAGAGGGGAGGGCATCCTATTGGGACTCTAAATGAGAGACGCATGGGAGAATAGCAAAATAAAAGGATCCAGCGGGTCCTAGAAATCTACAAGTAGAACAATATGATAGGCAGATTTGGGCCCAGGGGTCCCGCTCAAACTAAGGCACCAGCCAAGGACAATACAGGAGGTAAACTTTAAACCCCTTCCCAGATCTAGCCAATGGTCAGAATATTCTCCACAGTTGAGTGGAGAGTGTGATATGACTTTCTCACGTACTCTGGTGCCTCACATTTGACCATGTCCCCTGGAGGGGGAGACCTGGTGGCACTCAGAGGAAGGACAGCAGGTAGCCAAGAAGAGAACTCATACCCTATGAGAATATACAGGGGGAGGTAATCCCCCTCAGGAATAGTCATAGGGGAGGGGAATAATGGGGAAATGGGCAGGGGGGAGGAATGGGAGGATACAAGGGATGGGATAAACATTGAGATGTAACAAGAATAAATTAATAATAAAAAAAAGGACAAAAAATAAAAAATAAATAAACAAAAGCAAAGGTGTCTCAAAAAACCAAAAAAAAAAAAAAAAAAAAAGAAAGAAAGAAAGAAAAAAAAAAAGAAAAAAAAAAGTTGTTTTAAGAAATCTTAAGGTATTATTCATCCATAAGGATAATAAAATGCTCCCAAAGTCAGGAAAATAGGATCTGAGTACACTGTGTTAAGTTAAAAAAACAAGCCATACACAAAAATACAAATGCTTCATGTTATTTGCCACATGTGGAAGCTTCTTTTTTTTAAGTTCTGAAAGCAGATAGAGATTAGAAGGAAATGGGAGGAGGTGGAGGTTCCAGAGAAAGAGGGAGAGAGGGTGAAGGGGGTCCGGACTAGAGGAAGAGCAGATGGACATGATTGGTGCCCAGTACATAATGTATTTCCATATGCGGAGCTACCATAGTGGATCCCATTAGTGTGCAGAATTAATATGTGTACACAATTATAATAAGTAAATAGAAATATTGCACATTAAATTGCATTCATAAGAATTACTGATGATCGATACCCACACATTAATAGTGGGGGACTTCAACACCCCACTTTCATTCAAGGATAGGTCTTTGAATCAAAAACTAAGCCTGGAAATAACTTCATTAACCAATGTCATGAATCATATGGATCTAACAGATATCTACAGAACTTTCCACCCAAACGCAAAGGATTATACCTTTTTCTCAGCACCCCATGGAACGTTCTCTAAAATTGATCACATAGTTGGTCACGAAGCAAACCTCAACAGATACAAGAAGATTGAAATAATACCTTGTGTCTTATCAGATCACCATGGTCTAAGGCTGGACTTCAACAGCAACAGAAATAACAAAAAGCGTACTAACACGTGGAAACTAAACAACTTTCTACTTAATGACACATGGGTCATGGAAGAAATAAGGGAAGAAATAAAAGACTTCCTGAAATTCAATGAAAATGATGGAACAACATACCCAAATTTGTGGGACACATTGAAAGCAGTGATAAGAGGAAAACTCATAGCACTAAGTGCCTTTAAAAAGAAAATGGAAACATCTCACATAAACACTTAACAACACATCTGGAAGCTTTAGAAAAAAAAGAAGCAGAAACACCCAAGAGGAGTAGATGCCTAGAAATAATCAAACTCAGGGCTGAAATCAATAAATTAGAAACAAAGAGAACAATCCAAAGAATCAAAAAACCAAGAGCTGGTTCTTTGAGAAAATTAACAAGATAGACAAACCATTAGCCAATCTAACTAAAAGACAGAGAAACACTATCCAAATAAACAAAATCAGAAATGAAAAGGGAGACATAAGAATGACACCGAAGAAATACAAAGAATCATAAGAACCTACTTTAAAGGCATTTATGCCACAAAATTTGAAAATCTAAGGGAAATGGACAATTTCCTCAACCGATTCCATTTGCCAAAATTGAATCAAGACCAGGTAAACAAATTAAATAGCCCTATTTCACCTATAGAAATAAAAGCAACCATTGATAGTCTCCAAACCAAAAAAAGCCCAGGGCCAGATGGTTTCAGCGCAGAATTCTATCAGTCCTTCAAAGAGGAGCTAATACTGATATTATTCAAGCTATTCCGAAAGATAGAAATGGATGGAATATTACCAAATTCATTCTATGAGGCCACAGTCACATTGATACCTAAACCGCACAAAGACCCAAGAAAAAAAGAGAATTTCAGACCAATTTCGCTTATGAACATTGATTCAAAAATACTCAACAAAATACTCGCAAAGCGCATACAACAGCATATCAAAGACATCATTCACCATGACCAGGTAGGCTTCATCCAGGCATGCAGGGATGGTTTAACATACAGAAATCCATCAATGTAATCCACCATATAAACAATTTGAAAGAGAAAAACCACATGATCATCTCTTTAGATGCTGAAAAAGCATTTGACAAAATCCAACACCCATTTATGTTTAAAGTTCTGGAGAGATCTAAACATAATAAAGGCTATATACAGCAAACCAATAGCCAACATTACATTAAATAGAGAGATACTCAAGGAAATCCCTCTAAAATCAGGGACCAGACAAGGCTGCCCACTTTCCCCATATCTCTTCAATATAGTTCTTGATGTCCTAGTCAGAGCAATAAGACATCAAAAAGAGATCAAGGGGACCCAAATGGGAAAGGAAGAAGTCAAATTATCCCTATTTGCAGATGATATGATAGTGTATATAAGTGACCCCCAAAATTCCACCAGAGAACTCCTACAGCTGATAAACACCTTCAGCAAATTGGCAGGATACAAAATAAACTCAAAAAAGTCAGTAGCTTTCCTATATACAAATGACAAACAGGCAGAGGAAGAAATTAGGAAAGTTACTTCCTTCACGATAGCCACAAGCAATATAAAATATCTAGGAATAACCCTAACCAAGCAAGTGAAGGACCTATTTGAAAAAAAAAACTTTAAAGCTCTGAAGAAAGAGATTGAAAATGACATCAGAAGATGGTGGGATCTACCTTGTTCATGGATCAGGAGAATTAACATAGTAAAAATGGCTATCTTACCAAAAGCAATTTACAGATTCAATGCAATCCCTATCAGAATACCTACAAAATATTTTGAAGACATTGAAAGAACAATTCTCAACTTCATAAGGAGAAACAAAAAGCCCAGAATAGCAAAAAGAATCCTATACAATAAAAGATCTTCTGGAGGAATCTCCATACCTAATCTCAAGCTGTACTATAGAGCAACAGTAATTAAAACAGCATGGTACTGGCACAGCAATAGGCTAGTGGATCAATGGAATCGAAGTGAAGACCCAGAGATGAATCCACACGCATTTGGTCACTTGATTTTTGACAAAGAAGCCAAATCCATTCAATGGAAAAATGACAGCATCTTCAACAAATTCTGCTGGTCTAACTGGATGTCTACATGTAGAAAAATGCAATTAGACCCCTATTTGTCACCATGCACAAAACTCAAGTCCAAGTGGATTAAAGACCTCAACCTAAAACCAGAGACATTAATCCAATTAGAGGAAAAAGTGGGGAAGAGTCTGGAACACATAGGCACAGGAGACAACTTCCTGAACAGAACACCAACAGCCCAGGCCTTAACGTCAACAATTAATAAAAGGGATCTCATGAGGCTGAGAAGCTTCTGTAAGGCAGGTGAGACTGTCAAGAGAACAAAGCAACAACCTACAGACTGGGAAAAGATCTTCACCAATCCTTCATCTGACAAAGGTCTAATATCCAAAATATATAAAGAACTCAAGAAATTAAACACCACCAAACCAAATAACCCAATAGAGAAATGGGGCTCAGAACTAAACAGAGAATTCTCAACAGAGGAATATCAAATGGCTGAGAAACACTTAAAGAAATGATCGACCTCCTTAGTCATCAGAGAAATGCAAAGCAAAATGACACTGAGATTCCATCTTACACCCATCAGAATGGCTAAGATCAATAACTCAACTGGCACCATATGCTGGCGAGGGTGTGGAGAAAGAGGAACACTCCTTCATTGCTGGTGGGAATGCAAACTAGTACAACCACTTTGGAAATCTATCTGGCACTTTCTCAGAAAAATGGGAATAGGGCTTCCTCAAGACCCAGCTATTCCACTCCTTGGAATATACCCAGAATATGCACTACCACACAACAGGGACATATGCTCAACCATGTTCATAGCTGCCTTATTCATAGTAGCCAGAACATGGAAACATCCTAAGTGTCCCTCAGTAGAAGAATGGATAAAGAAACTGTGGTATGCTTACACTATGGAATACTACTCAGCTATTAAAAACAAGGAATTCCCGAAATTTGTGGACAAATGGAATGAACTAGAAATTATCATAATGAGTGAGTTCACCCAGAAGCAAAAAGAGTTAAAAGGTATATACTCACTTATATCGAGACACTAGTCCAAGGGGTACGTCCCCATGGAAAACTTTACCTACCAGGAAAGTGGGTCAGAGGGGAGGACATCCTATTGAGACTTTAGGTGTGAGAAGCCTGGGAGAATGAGGAAATAGAAGGATCCACAGGGTCCTGGAAAACTACAGGCAGGTCTAGGCCCTGCGGTCCTCCTCAAACTATGGCACCAGCCAAGGCAAATATAGGCAGTAAACTTCGAACCCCCACCCAGACTAGCTGATGGACAGGACATTCTTCACTGCTAAGTGGAGAAGGAGATCTGACTTTCACATAAACTCTGGTGCCCCATATTTGACCATGTTCCTTGGATGGGGACGCCTGGTGGCACTCAGAGGAAGGATAATAGGTCACCAAGAAGAGACTCGATACCCTATGAGCATATATAGGGGGAGAAGATCCCCCTCAGTCATAGACATAGGGGAGGGGAATAAGAGGAAGAAACGAGAGGGAGGGAGGAATGGGAGGATACAAGGGATGGGCTAACAACTGAGATGTAATATGAATAAATTAATAATAAAAAAGGAAAAAAACAAATTTAAAAAAAGTTATGAAGTGAACCACATTTGCATATTAAGCCAAAAATATAGAGTTTAACTATTCTTGTTCTCCAAACATGTGGGGCCTCTGTAAATTCCATGGCTGACAGAATAATGTTAAAAGTGAGGCAAAAGGGAAAACCAGTTCAACATGACTTAGTAGCTGGTGTTGATTCAAATTTCTAGAGTTTGATCCTGAGTACTTTATTTTAGGCATATTTAAGTAAAGTAAAACTTTGAAAAATGAAAAAAAAAAAAGAATTACTGATGATGTAGTGCTCTGAATGCTTACATTTCATGTACTAACATATGCCATCCACAAGAAGACCCTGTATTCCCATCCCTGAAACCCCAGACTAAAGACAATTTTCCTGACGGAAAAGGAAATCAACAACAGAGTACGTCCGGTTCATGGTCCATCAAAGCTGCCGGCTAATGAGCACATTTGTTTTGGGATGCAATTACTTAAACTCAGTCTACTTTAGTCAATGCTTTGTCCCAAAATGTGACTTAGCAATCCAACTCCATCAGTTCCTGAGTTTTAGGTCTATTTATGTATTTGTGTATTACTATTTGTATAAGACTCAACTCTTGCAGATTTTTCTCTTTTGTGCTTGTCTTTGTATGTAAGTATTTTTCAGTTGACTTTGTCTCTCTCTCTCTCTCTCTCTCTCTCTCTCTCTCTCTGTGTGTGTGTGTGTGTGTGTGTGTGTGTGTGTCTCTGTGTGTGTATGTGTGTGCTTTCAAGCATAGGCCGAATCATATGTATGCCAATCATATGTACATTTGTGCAGGCTTGTGTGGACGTTAGAAGGCAACAACTTAGGTATCATTTATCAGGTTTTTTTTTTTCCGATATGGTATCTCATTGGCCTATAACTAGCTAGTTAGGCTTGGCTGAATAACCAATGAAGCTGAAAGGTTTACCTGTTTCTTTATTCCTGGCATTGGGATTCTACATAAAAATCACCATATATGTGATATTTTTTGTTATGGGTCTTTGAGACATTTCCTTAACCACTATGTGAACTTAAACAACAACAACAACGACAAACAAAAAACACATGTGACCCACCTTTTTATGCGTTCCTGCAGGCTCCTGAACATTTGGTTCAGTCTTTGGACTTTGTTTTACTTTATGTTGTTACTCTTGACTTAATGATTACTCCCACATTATAACTACTCTTTCCCTGTGTTCAGAAAGTAGTCTGTAGAAGCAAATGCTTACACTGTTCCTCTCTTCCTGCCACAGGGTCTTCTCCCAGAGTCTGACATGTTATAGTCTCCCTTGTCTTTCAATCACATGACCATTAACTATAAGCATAACGCATGAGCGCCAACCACTTGTCACAACATCTAAACAGTAAGCCGGGCTCTTCTCATGCATTGCATATCTAGGAGTCTTGTTCCATGTAGCAAAACATTATCCCAAAGTTTATTGACAGCTCTGCGGAGGCCTTCTTCATCCTCAAGAACTTGCAAGCGTGTCTTCAAAATGCCCATACACCCCTACATCTTTTCCGTGCTGGCTTATATCTCTGTCAGTGAGGCTTTGTCGCAGCTTCCTTGGACTTCAGAGTGAGAGGAAGCCTTTGGACAATTTGAGAACTGCACGTAGAATGCATTTCACTGGGGTTGAAATATTTCCCTACTGCAATTTATTATCACTCTCCCTATATATTTGAAAATACTCTGAGATCCTTTCCCTTGGGAAAGTTATAAATTAAAAGGCATTTTCTTCTGTAATCTTTAGAAACAAAACAATATAGGCTTAAAGTGTTCTATGCCCCAACAACAAAAGACAAAGATAAAAGTAATAGACTTTTAACGACTGGTTTCAAATTGAGTTGTTACATGGGAGGCAAGCAACACTACTGTAATTTTTGTGTTCTTTTGTTTTCCCAGGTGTTAGCCATCCCTCCCGGCTTAACTGACTTGTGTTTACTCCAACCTCAGGCTCATTAAAGATGACAGTAAATAAAACCTAGGCAAGGAAGCAAGTTCTTTTAATCTGACAGGTACTCACCAAGCAGTCACACCTTGAGATGAAGAAATACCCACTGCCAGAACTCCCTACATTTTTCATGCAGTAACTAAGCTCTGAAGCAATATGATTTATTTTTATTTAATTGTTAGGGAAGATCCTTGGCAAAGAAAATTACAATCCGAACTCCCGAAGCCTGAGGCTCTCTCTGTTAATGCCACCTGCCCTCCTTACGCTTGCTGCGTATGTGAACTCATCTTACCTTTGTTTTACTTAAACACATATTTAACATGATGCAAACATCTCGAAGAAAACAGAATACAGGTCACTGGGAAATGAAGTATTTTCATGATCCAGGGGAAACTATCAGTTTAGTACATAGAAAAAAAATTGTCCTATGCACAGAATGATAGGTACATTTTACAAAGAATCAATTTGTTATATAAATGAAGACAATCTGCTTTATCCTTTTAAGCAATAAACAATAAGCTCTAGATTGCAATAGCCAGGTAAAATACCACTGACCATTAAGGAAGGAAACATCAGTAGTACCACTGAGACATCACGGGGCTCACTTCCCATCCCACGGTCTGTGTCCTGCATTAGATTGGCTTTTTTCCCTTTGATACATTGTTTTGTTTGGAGTTTTACCAAAAAAAAAAAAAAAAAAAAAATGTATGAGGAAAAGTATTAAGAGAACCTGGTAAGCCTCTCAGGCAAGAGGAATCACTCCATCCAATGGCAAGGGCAGAGAAGAGGGTGACACCCCAAAACTAGTGCTGTTGATGGCCTTGATTTAAGAAGCTCCTCCTTCCAGCAAACTGCTATTAGTGCAGAGATTCATGAATGGCCACAGTGTTGAGTTCAGCCTTGAACAGTGTACCCATATCACCCTCTCCGAGATCTGCAGACCATCATTGGAAAAGGGGCAGAAAGAATATGAGAGACAGGTGACGATGACGAGGAGGTAGGTCATGAACCACTGCGTTATGACCATGACATGCTCACGCTACGTTTGAGTTCACAGCAGCTGCTGTTTTCTGCCTGCGGTCTACATAAGATTGAGCAAGTAAATATGCACACATAGGTAAAGGTAGAAATCATTCAATCCCATGTTGTCCAGGAGAGCAAAGAGCAGTTATAGGATCCTAGGAGAGAGGAAGTCGTCTTTTTAGTGATATAACCACAGGTGAGTTACTCAAGTTGCAGAGGAGTACTCCACACCCATGCTCATGTGGGTGACCCTGGCTACACCTAAAGGGTCACAAAGTAAAACCTAAACAAAACATAAGGGCAAGAAAGTGGGTAGAAAGTTGGTGAGAGCAGTGTTGGTGTGTGAGTGTAGAATGGTGATAGGAAAGGATGGGAGAGTGAGTGCAGCCGAAATATATTAAATATACGTGGATGGTAGAGTAAAAGAGTAAATTAATTCAAAACCATGTATAGAAACCGGCATAACATATTTTCTTTCTTGGTTTACTTTTGAACTTTCATGAGGCTTCTGAGTTGTATGCCCTGAAATTCACATGCCCCAATTCTAACACTCAGTGTGACTGTCAGGACATAAGGTTTTAGAACATAACAAAACTAAAGGAAGTATCACAGACTTGAGGGGCCTTTTCAGGTTGTGGCCTTATTATGTTGGTGAGAACATAAATTACTACAATGTATGTTGAATTATAGGTTCCTCACATCACTAACAATGTGAGTGTCATACTATTGGTTATTTCAGTCTTGGTCATAGATCCCAAGGATATGACATGGTATCAGCCTATGAAAGATATGCCTGCCTGGTTCTGTTTATTGTTGTACTATTTGTATCAACTTTGTTGTGGAGTCAGTCTAGGTCATATCAATGGATGAAATGTGCACAATCCAGTCGGACACATTTCCAGGTATAAAAAAGAACAAAATCCTGTTATTTATAATAAGTGAGTGGAACTAATGAAAAAGAAGACACAGAGAAATAAGACAACGCTTTTTCTTCAATTGTAGATGCAAAAAGGGAAGGGGATTGGAGAAAAAAATATACAATTTACATGCAATATTTTTCCAGCAATAAAGGAAAAATTTATACCATTTGCAGGAACATGGATAGAACTTGAGTTAATCATGTTAATGAGCCAAACTCAGAAAGTTTTCACATGCTCTTTTTTTGTAAGCAGAATCTAGATTTTTAAAAAAAGACATAATAATGGGTCCTATTTGGTTAGAAAGGAAAATTAAGAAGGTAAACGGAGGGATCCATAACCTGTGAAGGGGTGGTAAAAAAAAGACTGAATCAATTTTTATGCCTCAGGATGTCATTATGAAAACAGACCACATCATAGGCACTGGAACTAGGTAGAAGTTGTACAATCCAGTGTTCCACAGAGCAGTCAGATGAAAGCTTTCACAGCAACCTTCATGCCTCTCATGAGTAACTGCAAGGGTTAAGTTGACATTGCCAAACACAAAGTAAGCACAAGAAAACTGAAACATAATTACAACCATTGTTTGACTAGCATGTACTGTACACATCGGTTGAACTATTATGCCTCACTCCACAAATATGTACAATTAAATTATGAATGAAATATAAAAACTATTATCTATCCATCTCTACATGTATCATCTACCCATTTTGCTATTATCTAGCTATCCATCTATTTAATCATTCTGTTATCTGTCTTTTATCTACCTATAAACCATGAGAAGTCAGAGATGCCAAATGGAAAGAAGCTAGATTGGTGACTTTCACCTTGCACTTCCTCACTTCAGAACTGTGAGAAAGCATTCTGTTGTTTTGTTCGAGCTTTCCAAGTGCCCTAGGGAAAACTGGGGCTACTTGTAGCTTGTTTTGTAATGCTGTGGCTTTAATGGCATGCCTGTAGCCAGCTCAATATTAGTATCTATATTTTTAAATCTACTTTATAATTTTTTAAGATAAGGCCACATATAACTCAGGTGGCAATGAACTCCCTGGATAGCCGAGAATAACCTGGAACTTCTGATCCTCCTGCCTTTACCTTCTGTCTCAAGCATACAGAGTGTATCACCTTGCTTGGTTTATGTGGCACTGGATTCAGGCCACGGGCCTTACACACTCTAAACAAGAACTATGCCAACTCCACTGCACCCCAGCCTTTCAATCCTTATATAAATGTGACTCATGTATGTTGCAAATGTTTTGTTGATGCTTTTAGGCACTGTGCAGTTTTCTAATATCAGAAACGTTTTACAGATAATTACATTTTCCAATTGTAATTTTTTACTAAGACTGGTCATTAAACTTTGATGTTGGCTACTCTATTTGGAATAAATATTATCTCATTGGTACTTTAACTTCCATATGTCATATAGTGACAAGACTGAAACTGCACATAAGTTTTCTGAACATTTTGTTTCTTTCTCTGGAACTAGCCATTTATATTTGAGCTCTTCTGCTACTTTTTATTTCTTATTGATAGATTATTTTCTATACTTTCTACTTATTGTTTATACTTTCCTCATCCTAGACTCCTATCTGGGTTGGTTGCTTGATATCTTCTGAAGGACAGAAAATTTGAAACTTTGAAGACAAATAATTCTGTATTATAGTTTTCTAATACTTTCTGCTGAGAAAGAAGGTTTTTGGTGAAGCATAGAAAAGACATTTCTCCTTTGTTTCCTTGGACACATTGTTTTAGACCATATGCTACCCACTCTTACCCTCTCTCTGCGCAACTAGTCCACAGTACTACTGCTGTCGTGGCTGTTCTCCCATGATCTTTCCCCACTTATCACCTTTCTCTCTCTTCTGTATTACTGCTTGCGCCTTACATCACGCTTTTAAACATAGCAACATTGTAGCAAGTTTTGTGTGGAATAGGATAATTATTCTCTCTCATAAGAGTCATATTTTTGGTTCTTTAGTCATTTCTCTAAATTCATAATCAGTTTATCAAGGTCTGTTCACAGAGAAATCTATTAAGATTTCACTGGAATCTTACTGAAGCTAAAGATCCAACTGGAAGATATAATTTATAGCATTAAATATCCCCTTCTAAATACACGGTAGCTTATAAAGATGGAAACTTAAAACCTAATTTTAATTTTCTCTATATTTTATACACCAATATATGATAATCATACTTCTTTATCATAATATTAATATTTCCATAGTGCTTGATTATACATTGTTATATACTTTATTTAGCCAATAATCTGTTTCTAAATATTTTTATAACTTTTTTTAATTTTAACTAATTTTCAGTCTGTAGTATGTAAATATACTTGGTTAAACCCTTAACAGTTATGTTCCTATTTTAATCAATGCTCACTTATTTATGTGTTTAATTTTTTAAAGTGCTTAGTATGCTAGGATTTTCTGCTTCCATTTTCCACTCTGTCCTTTTCTTCTCATTCTGTTTTTACTAACCCAGTCTGTATCCTCTGTACTCCCAAGTCTCCCAATCCCCAGTTAAAACCTTAACACTAAGTATTTCTCCATATTCTCTTCTGTCACCTGCTTTCTACAGTCTCCGCTCACAGAATTTTCCCCTTGGGTTGGAAGATGCTATGTTTCCATACAGCTTTTTTTCATGCACCCTTCATTTGGATTAAATCTTCTTGCAATGCTCCCTTCCCTCATCCCCACCAGTCTGCTCCCAGTATCCTCACTCTCTGTTTTTGTTTATCCTATATTTTACTATCCTTCTTCCTTTAGAGCTACCCATATGTACTCTGAGTTAAACACGCGAAACAAATTATTTGAAGCCTCAGTTAACTGTTTATGAAACAGTTCAAAGGTATCAACCTCTTTCCGGTGTACCAGGAATTAAACGTGTTTAGCACCTTCTTCAACACACTTACATTATTGTTACTGTACGGGATAAGGCTTTATTTTAGGCACTGCTTGGAATTTTTAATTTTCTTTGATATCCACTGAGATGTGGGAAACTTGGGAAGATTTGAGTCCTAATTTGAGTAACTAATTGCGTCCACTACTCGGTTTCCTGGTACCCTGGCTCTTTTTAGTGAAGGGCTATCAACCAAGAGGCCAGCCAGATGTCCTTCATTGCACTGTTATTTTGAGCACTTCGCCTCATTCTGCAGCTACTCCCGCAACTGCAGAGGAGCACTGCAAACACAGTTAAAAAACATTCTTTGAACGGCCTCCACTAGGCTTGCAAAGCAACACTGAGGATGAGAAGCTTGTAGGTATTGTCACCCAGGCCAGAGAGGAAGCAGAGGAAACACTTTCCATTGGTGGCTCAATAGAAGATCTGTGATTGGCGCAAGCACAGTCTTTCCTTTGCATGAAGGATGTGGTCTGCTTGGTGCACATACACTCACTCCTTGGCATGGTATTCTTTGATGATTGCTACAAACATCTGCTCGCACTGGCTTCCAGTAAGATGAATGTTTAGCTCATTCTTTGAACTAATCAAGGGACACCAGGCTGTACTGCCTCGTTACAACCTGAAGGACCAACAGACGATTCTCTCAAAAACAATTCTCTCTTGTCTATTTTTGCTCTTTGTCACTAGTACAGTGGGCAAATCTTTTACAGGAAGATGTAAGATTCAGAAGCAGAGTAGTAACAGAGATAGATGCAGGATGGAGACAGGAGGAGCTGCTGCCCCAGCCCTAGCAGCGGTAACAGCAGCAGTTAGCAGTAAGACTTCCAAAGATCAGCTAAGTCACAAATAATGAGAAGAAGTGATGGAAACAATAAGTGTGCAGAGCTGAAGATAAGTTGTGTGTCCTGGACACTGGTTACAGTCAGTGCAAGTTGTAAGAGCCACAGGTGTAACGTTACAGGCCCAAGAGCCCCAACACTGGTCACTGACTGATGATAACGGACATGCTGATCTGAAGGCTGTTTTACTGTCACTGTAGGGATGACTATCCAGGCATCTAAGGTCAATACAAGCACTGTAACACAAGCAGGAACCGAAGCCGTGGCTTGCTGGGAACACTTGCTGCTCCTGCTGCTGCTCCTGCTGCTCCTGCTCCCTGCTGCTGCTCCTGCTGCTGCTACTGCTGCTGCTGCTGCTGCTCCTGCTGCTGCTCCCTGCTGCTGCTGCTGCTGCTGTGCTGCTCATTGCTCCTGGAAACTGAGAACAGCAGCTTCCAAGTGCTAAAGCTACTGGTCATTAAAGTGGAGGTTAGTAAGCCTCCACTCTCAATGCCCAGACTCATGTCTGTGGCTTCTAAAACCTGGAGAAATAAGCTCCCAGCTCTCAGGAAGTGGAATAGATAAACTCTAAGTTGGCTTGTTCACCCTAGGCATCTTTTCCTTATCTCTGACTATAGACGTTTTCAAAGGTGTTACATTTCTCTTATGGTAAATGTTCAATAAATGTTTGCTGAAGAAATGTGACTTAATCTGTACATTCTAAGGGACTCCCTTAATGATTTATTTATATGATAGAACTTATTCTACATGCATACAACAGGGACTCAAAAAGCGTTTTTTTATTTGAGTAAAGACATAGATATTCTGACTTTACAGAAATGATGAGAGATCGTGTGGTGAGACGGCTTACTGGATAAAGGTATTTACCACCAAAGCAGATTGCCTGACTTCTAAGAATCCATATACTAGAAGGAGAGAACTGACTCTAGAAAATTATCTTATGCCCTTCACATATGCACTGTAGGACAAACACATATGAAATAAACAAAATGGAATAATTTAAAATAAATAATCTATACTTCTCAATAGATTAGTCATAAATTCAGTCTTTAGATTTGCCTTAAAATGACTAAATATCAGATATAAGAGTTTTGGACATGTAGGTTGGTACTGTGAAGAGTGAAATGAAATGTGCTTGTGTACATATTTCTGGAGGGGATGGAGAGATGCAGAGCTTTGAGGATAGAGAATCATCAGTCAAACCAGAAGAAAGCATTGCAATCTGGTCAGAATAAATACATACTGTGCCCCACTGTTTAGGATGAGAAACCAAAAGTTAATCTAAATACTAATAATACATGAGGTATGCTGCAGTGCCACATGGTAAGGAGAGGCATCAGAGGTTATGGACAGAGGCAGAAATATAGGTAAGATTCATGCCCTGAAATTCACTTCAGTACTAACACAGATCCCTGAGGATCTGGAGGAGTTTCAGCAGAGGGCAACATCTCTGAAGCATTACAGGGCAATCTGAACAAGAAGATGCATTGTTACACTTTCTGATTTTACTTTATTTACTGAAGGGTTCTGTTGCGGGAAGATCTTAGTATGGATTCTAAGTTTACTTTAAACTCACAGAAATCCTCCTGCCTCAGCCTTCTGAGAGCTAGTAGTACAAAGTGTGCTACAACACCTGGTTAACGTGTGCATTTTCAGCATGATCTTTCTTACTCTGTATTCAGGGAATAAATCAACCTCCTATCCCCTTAACCAAACTAAGCAGGAAAGCATGTGACTAGGTCTGAAACTGCCCAATGGGACCTCCACACTGGTTAACATAAACTGTTAGAAATGATTTTGTTGCCTAAAGGTACCTTTGTCACAGTTCCCAGTAATTGAAATTTTCTATGGCTGTTAAGAATCATTAAAATAGCCATTTCCTCATCAATTAGAATCTTGCTGCCAGATTGTATGACACTTCGTGAACCAGCTTGAATTTGTTTTACATTGTTCCCAGAAGGTGAGATGAGATTACAGGGGCTCGGGTGTTAGTTGAGAGATGTATTTTACACTTACCACTCATGGTCCTTTTCTCATAATTCAAATATAACGGCCTGATCTTGATTAGTTAATCTTTCCACATCAGCATTTTTAGATGGTACTTCATAAAAGTTTCACTACAATTAAAAATGCAATTAAAATGGATTATCTAAATCAAAGTCAATCTTTAATTACTGCGTGCTATCTAGATCCTTACTTCATGATCGGACAGATAAAATTCTAACAATTGCTGTGCTAATGCCTTCATTATTAAGAGCATAATAATCCCAGGCCTTTGAGCCTCATCTCATTTCCTGTCAGCTCCTTTTTTACGTTGTCATCGAGAAGCTTCCTTCCTTTTACAGCCATGCCTACTTAGTCTGTAGCAGGGCTTTCTTATTATCCACCTACAAAAAAATTATTAGACAGAGTTCATCTAATTAATCCAAGTTCTTTCATGTAAAGGGACCTGAGTGCCTCCATTCGGAACTTATCGTTGTCCCATTTTTACTGCCTCCCCATTTCCCATTACCATCTCTTGAAAAAACAATTAAGAAAAAAAGTTCAAAACAGTGAATGTTAGAAAATTCCATTCACTGCTACATAAAAATTATTCATCATTTTACTCCGAGCTTCTGGGTTTTTTATTTTATTTTTTTATTTTTAGCAGTGTGAGCATTGAGTGGCAAAGCAAAAACTCTTGAAAGTAAAAAAAAAAAAAAAGAAAGAAATAAAGAAAGAAAAAACAAAACAAAAAATCCAACTTTTTTAGTTTCCAGCGTGTTCCCCATAGTGGTCAGGAACACCGGAGAAGCCCCCTAAGATATGTAAACTTTTACTCACTCATCTCTATTACAATGGTAGAAAATACACTTGGGTAGCGTGAAGTATAGAAACACTTTCTGGTTGTATAGTTCCTGCTTTACAGCAAAAAATCAATGAAGAGTGGATACTTTTATTATGTCATAAGTATTTTCCATATTACTATCCAGATTTTATGATTAGCAAGATAATATCTCAACCTAGGTATGTATAAATACTATACGATAAAAAATCCTAATTGGTACAGTCTAGATAAAGGATAGAGTTTTTCCATCCTCTCTACATTTGCATATATAATTATGTTTATCTCATATTTTAAAGCACCTAGCCCATATCTGATGTGAAATGCTTGTAATCGTAAAATGTCTTTATGAAATACCTAACAGGATGCTGTTGCATCAATCTTTTATAAAGGCAATTACACCAAAATAATCTTTACCTCCTGGCACTGAAAGCTCCAGCCAATATTGTTGCACAGTAACTCAGGGATCAACACACATAGTTACTAAGTCAGTTAAACATCGTCACTGCACTTAATAAAAGCCAAACATTCTTTTATCTAGGTAAACTTCAGGAAAATTATTTCAAGACCCACATATGATTATGTCCTATAACTTTTCCTGGAGAGATGTGGAAAAAAAAAACATCTATTCACCTCAGTCAATACACTGGGGCAAGACAAAAGAAAGAATTATACTCAAGTCTGTGGATCACAATGAACTCAAAAGTTGATTTCGGCTACTTTACACGCGTGCATATAAGGGGCCACAGTTACGTACAACACTGGTGATTCAGAGGCAGCCTCAGTGCTTACTGAAACTCCTTCCACACCTTGCAGGCTCATTTGCTGCTGTGAGCTTTCCCCCTCCATAGCAGTGGCTACTGCTTATATAACCTTGGAGTAAATCTTGTAGGGTTTGTAAGTTCCTGAGCATTTTGAATTTACTTCCTCAGCTTCCTAAGATTTCCTTACTTCTTGCTTCTTACTGTTACCTCCCTCTGGTGGGTAATACTTGGAGGGATAAGTAAATGAAAGTTTGGAAACTCTTACACTCCACACCAGAAAGAAGACTGACTGATGGGACATGTGGAAATTCTGATGTATCTTCCTTATAGAAAGCAGAGGGATTGTAATCTGAGGGTAACGAGGAGAGAAAAATGGAGATAACACATACAAAATACCAAAAAGAGGGCAGTGGCATAGTTAGGTACTGAAATGACAGCAGCCGTCACTGGGGAAAGGATTGGTTTAGGAGCTGCTTAGGAGAGCACCTGAGGAAAGAAAAACTCAAAGAAAGAAATTCAGGCTATAAAGTTGACACTAATCACCAGGACAGATCTAGAATAATGCAGAGTTTTGGCCCAGTCTGATGCCAGGGAACGCACTGCTTTTTTACCTACATGGAATTAATGCATCTGTGAACCGGAAAGAGTATATGGAAATCTGCAGGACCTGTAAGATTGCTCATGCTTTTGACAGAGAGTCAAAACAGGTTTGGGTGACTGATGAGATGATTTCCATATAATATGGAATAATTGCCAGAGATCTAAGTTTTATAAAAAACACTGCCTGACTTTGTAGTTATATTACTTTTGTCCACATGGCAGAAATCAACACATCTACTCTCAGATGCTGGATTTTAACCACTAAACAGAAGGTCTTTGGTTTACTTCCCAAGCAGCTTTATCATACAGCAGTGGAGCTCACCGGTACATCAGCAATTGTTCTGTTTTCAATGCTTTCCACCTAAAGATACATATTACATCTAGATTGAATCTGAAAAGAAAATCTTTGATGCGCTAGTAGTTATCATTTTGATAGCAAAAAAAAAAAAAAAAAAAAAAAAAAAAAAAAAAAACCTCTGTTTGAAAATTTCTGTATCTTCATGAAAGACTGCTTGCTGCAGCTGTGAAGTGTTTACTATGTCCTTCCGTTTTGATTATGGACATTTGATGAGGATGAAAACCCCCATGAAGTTGTATGCCTGAATATATGAACTTTTGAGAAGGAAAATTGCATGGACTAAACATAAATCAAGACTAGTTCATGAGTTCGATATTTTTTATAATGATATATTTATCATATATACACAGTGTTTTGCCTGTATGTACACCAGAAGAGGGCACCAGATCTCATTATAGATGGTTGTGAGCCGTCATGTGGTTGCTGGGAGTTGAACTCAGGCTGTTTGGAAGAGCAGCCAATGCTCTTAACCTCTGAGCCATCTCTCCAGCCCCGCTTGATGTTAGCCAGTCAAGCCAGGACTAGAGATGCATAAGCAAGGAGAACTCTGAGTTCCAGGACAGCCGTGATGACACATCAAGTTCCAAAACAGTAACGACCACATAGTGAGTCCTTGTTTTAAAAAGAAGCAAACAAAAAATCCCCCCAAAGAAACAAATAAACAAAAAATTTAAAAACAAAAAAAGAAAGAAAGAAAGCATGTTGAATGTTGCACAGTATAATAACCGAAAACACTTGCTTTGCTCTGTCCAATGTTTTGTTTTTTTTTTAATTTTTCATTAATTTATTCTTGTTACATCTCAATGGTTATCCCATCCCTTGTATCCTCCCATTCTTCCCTCCCGCCCATTTTAACCCCTACCCAGATCTAGCCAATGGGCAGAACATTCTCCACAGTTGAGTAGAGAGTAGGGTGTGACTTTCACATGAACTCTGGTACCTCATATTTGACCATGTCCCCTGGAGGGGGAGACCTGGTGGCACTCAGAGGAAGGATAGCAGGTTACCAAGAAGAGATTTGTTTGTTATTTTACTCTCCTGGACTAAGGACAAGATAGAAAGTTGATGTTGTTTTGTTATTCTTTTGAATTCAATGTTCATACTTGTTTTAGTTAGAAACCAAAAATAGCATTTGTAGTGCTGTAGTCACATAATGTTCCAATTTTCAATCAAAGTGATTGACGCTACCAGTGTGCACACACACACATGGAGTCAGGAGACCCGTGCTGGCTGTCCCCTTCTGTTGCTCTCTGCAACAGTCCCCAAAGCCCAGCTCAACTCTGGGACTGGAGAAAGGTCACTTTTTGCCCTGATTTACATGCATACCAGAAACCTAAACTTAGGTCATATGTGCATACACTTCACAGCCTGAGCTACCTTTCAGGGTCCCCAAAGTGGCTGATAATCTTCTAGCACCAACAACATTATGCTTTTTTTTAATTGAAAAAAAAAAGCAGCTGCTTAATCACATTTTTATGTATCACACACTAAAACTGCATTATTTTAATATAGTGAATCATGTAAAATCCATGGACAAATTAAGTTCACCTCTTCATTTTACTTTAGGAACTGCAAGCTTTGCATTAAGCACTGAGATGTCACTTCTGTCATAGTTTATTGTTAAAGATGTGAATCACAACCTACATCTAAGAAAGGGGTGTTCATAAGAACATCCATGCTAGGAAACGTGGCTCATCAAGAGCTTGCTCTTGTATAGCACTTTTCAGAGCACATAGAGCATAGCTTTTAAATACAGTTAGTCTGGCATCAGAAATTATAGTTTGAGATATCATATTAGCTGTTCTCCTCTTTGATGTAACAAAATGCCTAACAGGAAGCAGCTTTAGGAAGGATGGGGTTATTTTGGCTCAGCAGATATGATCCACTGTGCGGACCAAAGCACGGCCACAGGGAGAGTGAGACAGCTCAACACAGTGAGTCCACAGTCATGAAGCCGGAAGGTGAACGGATAGTGGGGGTACATCCCTGTTCTCCTTTTGTGAAATCTGAGGCAGCATGCCTTCAAGTGGCATTGCCCTCGTCCTGGGGGCCCTTTCTCTTCTTTTAAACCTTGATGGAGATAGTGCGATGGATACATGCAGAGGTGCGCTTTCATAGTGAGTCTACATTCCATAAATTTGACAGTCAAAATTAACCATCAACCACAGAGATTTCATTTTTAATTAGGAAAATATGTGGCTTTTCTGCTAGGGCCATAAAAAGAAAAACACATTACAGATAACAGAAAAGAAATATAATACTGGACAGAAGCAAGGACATAATGAACTCAAAGTAAACTGAAATTCTTTACGTTAACATTGCAAAACTTATAACATCAAACAAGTTTTCTTCAAATAAAAAATAACAGTTAATATTCATTTGAAAATAGAGACGGAACTTAAGCAGGTAGGATTTAATTAACCACGCTGGAATGTAGCCAGGCCTCTTCAGCTAACATCTCTGCTCACTAACAGATAACATTATTCCTGCCCTGCTAAACCCAATGTCAGAAACAGAAAACATCCTTGCTTTCCTTCCTTGTTGGTAAATATCCAAAATTAAATAGGATATTAAAATGCAAGCATTCAAATTAAAAATTCGGGTCTCTGTAAAAGAGGAGTAGGCACTTTCCCACCATGAAACAATATTAATCTTTTACCAGGGGGAAAAATTTGTGTATCAACAATATTACCCACCATACTTTTAAATATAAAATTGAGTGATTTGGTATTCACCATATGCTGCAAATAATAGATCCCAATCAGCTTTTCCCTTGTCCTTCTCCAACCTGTGCTCAACCTGTTCCTCATCTGGTCAATAGCCACCTCACTGCATCCCTGCTCATAATGATAACAACTGTTCAAATAGTGTTGGTTATTTAGTCCTATCCCAGGCAATAACAGTGGTCTTTTACTTAAACTAGGTTAGAAAACACATAAAGTTTTGGCAATATAGAACTTTTAGTAGCCATTCCAGCTGCATGAGGAAGTCAATGATGAAAGAAGAGTTAATCACAGAATGCATTTAAATGCCTGGGGTCATCTGCTTGTGTTTCCAGCTTCAGATAGCACCTGAAGCTCTGTTCGTAACCTTATAGTTGTTTAATGTTCCTGCATGCTGCTCGGTGGAATAGCCTGGGGAAGGTGAAAACTCCTTTGTATGCTTGCTGTGAGATCTTAGCTGGGGTTGGAGTCACTTGAGAGTTAAGGTGGGATAGAAAAGATGATGGCTGGTTCATTCATATACCTGGTTACGTAGCTGGTAGACAGTGGCCTTTCACCCACACTACTCACCTCCTCTCTCTGACATCATTTGGCTAATACAGGTGTACCTAGAATATAGAAATATATATTCTAACTGGCTGAGTATATTCCATGGCTCATGGAATTTTCTTCAAGATATTACAAGGATGCAACGTGAAAACCGCAAGCTTTGCATGAAGCATATTGTTAAAGATGTGAGTCACAACCTACATCTAAGAAAGGGATGTTCCTAAGAACATGCATGCTTGGAAACGTTGTTCATCAAGAGCTTGCTCTTGTATAGCACTTTTTATAGCACATAGAGCATAGCTTTTAAATACAGTTAGCCTGGCATCATAAATTATAAGTTCCATAGATATTTTACATGTCTGTGTATGTTCCAATACCTAGTACTAACTAATAGTGTGTCTAAACGGTGTCCTACATCAAAAGAAACATAATAAAAGATGCCAAATGATAAGAAGGATGGCGTACATCAATAAAACTTTTCAGGTGAATTAAATAGTTATAGGTTTATATATTTTATTTATCATTGTTTAGCTCTTACAGGACCTTCATTATAATACCAATGCAATGATCAGAAATCTTTAAGACATTAAATTAAAGGGTATTGTTTACTATAAGGAATGTTCAATAGTAAGCTTAAAATCAATAGTTAGGTCTTATTTTGAGAGTTCCCCATACTGAATAAGCCCACAGTGGTTCTCAACTTTCTTAATGCTGCAACCTTTTAATACAGCTTCTTATGCTATGGTGACCACACAATAAAATTACTTTAGTAGCTACTTCACCACTGTTATTTTGCTACTGTTAGGAATCATATCTATCTCTATGTTCTCTGATGCTCGTGGGCAACTGCTGAGAAACGATTGTTTGACCCCCAGAGAAGTCCTTTGTGGTATTATAACCTTCTAATTATTATCTCACATATTTAGATTGATAATCTCATTTTCTTCCAATTATGATGTCATATCTTGCCAATTGTGATGGCTATGTTGCATAAAGGAAATTAATTTTCTAGTGTAAGCTATTTGTGAGGATTCCTGGATTCTGAGCACCCATACAGTTTGCATTGACATGGGCACCTAATCTGGCTGGGAAATTTTCATTTTAGAGTGAACTAAAGGGAACTGTGACTTTGTTATCTTACAAATGTGAAAGAAAGAAAAGAAAAGAGGAGAGTAATAGAAAAGAATCCTATAACCAATGTCAAGCAATTATCATCATCGAATGTTGATAGGTATAATCCACACATATTTCTCTATGATAAAAGTGTAATAATATTTAAAAAACAATGATCTCAACTATTTTAGTCATACATAAAAATATTTTCATCAACAAAAATTACATTTTATAAAATAGTATCTATTAATTATTATGATATACAAATTAGATACCATCATAGATTTTTATAGACTCATTTGCATGCATGTTGTGTAGTGATTTCTTCCAAATAGAGACAGTCTCAGCTAGAAGGAGGGGGGTGATATTCATAAAACTCAGCAAGTAAAGGAAACACACAAGTCTCATGAAGTCCAGAGACTTACATAATTCACCAGGACCCAAGATAATGCACTCAGTAAACAATTGGTGGGAAAAGGTGACTCTCCAATCTGTCCAGTTCCAAAGACTCAGCTTTCCTAAGCCATCACACACTAGGGGTAGAAGTAGCTTCCTGTAAGTATCATCACTCACAGCCCTATAAATAACCTTATAAATTGGTTCATTAATCTAGACTTGAGTAGAATCATTTCTTATATATCTCCTTGCTTCCCTAACTAGGACAAAGAGATACTTGTTCATGTATCCTAAGAAAAAGTCATAACACAAGGTTTTCATGCTGGGATAATGTAAGAAAGCATCATTATCTTGTATTTTATTTTAGTAAAAATTTTGATTTTTTTTCTAGTAATTGGCACTTAATCCACAAAGATGAATTTCTCTGTGCAGCATGAGTAACCTTAAGACATGTAGCAAGGCAGGATTTACACTGGAGGTACAAGGACATCATCCCACCCACAAAACCTTCAACCTAAAGTTTGTCCTGCCTATCAGATGCACAGGAACAAACATGGAGCAAAGATTGAGCGAATGGCCAACCAAAGACTGGTTCTTTTTAGACTTATCCCATGGAAAAGAAACAATCCTTAACACTATTTTTTTTTAATTTATTCAGATTACAACTCAATTGTTCTCCCATCACTCATATTCCTCCTACCTTCCTACCCCCACCCTATTCCCCTCCCTTAGTTACATGCCTGAGGGGGATCTCCTCCTCCACTTTATGGTCGCAGGCTATAAAGTCTCATCTTGGTAGTCTGCCTATTCTTTCTTTGAGTGCCATCAGTGTTCCCCACCAAGGGGAGGTCATCAAATATGGGGCCATTGGACAGGAAATCCTTGACATTATGAATGATACTCTGGTATGCTTGTAAACAGGAGCTTAGTATAACTCCTATGAGAAGCATCACCCAGTTGCTGATGGAAACAGATACAGAGACCCATAGTCAAACATTAGACAGAGTTCAGGGAGTCCTATGGAATAGTTGGGAGAACTATTGAGGGAATCAAAGTGGTGAATGATTCCATAGAAAGATCTATAGAGTCAACTAAGCAAAGCACAGGGAAAGCTCATAGAGGCTGATCCACCAAAGAAAGAGCATGCATGAACTAGTTTTAGGGCCCCTTCACATATGTAGCAGATGTATAGCTTAGTCTTCATGTGGATCCTTCAACCACTGGATCAGGGACTTTTCTGACTCTGATGCCTCCCTTTAGATCTCATTCCCCTAACTGGGCTGTCTTGTCTGGCCTCAGTGGGAGAAGATGTGCCTAGTTCTACAGTGACTTAATGTGCCAGGGCAGCTTGCTTGCCATGGGGGACCTTGTCCTTCTGTGAGAGATAGGAGAGGAGAGCATGCAGGGGAGAGGTGTGCAAGGGGGAATGGGAGGAGAGAAGGGAGTCTGCAATCAAGATGTAAAGTGAATAAATAAATAAGATTTTTTTAAATTTAAAAGATATGTGCAGCTGATTTCCTGATTTTACAGAAAGCAGAATGAGTGCTACAAGAAGGCACAGAACTTTTGCTTATATCCTCCCCTATGCACAAAAATATTCCAACAATTTTAAATAATCATTGTCTATATTAACACTAGGATGTTCTTCACGGTGTTGGGAAGCATTGACTTTATACCTTTACACCATTAAGAAAGCACTCTATAGATTCAATGAAATCTTAATAAAAAATATCTACACAATTATTTACAGATCTAGAAGGATCAATTCTTAACTTCATATGGGAAAACAAAAAATCCAGAATAGCTAAAACAATCCTGTACAGTAAAAGTTCTTCCAGAGGAATCTCTACACCTGATCTTGAGTTGTACTACAGAGCAACAATAATAAAAATGGCATGGTACTTGCATAGCAATAGGCAGATTGATCAATGAAATCAAATCAAAGACCCAGAAATGAACCCACACAAATATGGACACTTGATTTTCTACAATGAAGCCAAGCCCACACAATGCAAAAATGATAGCATATTCAACAAATGGTGCTGGCCTAACTGGATGTATACATGTAGAAAATGCAAATAGATCCATACTTATCACGCTACACAAAACTATAGTCCAAGTGAAACTAAAGATCTCAATATAAAACCAGACACACTAAATCTGTTAGAAGAAAAAGTGGGGGAAACCCTTGAACTCATTGGTACAGGAGACAACTTCCTGAACAGAACACAAATAGGTCAGGCTCTAAAATCAACAATTAATACATGGGACTTGGTGAAACTGAAAAACTTCTGGAAAGCAAAAGACACTGTCAATAGAACAAACAACAGCCTGCAGACTGAAAAAAGATCTTTAACAACCATACATTTGACAAAGGGCTAATATCCAAAATATATAAAGAAGTGAAGAAATTAAACACCACCAAACCAAATTACCCAATTGAAAATGGGGTACAGAGCTAAACAGAATTCTCAACAGAGGAATATCAAATGACAGAAAACACCTAAAGAAATGTTCAATGCCTTTTCTCACCAGGGAAATGCAACTCAAAAAGACTCTGAGATTCCATCATACACCTACCAGAGTGGATAAGATCAAAAATTGAAGTGACAGCACACGCTGGCAAAGATGTGGAGAAAGGGGAACACTCCTCCATTGCTGGTGGGAGTGCAAACTTGTACAACCACTTTGGAAATCAATCTGACATTTTCTTAGGTTATTGGAAATAGTTCTACCTCAAGATGCAGCTATATCACTCCTGGGCATATACTGGAAAGATTGTTCCACCATACAACAAGGACATTTGCTCAGCTATGTTCATAGCAGCTTTATTTGTAATAGTCATAATCTGGAAACAACCTAAATGTCCCTTAACTGAAGAATAGATAAAGAACCTGTGGTACATTTGCACAATGGAATTCTACTCAGCTATTAAAAACAAAGAAATCTTGAAATTTGCAGGCAAATGGATGGAACTAGAAAAAGTCATCCTAAGTGAGGTAACCCAGACCCAGAAAAACAGACATGGTATATAGTCACTTATAGGTAGATTTTAACCCAACAGATGTCCCTGAGTGACTCCACCTGAGTGACTCATTGACATCATCATCATCATCATCGTCATCGTCATCGTCATCATCAACACCACAATCATCTATATAGCCCTCATTTCACCTTTGCTGCTATGATAAAATACCCTGACAAAAAAAAGCAACTTTGGGATGTAAAGATTTATTTTAGCTCACAATTCCAGATAATCAACCATTCCAAGGAAGTGTATTAGGGACCAAAAAACATCAAAGAACATGGCATCCACACTCAACAGGAGAAGGAAATTGTGTTTTCTGGGTTTTCTTGGGTGTTTTCTGATCAGCTTACTTTCTTTGCTCTTTATTCAGTCCAGAATCCAAACACAGGAAAGTCCTCCTTTCCTCTGCCCCAGTGGACTGGTTCTTCCTACATCAAGTAATAAAATCAAGACAAATGCTCCACATACATGATCACAGGTGGGACTGACCTATATACCACCCTTTACTGGTACTCTCTTCCCAAGTGATTCTATCTAAACTGTGGCAAATTGACAATTCATACTAACCACATATATCCTTAAGATCACATCTTTTATAAGGGTTAGTTGTTTCCCCTCATTACATATCTAATTTATTTAAGTTGTAGGCATGTAAGTAATATACATTATGATTTTCTGTATCATTTCTGAATTAGCTTTAAATTAAATCCCCGAAAATGATATTCCATAAGCTTCTATTTTGCAAAGTGTAAAGAAAGATGGTTTCAATCACAGTCATTCTTCGTTCACGCCATTGTCTGAAAATAAGCTTTATAGCTAAAGCACAGTGGCTTGACATAAGAAAAAATGATAAATGCTCTTTGATGGGTCTTTGCAAAATATAACCAATTATTGATTTGAAATCCTGCTTAGCCACAACAGAACACTCTGTAATCAATTACATTTGGGGTTTTAACCTATAGATAGAAGACATGAAAAAGCTGAGTTAATGACTTTTTCAACTGGCCAAATGATATCCCTGGGGGGCGAAATGTAATCCCCAGGACAGGCAGTAATTTCCTATTGTCACTGCTACACTTGCTGTTGGGAGCAGAGCTTCCTAGTGCTGGGCCAACAAGCTACTCAAGACCATCACTTATGTTTCTGCAATAAAAGACCCGTGCCAGCCATTTTTCTCTCTCTTCCAAATACCACTGATCTTCCTATTTCCATGGTAACCGACTCCTGCTGGCATGATCAAGAAAAAAAAATGATTTGGGATTTTAATTAATTGCTTAGAAATGGAAATGTAACGGGACTGGCGGTTCAACTAAGCACATTTTGCAAAGTGAATAAAAATAGAGTTTCTGAAAAACTTGAAATTGTTTCAGTGGCTATAGCACATCTTTTGCTAGATACCTTAATTTATTCCATTTTCCAAAATAAATCTGCCAGACGTACTAAGCCATTTTGTCAACACAAATCATTTTGGCAAACACTTTAATCCCTCTTCTAAACAAAATGCATTATAAATTTAAAAATCTAACCCATCAGTGTGAACCCACTAGGTCCTATCTTAAAATGCTCCTGAGATGTTTGTATATCATCTTTAAAGGAACTGTCATATCTTGTCTATAAAGAGAGCCCGTGTGTTTGCTGCCTACTTAGAAATAAATTCTCCAAAACTCATGGTACCAATGATTTCTACTTTTTGTATAAACTAAATCTCTAGCCTTTAGTAACTAGATTAGGTGAATGAGTCCTGGAGTGGAACTAAAGAGGCCCAATTACCTGTATTACCTAGAGCCATTTCTTATCCAATCATAGTCCTGTGACCTGCTACCTCAAAAATGGTTAACCTCTTACAATGTGGCCATGAAGGCTATATGTAAATAAATAAATAAAAATAAAAACCTCTACAAAGATATCAGAGAAGAGCAAAGGAGTTGATGTCTCTGTCTTCTAGCTATATGTAAAATGTAATTAGGTTTTTCTCTACTATTTAGTTTTAAATGTTCCCTAACTATAACACATCAATAACTAAAATTACTTTTTCATTTAATCTATAATTTCCCATTTCTGTCGACTAAGGCAAATATCTACTATGAGATAAATAAAATTTTTATGTAGTGCCAATAAGTGATTATCAAAGATTGTAGGTCAAGGTTTTTTTCAGTAAAAGAAGAAAAGTAACTTAATTCCAAGTACTTTTGGAATAAGCGAATAAGCAACACTTTTTTACATGAAGTTCCTTTTAATAAATTCCCATAAATAAAGGGAAGTAGGGCTAATGAGCAAATATTATTCCTTACTGTAAGTTCAGAGAATTAAGTGAGTAGATATTGTATTCATCCATTTTCTGTCACTATGAAGATGTTTCTGAGTCTGACTAACTTCTTTTCAAAGAGGTTTCTTTGGCTCACTGTTTTGGGAGGCTGAAAGTCGAAACAGTATTGTAGTTCCTCTGGGAGTTTGTGTCCTGACTATACTGCATCATGACAGGCAGCTTTACGGCGGGGACATGGGTGGTTGGGAACAATAGTCATGGCAAGACAAGAAGGGTCATTCTCTTACTGTCACTGCCCCATCTCAGGAATAGGGCCCTGCGATGCCAACAGTATTCCCTCCGTAGGCAGCATCCCCAAGGATCAAAGCCTCTTCCACTAGATTTGATGTTCTAAAAGTTCTATTAAGCTTTAATGTCACCACGGCCAGGACTAAGCCTCCAGCACTGGAGACTTTGGGAAGCACACCATACACAATTTATGTTCTTTTGACCATAGCGAAGCTACAACACATACACACATTAACATGGTTTTACAGACCAGCGCAGTATGAGCTAAATCAAAGTTAATGTGTTCAAGATCACCGAGACAAATAATGGTAATCAAAGACAACTTTCCTGCCTTATTAACTAAAGATTTTGATTACCACTTATTTCCTATATGATCATGGTCATTATTAAATAATAAGAGCAAATTGATATGAAGCCAGGCAGGACAGGGAACATTTGTGAAGATATTCATCTGTTCTCCCCATTGCAAAGAAGCTGAGATGATCTGAACACAGAAGAAATGCTCGTGTTAAGGTCAGCTGGACGAAGAGCAGCATGTTTCTACATGGTGGGTGTGAGTTATGGGGAAAAAAACAGGATTCCAATATTGGCTTTTAGTGCAAGTCATCTCTCAGGGTAAATTGTGCTCACCAATAATCATGCACCTGGCCTCAGGTATCAGACAGTGTCCTTGCTAGATGTCCTCAGAACACCTCAGGCTTAGCACTTTGAAGCATTCGTCATACTTGCAATGTGTGTGCAGTATGGCTCTTATTTTACTAATCATCTTCATGAGGCCAGAGAAAAGATTGTCTGGTTAAAATCTGCCTCAATGAAATGTCTGGAAGAAAGCATGAAACCCAATATGTTTGTGTTAGATTAAAACTTAATGATATCCAATCCTCAGAGTGTGATTTAGTCCTTGGCTGTCAACCATGGAACATCTTAGAGAAGATAAACTCCAGGGTGCAACTTCTAGATCAGGCGTGGTCCATACTAGGCAAAATATTTAGAGAATTAATGAATAAATTATTAATAGAAAATATATAAATTATTTTCAATATTTAAAAAATCTCAGACAATGAAGAAATAATGTACCAAATTTAAATTAAGTAAATTTATTCTAATCATCCTGTTAGTGATGTTATCATTATTTTGTTATTCCTAAGTATGTAGGTTAAAGATATATTCTAGAACTTGTTCTTGGGAATCACACTGCTTTTATGTCTTTTCTGCCAGCAATAGCTCTTCTCATATATAAGAAAGTCAAGCTGTTTGTACTAATGTGCACTTACTCTTGGCTCCCATGTTGCCAATCAAATTTGAACATCTTCTGTGGATTATTTGCTTTTGTGTCTGTCCATTTTCTGGAACTACAAATAGTTTTAAACATGACTGCCCCATGCTTCACTTCAGTCATGCCTCTTGTGATACACACACACACACACACACACACACACACACACACACACACACACTATATATATATATATATGTATGTATATATGTATATATGTATATATATACATATCCCATATAATAAAATATAATAAAACACAAAACATAGTATATAATCAAAAGACAAGTAAACAAAAATTGCCCAAACAAACCAATATGATATTTTTTAAAGTCTTCTAAACTTCCATGAACTCATTTTGTGTTGGCCATCTAGTACTGAACATGGGACCTACCCTTAAATATGGTTAATGTACACAGTAAGACTTCATTGGAGAAAACTAACTTTTCCTTGCAAGAAGATGCCAGCTGGGGATAGCTTCTTGATTAGGGATGGCAGTTCGTGGGCAGTTCTTCATCTCCATCCTGTCACTCTGTCTGACGTGAACCTATACAGGCCCTGTGCATGCCATACTGGCTCACTGAGTTCATACGTATGTCAGTATGACACCGGATGACACTGTTTCCTTGGTGCCATCCATGCCCTCTAGGTCTTACCATTCTTCTGCCTCCTCTTCTGTATAGTTCCCTGAGTCCTGGAGGGAGGAGTCTGGTGAAGACATCCCATTTAGGACACAGTGTTCCAGAGTCTCTCAGTCTTTTCACATTGCTCAGTTGTAAGTCTCTGTATTAGTTCCCATCTACAGCAAGAGGAAGATATTTTGATTGGCTAAGCTAGGCACTATTCTAACAGTAATAGTAGAATGTCATTATGAGGCTTCTCATTTTCATGTCCTTTAGCACAAAATAATATTTGGTTTCCTGCTAGGCACATGGCTTATCTACTCCCAGCTTCCTGGCCACCCAAGCAGTGTCAGGCATGGGTTTCATATCATGTACTAGGTTTTAAATCCAATCAGAAAGTTGTTGGTCACTCCCACAACGTTTGTGCCCCTAGTGTACCATCATATGCAATAGGTCATATTTGTAGCTCAAAGAGAGTTTCTATCTACATTGATGTGTGCCCTTGTCCTCTATTAGCATGCAGAGTACAGCCAATTTGAGTACAGGAAACATAAAAATGTGTATAAACAAAGATCTTCACAACAAATTTGAATATTTTAGTTTTGTCATTTGTATCCTAGGTTGCATACTTATTTTGTTACTTCATCATTGGTGTTTCCTCTCTGTTTTTTAAAAAAAAAACTCTTACTTTCCCAAGCTCTAAAATAAAGTTGCTTGTACTTATTAATATGCTAAGGATATGTGGAGCTAAATCCCACTAAGAGATATAAAAAATAGGTCAATCTACACTGTGTAAATACAACACTTATCTTTATTCCATCAGTAACTATAAATGTTAGGGTTGATTCAATGACTTTGGGTATTTTCTAATGTTGTCCATAAGCCCCTGCTCATTTTATTCCTGTCTTTCCTTTATTTGCAGATAAAGTAACTAGGACCGGATGGAGTGATGAACCTTCTCTAAAGTCCCACAACTGATCAGGAAAAAAAAAAAAAAAAACCTAAAGAGTACATCTTTTAATTTCAATAATGATCATTGGTGCAGAATACTGAATACATATGTTAGAATTTCTCTATAATTGTGCATTGAGTATGTTTTCTAGTAGATAATTATACTACAAAATAATAATAATAAACAAATATTTTATGTCCTGTACAATGTGTACTATATGTGGTATTTAATATAAACACTTAAATGTTTTCTAGGAGCCCCATCCTAGAGGGTGTGTGTGTGTATGTATGTATGTATGTACGTATGAATGTATGTATATTTCTTAAATATTATATAATTATATAGCACAAAAATATATCCTATATATTATAAATATATACCCTATATATTTCTACCTGATTCACCAACTTCTAGGATTTGGGAGTTGCTGAAACTCTCCTGAGTGGCTGCAACTGCATTGCAAATCTCTGTGAATAATTAATACTGCCTTTCCCTCTGATTTATGATAAACATTGCATGAGGAAGACACATGATCTATAGCAACTGCACTCCTTAAAACAGTACAAGAACGTTTGAGTGAACAAAAGAATGGGTGAATATATAAGAAAGCAAAGGAGTCTGGTGCATGTTTCCACCTTTTTTAAATTAAATTTATTTATTCATTTTACATCTGGATCACAGCCTCCTCCCTTCTCTTCTCTGGGTCCCACCTTCCTACCCTATTCCTCTTTTCCCCTCTTCCTTTCTCCTCAGAAAAAGGTGGGAGACACTACCAACACACCCTGGCATATCAAGTCCCATCAGGACTAAACACATCCTCTTCCACTGAGGCCAAACAAGATAGCCCAGCTAGAGGAAGAGGATCTCAGTCGTTAAATACAATTAAGTTTATTGTTATGTTTCCTTAAACATTTTCCTCAAACCATCGATGAAGTGAAATCAAATAATTGAGAAATACTGGCGCCTTTTAAAGCAGCTGATGACCACAATTGTCCCCGTTACTATACACAGACACCAGCCAATATTAAATTACAGACACATTCTATGAATGAATTTGGCAGCAAACAAACCCATCATAGTTAAATGATTGTTTTGTTAATAACCATGCATTAAAATTGGTAGACTATTCTCCCAGGCTTCTCTCATCTAGAGTCCCAATAGGATGTCCTCCCCTCTGTCCGGGGAGGCCTGGTGGCACTCAGACGAAAGATAGCAGGCTACCAAGAAGAGACTTGATACCCTATGAGCATATACAGGGGGAGGAAATCCCCCTCAGGAACAGTCATAGGGGAGGGGGTAAGGGGAAAATGGGAGGGAGGGAGGGAGGATACAAGGGATGGGATAACCATTGAGATGTAACAAGAATAAATTAATAAAAAAATTTTTTTTAATTGGTAGACTAGCTACAGGATATTGAGATAAACTGAGTAGCAGATTTAAAGAAACAAAATTATTCATTCTATCTACATGTGCCATCTGTACAGTCAGAAACCGGAGAGCACAGGTCAGGAAGGTTTTCTCAAAACAGTCTCTAGAGCGTATCAGAGGTGTACCCTACAATAGCAAGCCTAATGAAGTTCAAGAAGACTACAATTAGACATCATCATGGTCCTCCAACTCTAGCCTGCTGCTAAACAAGGTCAAATTAAGAAATTCAAGACCAATCAGCCTATGGGAAGCAGTGAATCATTTCACTTACAAAACTCATATACAGAGTGGGCAGGCAGCCAGCTCAGGTGGCTAGCCTTCAAACCGCATATGCCTGGGGTAGAAAAGGTCTCTGGCAGGTGGTGGGCAAGAGGCCGCTGCTGCAGGCACAAAGCAGGGGAGCTGCCCTTCTGAAGATAACTCTCTAGAAAGGTGGAGGACAATTCCAAAAGATATGAAAAAGTAAGCAAAGTGGACTAGAACACTCAGCATTTAACATAAAAGACAACAGTTCCCAGAAAAAAGGGCAGTATAATTGCCAGCATTGCATCTGCGCTGACCACTGTTGGCTGAATGCAGAACTCTGTTGACCACAGGCAGTAGACATATGCTCAGACCCATCTGTTACTCCATATGGCCAAGAGCCACTTCACACAACGCCATGACCAGGTAATTAAAGGAGGAACTATCATAGTGGGCAAAGTGGACAGGACGAAGGAGATTTGTCCACTGGGGAATGATTATGAAAGGTGATATGAGTACTTTTAATTTTAATTGTAGCTACAACTAGACAAAATGCTGTTACAAATAACAAATCATTTTACACACATACCCAGGGAGTGAAAGGTAAATCACCATGCAGATCCTTAATTTGAGTTTAAAATTAACTTTTGAGTGGCCACATCAATAACTAGCAAATAGCAAATACTGAAGAAATGAAACTAACCTATAAGCTGATGATTGAAAAGGAAAAAAAAAAAAAAAACCAGGCAGAGATGAGTGATGTCTGGACAGGACAATAAAAAGCCTTTGAAGATGTAAAACCATGCTTACTGCATAACATTAGTAAGACCTCCATGTCAAATACCTCCCGCAGGATTATGTATACATGAAAGTGCAGTGGTTTCTCTGAATACCCTTGTGTTTGTATCCATATATACAACACACAGATGATTCCTACCTCAGATTTATTTCATCTTCCCCCTAATTGTCAGTGAGCTGCAAACTTTATAGCAAAGTTATTGTTAGAGGGATTAAACATTTTACCCTTTGCTTGTGTTTCCTCCTCATAGCATGACATACTTTTTAATTTCACTGTTTGGGTTTTGAATTGCATTTGACATTTATTTTTTTCCCCTGGTTGGACTCCAACCTATGCAGAACCATTGTCTTTGGGAGGAAAGGAAGTGTATGTGAGTATCTATTTGTGAGATGGGAGAAAGGAGCCAGCACAGGTATTAGAAGAGATCCAGAAGGCAAGGGGCAAGCACTTGGGGGCCTTACCTGCATTGCACTCTCTGTGTCTTGTTACTTAGATACATGCCTGTAAAATTCTACTTGAGCCGACATGGCAGTGCACAGTAGTAATTTCGACACTTGGAAGGATGCAGCAGAAAGGTCACTCACTCTATCTCAAACTTATAAAACTGTATTTGAAAATGCTTTAAAAGCACAGATACTTTCTCTTTTTAGAGGTGCCAGTTGGTGCAAGAATTTTCTGGAGGCTGGTAGAGTAACCACCTTCAGGACTCAAATAGGAAGAGAACTCCTCTTCTGCGAGTCACACATCAAAATAAACAGATTCTACCAAAGAAGCTAGCTTGTTTGAGAAGACTAAATCGCCATGGCTGTGGGTTTTTTGTTTGCTTTTTGTTTGTTTGTTTTTTGGTTTTTGTTGTTGTTGTGGTGGTGGTGGTTGTTTTTAGTATCCCACTCATTTTCACATTAGCAAAGTGAATTCTCTCTGTAGATTATTTAGCACAGTGAGGAAACGGTTTCATGTACACTCTCACACACTGGGTCTCAGGGTCTCTGGGCTGTAGTTTGCATTTGTGATATTTCTCCTCTGTTTGATTTCTTTGCTTAGGCTTACTTTTCCCCCTGAACTTCAAGTCAGTGGTGATAGCTGATAAGCTGAACATAGAAGGACAAACCACAGCAGGGCATTTGTGGCGTTTCTTTTTTGCCACTTTTTGCAGTCTCATGTGTCAATTCATGAAAGTAAATATGTCTATGGTGCTATGGATTCACAGCTTTATGATTGTGCTTTAATGTTACCATGGGTTATTCAACTGCAGTGTTTTTACTAGTCAATGTTGGGTAACTTTATTTTTTATTCTTCAGATTAAAAAAACCAAAACAACAACAGAGAGTGGCTCTAGCTCAGGTTAATAACTACAACTGCAGCTTATGGCTACAGACTGAACTACATTCATCTCTTTGAGAAAGTTCAAACTTATTTAGAAATTTTCACATACTGAAAAGAGTCCGCAGAAATTTGCCAGCTGCCTCTCAACAAAAGATAGAATCTCCTGCTTCAGTGCGTGTGACAAATGCCAATAAAAACATTGTGTAGCTCTAGGGCATTAATAAGGAGCAAAGAAAAATGACTAATGGCAAAGGTAAAATGACCTGGCAAAGGAAAATAGTAGCCACTAGCCTGCAATATCTTCTACAACAAGCTGCCAACTACCTAAAGATTACTCTACCAATGTGGTGATAATTAGGCTGTCCTCTAAGCATCTAAATTCTTATGGTGGTCCAACTCTGAAGTTTCCTAGGATGCAAATGCCATCTCTAATCCTGATGAGAACATTAATCCAAGTGTCTTTGTTCAAGGGAAAAGCAGATTCAAAGTCTAATGAAAGGGTAAGATATAAAGCGTGAAGAGTGTCCCACGCTTAACTGGAGTGGGGTTAAGGCATAGTCTCCTTAAGACTTTAAAATGCCACAGAATGCATTGCCATTCTGAAAATACATAATATCTCTACCTTTAGCCTACCTTGAAATCATTGCAATTTTACATGGGTAATCTAGCTTTGCGTATATTTTTATAAACTCTTCTCTGTCATTACAAGAACCTTTAGAAAATAACCACACACACTTGAGCAATCAATTCATTGTTCATACAGCTGGGAACAGTGGGTGGGCTAGTCAGTTTCTCTCTCTCTCTCTCTCTCTCTCTCTCTCTCTCTCTCTCTCTCCCTCCCTCCCTCCCCCCCCCCCTCTCTCTCCAGGTGAGAAAAAGCAGGCTGGCAAGTGAACACCTCAGATTGCTTCTGTTTGTTTGAGCCTCTTATCCCCAGGGCTGTGTTCTCTTGGCTGGGCAATACCTGTTGATCAAGCTGCTTAACTGTAATTACTCCAGACAGCTTTTTGGCTCACAGTGTTGTTTCATAGGCTTCATAAATCATACAAATTATTACCGCAATAGAAAACTATAATTACACACAAACCCTGACATGCCAAAATGTGTATTAATTAGATAAGGTAATAAATACTTTACTGCACATAGCCATAATCATTACCTCAAAAGTGACATATATACATCTACTATCTTGATGTTCTGCAGCAAATGACTCAGTATAATGTTCAGTTCATAATACGATTGCTCAGTAATTTGATTAATTAGTCGGGTCTTTTGTGAGCTCTTCTAAATGTGAAAAATAATCTAAAATTGTAAAATTTTGATCTTAAGATCAAATAAAACACATAATATAGTTTCATGAAGATTGCACATGGAAACAACTTAGAGGAAGTGTGAATTTCTTTGTTTCAAAATCTTGGGCTTACATTGAAAATCATATGAATGTTTATCATATTTTAAATTCTGCTCACATTAATTTTATAGTCATTTAAAAATAACATAAATGTTGTTTTTAAAATGAGGAAATATTTTATTGGTGTAAATGAGAATCTTTCTAAAGATATACTTTCCGTGTGCTAAGCAAGCTAGAGCTTTCAATATATTATGAAAAATCAAGAGCATATTTGAAAGTACATACTGGATAAATCTGGTATTTTATAAACAGTTAACAATATATATTCCTCATGTTTTTAGAAAGATGTGTTCTTACGATCTTCAAAATAGTGTTTTGTAGAACTACAACTATTTATGATTTCTTGCCATTTTAAAATTCTTTCAACCTATATCGCTATTGTATTTTTCAGTTCAATATTTCTAATATATACATCAAACTATTGGCAAATAAATGGGTCTTGTGTTTGTCTTTATAAATATTGTATGTAGCAATTTCTCTATTTGTAAAACTACTTGTACACTTAGCTAGCACATTATATTCAAAGAAAAAACTCAAGATAACGAATGAAGAAAACACATTATAAGGTAGTGAGATAAGCCACTTTAATTATTACTTGGTTAAATCTGTTCCAAAAAAATCATTAATGCCAGTGAGTCTCATTTAAGTACAGATATGCATGAGACTTAAGTGTGAGGAAATGGAATAAAAGCTATCCATACTTTCCTGTTTAGATGATTATCTCAATGAATCATTTAAAAATGAATTCAAGGACTATTGAGTCACTTGTCTTCATTTTATCAATATTGAGAAATGATTAGGGAGTGTCACATGAAAGGTAAACCATATCAAAGATAGTACTGGTTCTTCAAGTTTCACAGAAATAATAAAAAGAGATGCCCTCTTATGCATGTAGTTGAAGAAGTGTTTGCAATGGTTGCCTGTGTCTCTTCTATTTCTCAATGTCTAGCTATCTCCTAGGATTCCAATAAACCTGGTTGAAAAACTGAATGAGATCAAATAGAAACTATTCTAGAGGTGATGGGTTAATTAAATGCTACATTTCATCCAGAAATGAGATCATTATAACAAAATCACTTTGAAGAAATTCAAACAAGTCAGAGATGATGCTTCTTCTACATAGAAATACTGCTAAATGTAAATTTAAGAAAATGAAGAATCCAAATTTTCAAAATCTAGCTGTTGGCCTGAGGAATTTTGCTTAAAATCTTCAGTATATTACAGCAAAGAGATTAGTATTGATAAGATAAACTCTCTCAATGTTATAGGATATCATTAATTCTTTTTGAATAATGAACAAATCTATACACTCAATTATAAAATTTGAAGCTTATTAAACATTTCTCAAGAGGTTTACATAAAACCTTTAATGCCTGAGCCAATTCCAAGTTAGATCGTCTCTGCCTGAAGAAGCCTGTGGTAATTTTCATCCTGGCAGACACAGGGTAAAAGGGTCCAGAAGAAAGCCCTCAAGGGAAAAAAGGATTAGTCTTTTGAACTTAAGGGTTTTTTTTTTTAATAGATCAGATTCAGTTATTCACAAAAATCTTCCATCTGCAAACAGAAAATATCCTGGTTAATTTTTGTTTTTCTTCTTTTGAAGTATCAGAGAAAAAAAAATCAAATTTAAAGATCCCTGTGGAAGAATGACGAAGCAGCAACTCCGTAGGATAAAGAACTGGACTGAGAATGTGAGCTAATAAAAGAAAACGAACCGAGGAATAAGACAGTCAGAACTAGCATTTCCGCTCTTACACAACATCCATTGTTGTTTAAATAGCCTACCTTAAACTGGGTCCTAATAGGAATGCATCCTTAGATAAAGTAAAATACAAGACAAAGTACACCAATCTCCGACTGTAGACAAGATTTTTTTAGCTTAGAAGAGCAAGAGAAATCATAGAATTCTAAATGTCATCCACTTTCCTTTTATGGTGGCAGAGACTGAAGATACAAAATTGTGGATCGTGGGTCTTTATGGCTAATGGTCTGACATTACTGGAGAATAAAATTTCACAGCAAACTACCTGATTCTCTGACTCCTGAAATCTCCCCTTCCTTTCTTCCACAATGTTCTTTGAGACTTGGATGCTGGCACTGTTTTACAGATGTATCTGCTGAGACTAGGTTCAACAACTCTGCATTTTAATTGTTTCTGTTTTCTGAAAGTCTTCCCCCATGGAAGATAATAACCAACTAGTCATCCAATACAAAATGGTCAGTCTGGAAAACATACATCCAAGCAACATTGTCCAGATTGAGTAGGCTGTTTTAAAAGTCTATATTTTTATACATGTACACATAAACATACACATGCATACACATATTTGCCTGTAACAACAACTAATGAAAAATGGTACATGATTTGAAGGAGAGCACAGTATGAAAACCACTTGGGGAGGAAAAGCAAGGGTAGTTATGTAATTGTACTATGGTCACAAACAAGTAATACATTGCTAATTGCATATTATATCTAGAAACCTCAACATGGGTCTTGGATTCACATATTTTAGCATTCCTATTACTCCTAAGAAAAATATTAACTCAATAAATCAAATAATTTCTGGCTCTACAAGCATCAGAAAGGGTCTCCTTTATGCAAAGCACTGTGGGATTTTTCCCCAGAAAGTGAAACACAGCTTGCTTATGATGAACTCTCATTTTCTGTAGGTAAATGCAATCATTCCAAAATGAGAGTTTCTATAAAATGGCTTAGTCTTGCTTAGCATCACGAATCACCTGGGCTCTCAATTCTTAACCTTATACTTACCACAGTCTCTGTCTCATGTTTTATGAAAGAGATTTATGATGGTCGATGTATTAGTAAAATCAGAAAACACAAGTGGCCCAAGAAATAATAAACCCCTAAAACACAGTCATGCTAAGAAGTAGTTTAGAAGAATTTACTAGTTTAGTAGAACTTGGTCTTATAATTGAAAAAAAAGATTATTTGTTGTCAGCTTGATAGATGAGTCAAAACACCACAATTTAGAAACAAATACCAAAGGTGTCATGTTTGCATGAACATATTTCAGCATTAAACATGTATGTTTTTCATCATTTAATCACCAGACATGATGAACGACGGGCCAATAATTGTTGTGAGGGAAAAAGGGAAATATTTTTATAAGTATTACTTCCCATTTAGGATAAATTTATGAAGAGATAGGGTGGGAATGGCTAGAAATTAATGTACACATTTATAAAATTATCAGACAGTATATTTTTCAGATTTTAAAATTCTTTAAAAGCAACAACAAGGAAACAACCCATTACGTAGTAGGAGATGTGATGATTTGCTTCTTCCTAGGCATCCGTGTGGGTCTATTGGGCAGTAGGAGATGGTAGAGGTTGACAAGGCACTGATGACATGGCAATACAGCTCTGAACAGCAAACACAGCTGGGAACCCCTGGTCCCAGCAAGCACCTACACAGCCCCTCCTCGTATTTCAAGCTGAGACAACCATCCTTAGGAGAGCTGGCTTATGAGAGTCTTAGCCTCGGATATCTTTGTCATTTTAACAGTCTACTTTGGAAATTATCTCAAAAGTGTAATCCATAAAGAAATTCAACCAATCACTGAAAATAAGACAAAACACCAAATCAAGAAGAAAAAAATAACTCACTACTAAGCATTGTGAAAATTATTTAAAAATTAATAAATTGTTACAACTTGGGGGATAAGAAAGGATGGTCACATGTCTCATCTTTATTATCTAATCACATGCCAATAAAATAGAGTTATAAAGCTAAAAGGCCAAAACATTTAATAGGCTTATGAAATCCAAGCAAGTTGGCACCTATATATAATCCCAGAACCGATGAAATGATATAGAAAAATGTTCTCCAGTATGAGGTACCCTAGGTTTACCAAAGATTACTAGGTCATTCAGGGCTACATAGTAGGACACTGGGTAAATGAAATGTAATAAGTAAATGATAAATAAATGATAAATTGATATAAATATGGAGATGGATGGATAGATAGGTAGGTAGATAGATAGATAGATGATGGATAGAAAGACAGATTGAACAAATAAATAAGTAGTTAAGTTAGATTATGAGCCAGGTATAAGGGCATATTTATGAAATCTCAGCACTCATGGTAATGAGCCAAGAAGATTACAAATTCATCATCAAGCAGGGCCAAAAAGCAAGAGGTTGTATGCAAAAATTAAAAGTTCATCAATAAAATAAAATTGAACTACGTGGTGGATGTTTATGCTCCTCTACATGGGGTTATCTAGTTGTCGAAACAAACGCATGGTAACAATAATTTTTGTGCTCATTGTTGTATTCACTTTTTGTGCTGACAAGGCCCTCTGTATTTGGTGGATGAGAGACTAGATTAAGAGATAGCAAATAGGAAATCCTTCTTAAGACAATGCCACGTTCGACAAACCTTTACAAACTCTAATTCTCTGTTGTAAGTCATATAGTAAAGAACACTATAATTACCTAATCTCCATTGATGATAACTGAAATTATAGGTCTTTATTTTTTCTGATATTAATTCACATCACCATACTGTAATTGTTGAAATGATCCATGATTCTGAGTACGTTTATTTATCTACATGTCTATTTGTTTATATGTTTGTTTGTTTGTTTACTTAGTCTCAAAATGAAAAAAAAAGCGAGAGAGTGGGGAAAGAAGGGAGATACAAGTTGTCACTCAATTTTATGTCAACTGAAAGGTTTATCGTGAGGAACTGTTAGATGCAATTTCAGTAAGCAAGGATTTGGTGGAGAGATTAGATCAGTTACAAATTGCTAAATCTGATGGCTTAGATAAAATTTTTACCAGAGGCTCGAAAAGAAGTAGAACATGTTTTGGAGGGAAGGAATTGCCTTCTGGAGAATGTACACACCATATATTCTTCAAAGAAAATATGGAGAGATTGTGTAACTAGATTCTCCTATTCAGAAGTTAAGTGGCAGGCTTTTCATCTAAAATGAGAAAATCTTCTCTGTATGTGGCATGTGTAGGTGCACAGAGAGATACTATTAAAGATCTTGCCCTTTGTTTCTTGCTAATTACTTATACACTGTTCTAAATCAGTAACACACAGAAGGTCTAGGATGGAAAGGCTCTAGTTCTTGTTCTTTGAAAGATAAAGCCTCCTCCATCCCAGGCTGTCCTCAAGGTGGTGATGGAAGTAAAATGACGTTGAAATTCTAAGTCTCCTGCCTCCAGGCGCTGAGTACTAAGATTGCAGACATGTTTTATGCTGTGTTGGTAATGGAACCCAGGGTTTCCCACATGGGAGGCATGTTCTCTACCAAGGGAATTATTTTTCTCATTTTCCTATTTATCTCTTCTCTTGTTAGGATAGAAATAATCTTTAATGCCATCTTTTACCTTACCCATTAAACCTATGTGAAAAAAAAAAAACCACATATCTTGAAGTCCCTCTTAGACCCCTTGCATCAGCTGCATCTTTGGGTCAGACCTTCTCATTCAAAACTGCAAATGGTCATAATGTGAAAATACAGCTTGTCATAGAAGTTTTACATGTGTCTTTGTGTATGTATTGTGTGTGTTAATTGTATATTTGTGTTTGTGTACATGTGCATGCCTGTGTATATATGTGTGTGATTATGTGCTTGCTTGTGACTGTGTGACGCATGTACATGTGTACATGTGAAAATGTGTGTGTTGTGTGTATAGAAATGCATGCATACAAGTGTATGTGTATGTGTATATGTGTGTATGTGCTTGAGTGTGTGCATGTGTATGTGTACAGTGAAATAAATGAGGAGATTGGAAGCAGATTTCTGTTTTTACTAAGTGGTCAGTGTTGCAGATACAACCATTTAAAACACAGTGTGTATAGGCCTGGGCCAGTCCATAACTCAGGAAGAGGCTCTGGAGCCTGGAAGCAAACCAGATACAGGTCAAAGCAAGGCAACCAAGCACAGAAGTTCTGCAACTCATAATAGAAGCCATGGACCCAGAGAAGAGACCTAAAATGCCCCAAGTTAAGGTAAACACGTGTACAGAGTGTTCCAATAGTTATGAAAAGTTTTGAAAAGATTAGGCCAGATCTGACAACAGTGAGATGACCAAGCAGAGGCAGTATGGACCAGCAAGGATGTATTGACTTGCAGATAGCAACTGTTGTTGAGACAGTAGCTAAGTCTCAGTGAAAGGTTACTGATATAGCCTGTGGCCCTGAAAATCAGCCCAATAAAGGAAATTGATCTCTCAAACCTTCTATGACTAAAATTCTCCTGAATATGGTAAACATCTCAAATGAAAGAAAAAAGCTCAGTTAAATTATAGAAAAAAATACATGAGATAAAGTCAAGTCCCAGGACAGAAGCAAAAAACAATATAGAAACTCAAAACATGTCTTCTCCAAAAATTGCTAGTACCATAGTGATGCCAACAAATGAGGATAACTTGAAAGAACTTCCAGGCAAAAATGTTAAATTAAATTATAACTATGTTCATCAACTGAAAGAATGCATGAATTGACTCAGAAAATAGAAACAGAGAAATGAGTGAAATGAAAAAAAAACAAACAAACAAAAAAACAAGACATGGCAACAGATTTGAATAAGGACAGAAACATTGAAAATGATCAAACTGCAATTATTTGGGTAAGGAGGGATCTTAGTAAGCCACATAAAAAGTTCAGAGGAAATCTTCCCAATAGACTAACATGTATGGGAAACTGAGTGCCAGGTTTTGAAGATAAAGTTTTTAAAAGACGACAAAAAATCAATAAAGGTAAATGACTATATGTATATATATATGTGTGTGTGTGTATATATATATATATGGAATATGTTAGTGCTTTAGGATTCCATGAAAAGATGCAATCTTTGTATTGGAGATATAGATATAGAGAAATGCCAGCTAAAACAAAGACATAAAAAATATTAAAATGAAACCGTAAAAGAATATTTCCCAAACCTAAAGAAAGAAATGTCATCCATGTAGAGGATTCTCACAGAATACTAGATAGACGGTATCTAAACAGTAACTCCTAATAGTATTTTTCACTGAAAACACTTCTAAAGAAAGCATATTAAAAAGCAACCAGAGAGAAGAGTCGAGTCAATTACAAAGGCCGCCCGTAAGAATAACATAATTATTCAATAGAGACTTTTAAAGCTACCAGAGCCGGGAAAGATGCAATCCAAGATTGAAAGGATGGCAGCAGCATATTATTATATGTAGCAAAACTCACTGTTATAATTGAAGAAATATTTCTGATAGAAGAGAAGTATAAACATAGCAACAATGCTACGAGTGACAAATAACCAATACAGTACAGTTTAGCTAGAGACTAAGAAAATATCACCAAACCAATCAAATGACAGAAATTAGTACAAATGTTTAAAGAGCAACTCTCAATAGTAATGGACTCGATTCCCATCACAAATGCACAAACTGACAGACTGATCAGAATGCTTAGGGCCGATCTTTTTTCTGCCTCCAGTAGCACTGCATTGTCAAAGACAGATAGCACTGTAGGGTAAAGGATAGAAAAAGATACGACTGGCAAACATGAACCAAACATAGCTATTCTAATATCTGAAAAAATGGACTTCAAATCAAACTAGTTGGAAGTATAAAAGACACTACCTACATAGACACTAAGTGCATCCTGTTATCGTTCAAGAAGATATTAAAATTCTAAACATACAGGCACCAAGCACAGGTGCATCCAGTTTCATGGAACAAGCACTACGAGATGTAAAGTCACATTTTATTCCCTACCTATTGACAGTGGGTGATTTCAATACATGACTCTCACTATTGTCACATCAACCAGACAAAAACTAAATAAAACAAACAAACAAAGTCACTGGAATTAAATGGCACCATGTATCAAGTACACCTAATGTACATCTAAAGAACGTTACACCCAAACAGTAAAAAAAGAGTCACATCCTTCTGGGTAGCCCAGTTAACTTTCTTCAAAACTATCACATATCTGGACACAAATCTAGTCAAAATAAATACAGGAAAATTGGAGCGACATCCTGTTGTATAGTTGTCTACCTGACTACAGCACAATAAAGCTATACGTCAATAGCATTAGAAGCTACAAAAAGTACATGAAGCCATGTAAATTAAACAACACATAATTGATTGATGAATAGCTCATTAAAGAAATTAATAATGAAATAAAAAGCTCTTTAAACTGCATAAGAACAAAAACACTACACATCAAAAGCAATGAAACCGAGGATATAAGATCACAAAAGGAAAGTTTATAACCCTAAGTACTTACATAAAACATCATAGAAAACCCCAATAAATAATCTAGGGATGTACATTAAAGTTTTACAAAAGCAAAAACACATGAAACCCTAAAAGAGTGGACAAGAAGAAGCAATCAAACTCTGGTCAGTAATTAATGAAACAGAAACAGTAACAACAGAATCAATACAAAGACTCAGGAGGGCCAGGTGAGTTGTAGAAACAACTAAAACAGAGTACGCTGACATGTTCTGGTTTAATAGATTTCTTCCGTTAGTTTTATACAATAAATTCTTGAGCAGTTTCACACATGTACATACGCAGTGCCTACTCAATGCTGTCACCTCTGTCCCTTTCCCAGCCTTTTCAATCCCTGTGTATTCTCCCCCCCAACCACGTAAAGGAGTTTTTATGTTCATGTTGTTCTGTGAACTTTTCTCCATAAGAGATTCTTACACGATGTAATCTTTTCTTTTCAGGTATCTTTCATTTAATACAATCATTTTATTAAACATTATTGTATTTTATTTTAAGTTTTATATATGTGATATATTTTATATATATGTATGTGTGTGAATATATATGTGGTATGTATATACACACAAGAGAGTAGGTTACCTGGAGACACAGAGAAGGTAACTGTGAGCTACCCAACATTGGTGCTAGAAACTCAACCCAGGTTCTCTGCAGAAGCAATCTGTGCTCTTAACAACAGAGCCATCTCTGCAGCTCAATCACCATTACCTCCTAGGATGCATTTTAATTGTTTAATGTAATAACTTGTTCAAACAGTTTATTGCTAAATTGTTGTCAATTATATAGCATAACTTTCATTTATGGCATGCATTTTAAAACACAATATGTTTTTATTCAAGGTGAAGTAAACAAAATAAAATGTTATTTTATTGTGGTTGTTCTTCAACTGAAAAATGTGCAAATCTTTCTAAAATCATTCATAACTCTATAGTGTACTTTGCACTTCAGCTCTGAGAAATTTAGAGTCATTTATTGGTATGATTAGCCTTTATTTTTAAAATGATTTTTAATTACATTGATTATAATAATTTTTTTGAAATTTTCATTTAGCAGTCAAAGATACTAATGTGCACTTTTGTAATTATAGATGGTTATCCAATAACATCAGAGAATTCCCACTATGATTAAAATTAAAGATTATGTAAAATATCAAATGTCTCAGAAAGAGATTATACTTCTTTCTCACTGAAGCTTTTGGGGCAATATTGAAAGCCCTAATTTTATCCTTTTAGGTTTTATAGAAACCATGCAAATTGCATAAACTCAGTGTAAACCATCTATGAATTTTATACTACTAAGAAATATATCTATTCCTATAAACAAAAGTGTCAAGCTGACTACATTGAGAGTCACTATGAAAAGATATATCTGACTGTGTCTATGAGGACGTTTCTATAGAAGACCAAACCCAGATGTGGGTGGTACCATTCCATGGGTTAAAGTTCCAGACTTTATCATAAGGAGAAAAAGCCGGGCAGCAGCATTCATCCCTCTGTTTTTCCTAAGTGTTGGTGCAATGTGATCAACTGTCTCATCTTTCTGACACCTTGACACTCTGTCATGATAATTGTTCCCCCAAACAAACAAAACCCTCCTTAAGTTGTTTTGATTAAGTATTTTGTCCCAAGAATGATAAAAGCAGGTAATATTTCATCTTAGAATTAAAAAATACATTAGGCCATCTCCAAAGCTCTCCAAAAGTCTTAAAAAAATTCTCTTCTGGTTCAAATTCTATTTGAGCTAAGCCCAGAGTCTCTTCTGAGATTCAAAGAAATCTCTCAGTTGAGATACCATATAAGATAGAAAATTAAGCTAAGTGGGCGCAGATACAAGGACACAGAGGGAACATCACATTTCAAAAGGAAGAAGAGCAAGGAAGTCTCAACTGAGTACAGTAGGGAAAACAGGAAGTTCCTTAGCTCAGTCTCTTGCATTTATTGTTCATGATGGTGTGCTGCGAAGTCCAAAGGACTTGAGCATCCGTCCTTCAGTTTTCCAGGTGCAGCCCAAGTGGCTGCCCATTGTAACAGTTCTCCTCCCTACCCCTGGCTTTCTTTAACAAGACATATCCCTGGCTTCCCAAGCATTCTGGCCATCCCCTGGAGCTTATGTTTCACCCCACAGCTTAATACACTACCCTTTTATGGGGATTCTGAACCATAAACACAATGCCTAGCTTCTCATATTGCCCTTTAACATCTGGCTCGTAGCTTATGAAAAAAACAGAATTCTTGTCTTCAGCACCCCTCATATGAATAGCAAGCCTTCAGAATGAGGGGTACCTAGAATCTCTTAGGCCATAGCTACACTGCCTTCTTCTTGCCTGGATGGTAGATGACAGGGAAATGAGCTCTGGAGAAACAATATTGTATCTAACCCTGTGAGAACTTCATAGGCTCTCTCTTCTCAAAGGAACATGTTTCTGATGAAATTGCCTTTATGCCCTTGAACATGTAGATATCAGCAAGATACCTTACATGAATGTTTCCTACTGTCCTGCACAAACTGCCATGCTTTTTAGTTATACTAATCCATTTAGAGACAGTATCTTCCTGAGCCTTAGTTGCAATTTTTTTCAAATGTTTTCTAATGAAATGTAAGCTTTTGGACTCTTTCTCCTCGGTTTTCAATACCTGATCCTCACTGCAAACTGACCTAAGAATGCCCAGCAGTTTGTTTCACAGCCTGAAGGCTGCTCCCACATTAAAATATCTACCAACTTATTTAATGCACCACCTTTAAGTATAGCCTCCCACAAAGTCTGAAGACACAGACAAAATCTCTGTAGTGAATGACCATCTTTGTTTCTATTTGAAACCTTATAATCACAGTCTTTATGGCTCACAATTTTATTGCCTTTAAGGCTTCTGTGCTTCTGTCGGAATAACCTGTTAACATCTGCCTACAGCAGTGTAGTTTCTCTCTAAATTTCTTTCTTCCAATTTTTTCCCACAAGTTTAAAGTGCTTGGAATTGGGGATTTAGCTCTTGGTCTTGCCTGGTAAATTTTCCCACAATCACTCAAAATAGCACAATTATCTGGGTATTACACATTGAACAAATGCACCTGTGTGGACATTTCGCCAGCTAATGTACACAATGCCATAGGACATTAGCACTAGGAGAGTTAACACCCTGACTTACATGACTCATTGTGCCATTAGGAGGTAAACGCAGTGATGAGACACAGAGGGTTTTGATGTTTTGATTTTCAGAAGATTTTGTTGTTCTTCTTCAGTATTTAAAAATATGCAGGAGCACAAAAGTCCTAAGTCCAGATTGTATATTTAGCTTTTGTTTGAATTGCCAAATATTCATGTATATTTCTTTTTAAATTTTTTATTTATTATAATTTATTCACATTACCTCTTAATAGCTATCTCTTGGCTCTTATCTTCTTGTTCCCACCTTTTCTCCCTCCCTCCCTCTCTCTTCCGCCATATTCCCCTCCTCTAGAACTCTGACAGGGGAGTAAGTGGGATCCTCCTTCCTCACCATCTGACCTCAGCCTATCAAGTCTCATCAGGATAGCCTGCATCTCCTTTCTCTTGTGACCACAAGACCATCAGAGTTCATGTCAGGGCCAGTCCCTGCACTCCCCTGCCCCCACATGGAGAATGAGCTGTCCATCTGCTACATCTAAACAGGGGATCTAGGTTTTCTACTTGAATTGATCTTGGTTGCAGCATGAATTTGTGCAGCACCCCCTGGGTCCAGATCCACCTGCTTTGATGGTTTCCTTGTGGAGCTCTCCACCCCTCCAGGTCCAATCCCCAGTTCTTTCAAACACTGAAAACTTTGCTCAGAATCTTGCTGAGAGTCCCAGTATCTATCCCAATCTTCCTCTGGGCAGAATCTCTCAGGAGACATCTATGTTGAGCTAATATTCATTTATGAGTGAATATACACCATGTGTGGCTTTCTGAGTCTAGGCTACCTCACTAGCGATGATCTTTTATAGTTCAATCCATTTGCCTGCAAATTTCAAGATCTCCTTATTTTTGATAGCTGAATAGTATTCTACTGCGTAAATGTACCACAGTTTCTTTGTACATTCTTTGGCTGGTGAATATCTAGGCTGTTTCCAGATTCTGGCTATGATGAATAAAGCTGCTATGAACATAATTGAGCATATGTCTTTGTTGTACGGTGGAGCATCTTTCCAGCATATGCCCAGGTGTAATATAGCTGGGTCTTGAGATAGCACTACTCTCAATTTTCTGAGAAAGTACCAGATTTTCAAAGTGGTGCTACAAATTTGCACTCCCACCAGCAATGGAGGAGTGTTCATCTTTCTCCACGTCTTTGCCAGTATTTGCTGTCATTTGAGTTTTTGATCTTAGCCATTCTGATAGGTGTAAGGTGGGGCATCCCACAGTCATTTTGATTTGATTTTTCCCTGACGGCTAAAGATGTGGAGCATTTCTTTAAGTGTTTCTCAGCCATTCAATATTCCTCTATTGAGAATTCTTTGTTTAGCTCAGTATCCCATTTTTAATTGAATTATTTGGTTTGGTGGTGTTTAATTCCTTGAGTTCTTTATATATTTTGGATATTATCCCTTTGTCAGATGTAGGGTGTGTGAAGATCTTTACCCAGTCTGTAGGCTGTCATTTTGTTCTGTTGACAGTGTCCTTTGCCTTACAGAAGCTTTTCAGTTTCATGAGGTCCATTTATTAATTGTTGATCTTAGAGCCTGAGCTATTGGTATTGTGCTCAGGAAGTTATTTCCTATGTCAATGAGTTCAACTCTCCTTCCTACTTTTTCTTCTAACAGAGTTTTTGTGTGTAGTTTTATATTGAGGTCTTTAATGCACTTGGATGTTAGTTTGTCTGAAAAAATAAAGCTGTTTTTGTATTATCCTTCTGTTTGGTTTTCCTTGTTGGCTTGTGTTGTCACATTTAAAAACAAATGAAATGTGAGATATGAAATACATGCCACACAATAGATATGGCATTAGGAGATTTGTTATAGGAGCAAGAGGAGAAAATGAAAGGGGGGGCCAGAGAGGGAGAGAGGGGGGGGCACAGGGAGGGAGAGGGGGGGGCAGAGAGGGAGAGAGACAGAGAGAGGAATAAAACAAGGGAGAGAGAGGGGGGGCCCAGAGAGGGAGAGAGACAGAGACAGAGAGAGGAATAAAACAAGGGAGAGAAGGGGGGGGCCAGAGAGGGAGAGAGACAGAGACAGAGAGAGGAATAAAACAAGGGAGAGAGAAAGAGGGGGGGACAGGGAGAGGGAGAGAGAGAGAGAGAGAGAGAGGAGGAGGAGAGAGGGAGAGGTGAGGGAGAGAGGTAGGAGGGTCTTCCTTTTTTAATAGCCTGTACAGTGGCACGCCCAGTGGCAGGTAGGCAATAACATCAAAGGCCGACTGGCACAGAATCCTAACAGTCACTTCTTTTCATAGACCATTGATATTAACTAGGCCAAAGCAGAAAACATGTAGAAGTGCTTCCTTGTACACGGAATGATAAAAATCACCAGGCCAAGCACTCTGGATTCACAACATGCCCACTTTTATAAAAGTTGCTGAATAGCCAACAGATGCCTTAAATTTTTTTAGGGGACCAAGGCTAATAAATTGTTTTCTATCAATTCCATTTACAGCTTTGTTGAACATACACAGCTTTTCCACTTATACTAAGCTAAGACTCTTGATCCCAATACATACATACATACATACATATGTACACAGTATATATAGTATGTATATGTGTGTATATATGTGTGTGTGTGTGTGTGTGTGTGTGTGTGTGTGTGTGTGTGTGTGTGTGTGTATTGAACCCAAAGCTCAGATTGCTATAGGAATGCTGAGAGAAACAAACTTCAACTAGTCTGGATTTGTACGTCGTTATAGCAGTAGTGATTAACCTGGAAATGGTAGAGAAGTCAGGGAACCCAATTAAACACAAGTTCACAGAAATCAAACCAAATCCTCCAGCTCATCATACAAAGAAACTACTAGATCTTAGATCATTTCCGGTTTAGCCAGGAAGTCTCTTCTATGCTTTCTGTTAAGACAAGCCCTGTCTTGTAATTGGGATCAGGTATTCCATTGAGAAGCAAAGGACAATAAGGGGATTAATCAAATTTAAATAGAGATATCAGTATATATCCAGGTACGAGAATGACAGCATAACCTTTCTCTAGTGTGCTTTTGTGCTTTTTTTTTAGAAAACATAGACAGAAACAAGCAAATATCACTGGTTCATCTGTGAGACTAAATAACTGTTTATCTGGGTATTTTGCAGAGTTACTGCTTCTCCCATTAAATTTGAACTGCACTATATGGCACAGCTGTGCTCTGTGCATCTTCTCTGAAGTGAAATTAACTTAGAAAGCCTCCACATGCTGATGAAGCTACTGAGCCCCCTTGTGCCAGGGGCCTCCCATAGATAGAAGGATGAAGCTGAGCTGAATTTGTCTCAGTGGGGGTCACTTCAGCAGGTTGTTCTGAGCCAGATTCCATGCCCTTTCCAATCTAGTTGCAAATAGGAAAAGTTGGACTTCTGCGAAATCAGCAGGAGAGAGTCCCACCTAAGGGTGAGGCAAATTGAAATTAAGATTGTGAAATAGATGCCTTGAGCATCAATCAGAAATGTTTTTAAAGAGAAAGAGCAAAGGAGGACTTCGGGCAGAAGGACGCTTTAGATGTGTCAGTCTCCTTTGGCAAGACCTGCCACATGTTCTGAAAACCAGGTCATGAGAGTGGCAGTAGTGTCTAATGTACAATGGGATTTAGAGGATGTGGTGCCCACAGAAACAGGGAGGCTATTTATAGATACAATAAGGACCAATAACTTGATCTGGGTTTTATAAATGACATTTCATCAGAGAACTCAAATATCTGTCATAACCATAATCTCTTTTTACTACGTCCTTGTAAAGACAGAGATGGCCGAATATTAGTATGGCAGTTATCAAGAAAGAGAATTCTATTTCAGAATAATTTAATTATTTTTTCATGTTTGCACAATAGATCAAAGGCTAGCCCGACCCAGCTCGTTAAGTTTTGCGGTATGGAAGGACCTCAATGTTAAAGGAGACTGTGTAGCCCAAAGTGAAAACTATGGTCTTATTTCTAATCTCTGTGTACATTCATTTATCTTTAACTTAACTTTCTTACTTTTCTAACAGTACAACAATACCTTGTACCTACAGTATGTCTTTTAAATTCTATTTATAATCACTTAATGATTTTATAAAATGATGAGACCAGAAAAATCATGAAAAGATGCTAAAATCAATGTTAAGCTTTAGAGAAAAGAAGACATTACAGGAACTCAGGATACAGTCTGTGTCTAGACAATAAACTGTTGCATAAGCATGAGGGTCCGTATCTGGGTCTCCAACATTACATCCAGTTAAGGAAAAAAATGGGGACTCATATCTAAGACTATAGTACCGAGGGCGAAGAGACAGAGGTCCCAGGGCATTTCAAGTGAGGCAGCAAAGCTAAATCTGTGACATCCAGTTTCAGTGAGAGACCCTGTCCCAGAAATACATAAAGTAAGGTGGAAAAGTCATAAAGGACAATATCTGATGTCATCCTCTGACTTCTGCATGCAGGTAGACACACACACAGACAGACAAATAGACACGCACGCACGCACACACACACACACATTAGAGCATTATAGCATCTCCTCACAAATGTTATGCTATCTTCAAAGAGAAAAAATACTATGTAATAGAAAAACAGGTGGATTCTACCTTAGTAAGGCACTGAAATAAACTCATTAGGAGCTGAGCAAACCTGCCCCGAGCACCTACCAATTACTGCACTATGAAGGACGTCTTATGGCATCTATGGCGCATATAGTCACTCCTCTAAAACACAGAACGTGGACCTCATCATGAGGAGACATCAGACTAACTCAAGTAAGAATGAGTTTGCAGAACAACGCACCTTCATTCTTCAAAAATCCCAGCATCAGGATGAGCCACAGAAATATTAACTTGGTTAGATTGAGCTAAATAGAGTGTGTAATCCTATAAAAACTATTACTGGGAGGGCCAGAAAGATAACTCCTTGGGTAAACTCAATATTCATGAAGACTTGGATCACATTAGCTCGGTGTTCAGAATCCACATAAAAGCCAAAGAGAAGTAACTCCATGGTGTTGTCCGTACCTCCATAAGAGTGGTGTACCATGCATGAACACACAATACTAACAAATATTTTAAATAAATATTACTTCAACAATGTCATTTGAATCTAGACTGAATAACACACTTAGTTAATATTAAATTAGCTGAGTTTAATAGTCATTCCGTGGTATTCCGCACTTCATTTACCTATCTCATTACTAAGGCTCAAGAGATCTCATTGATATTCCAACAAATGTGTGACATAAAGGTACAACTGGGAAAAGACCGTAGATACTATTGCTCATAGACCATAGACATACAGTTTTCTGAATTACAGTTTTGTAAATACCAAGAGTGAGGCTGAGTTCTTGGTCAATTTTTCTTATACTCTTAAATCACACAAATATTGGTAGGGCAGATCATGTGTTGGAATCAAACATATAACCATGCCTTGCACGCTGGTGATGCTTAATATCCACTATTTAGTCAGTGAATGGAAGCAAGACTTTTTGCATTTTGTCTTCAGTAGGGACGACTCACAGGAAAGCTCCTCCTTGCTGTATTAACCTCTGACTGCATTGGCTTTGTCTCATAATCCTCTTTGACTGTTGCTCCATAGGCGTTAATTGCTCATGGTAATATGGTCTAGAGAGCATGCTCTCAGAGAGGTTGTTGTCTTACAAATCTATCACACAAATGCAACTTTTACAGAATTTAATCCACCTGGACCAAATACTTCTGACTAGCATTGTCTTAGATTATGGATCAGAAGACATTCTTAATTTGCAGAGCCTTCCTCAAAAGTGTAAGTGTGCTAGTGCTCCACTCACTGAAAAGAATTAAGTCATTTCTGGGAAGGAACACTGAGCTCCCTGGAGATTTTACTCATCTTGACTCACCACTGAGTCAATCAATGTTATGTGATGCTGTTTCAGAGTCTCATCACAAATTCTCTCTTTTGCTCTCTCCTTCCCTTTTCTCCTCTATGCACCTCACTCTCTCCTTATTTTTTGTTTTGCCTTCCCCTCTACTTTTTCTTCTTTACCTTTGGGTGGTGTCGATCACAGATGTGTTTGTTAGAGCCACTCCCTTTATCCCTGAGATTAAGAAAGACCTCAGTCTAGCAATCTGTCCCAAAGATGAAAAGTAGTTTTCTAGAGGAGATGAGAAAAAAACTGGATCAAACACAAGAGCCTCAACTTTTTAGGGGCTTGGTATTATCTCCTTGCAGTGTGGAATCAGTATATCACATGTAGTTACTCTGTCATGGAGTAAATATTTCAATCTATTTGTGCAAGAGACTGGAGTTACTATTACTAGCAAATTCAAAGTCCCAGTAAATGTTATGGCCTTTTGGGGAAAGATGCGGGCATCAGAGTAAGGAAAAGAAAAACTAAATAAATAAATAAATAAATAGAAAGTTGGTTTCGATTAAGGGTGATAAGAGGGAGATTGTAGATTATCACAGGATTATAAAAGAATGATACCAAGTATTGCAGTGGTCAGAATGGCAGAGATAATTTAGCAAACTTTATGGAGGAAAAAGTCCAGTGTAAAACAGTAGGAACTCACACACTGAATGACGGTGTGAAGACAGAAGATGATTTTCAGTTTTTACTCAAGTCAAATGAAAATTCAATTCACATTATGCTTATTTTTCAATTGAATTTATTGAATGACATTGTTTGTATCATTTAAGTGCTGAGGGACAGGTCATTGTTTCTGCAGGACATTTGCCACTTTATAGCCAACTGAGTCTCTGAAAGTGAATTTCTCAGAACAACCAAGATTGATTATGCTCAGAAAAAAAGTAAATTGTAAATACTATTAATCACTGGAGTCTACATTCACTGAAATCCTGACATGATAATAAGAGGTTATGCTTCACATGCATTATTGCTTAATGGTTGTATAATCAATCTTATCTATAAATCTACAAAAATAATGAAGGGTTTATCAAATCAAATATACCCAGCCTCTCCCCACTAATTATCTGCTTCTTACAACATGGGTGAGAGGTAGATTCACCCCAGAGAGGAACTACAACTGGGTGGCAGGTGTTTTAACTCTCAAGAGATACATGGTCTGGATGAAGTAGAAATGACAGAAAGAATAATGAGCACGATGTGGTATATTTTTACAAATTCTATTTAGAAATTTATGTTAGTGAATATTTACTTACTTACTTTATACTTTGCATCTTATGCTTCTGCCCAGGATCGTGAAATGTTAATAAACAACTATAGCATTTTAAAGAATGACTAAGCTCCATGAAGGAACAAATAGAAGAGCAATAGTGACTGGAAGTAACAGATAAAATACATGACTTGATGACAGGAATAATCTTGTCGAGACTTGAAGGGGTGCAGTATACTCATCTCTGGAGAGCTAAGTCTGTGATAAACATGTTCTGAGGAGAGGAGAGAATCACAGTAAAGACACTGGGATTAGTACGTGTGGCTGACCCACTAGGAAATAGCAAGGATGCCTTTGTTACTGGTGCAGTAATAAAGAGAAATACAAAGTAGACAATTAAGTTAATGGACACAAGATCAGAAAGGCACAACATAGAGGTCTTGTGGACAATGAATAGCCTTCTAGTTTCCATTTGAATGATATGAGCTTCTTGTTTGGGGTTTAAGCTTTATGGCTTCATCTTTCTGGCTGATCTTGGAAAATAAGAGTAGAAAGTAGGACAGTGAAGAATCCTGTCAGCCAGTTAACAGGGAGCTGTGGTTTACAGCTAGGGCATGACATTTTCTATAGCTTGAATGACAACAGTGTACATAGCAAGCCATGTTTAGATTCTGGACTCACTACCAAGGTACAGCCACCAGCTTTGTCAATGTGCAAGCACTTCCAGCCCTCTGTGCTGCCAGAGGAGCTCCAGAAGCTCAAGGACAATTCTCTCAAGAAAGTCACAAACACCAGAGAACCATCAGAAGCTTAGCAAACATAAGCTGTGAGATATGATCCAAAGAGGAACAGGGGAGCATTGATAGCATCTAGCACAAACATAAGGCCAATTTAATAGTCCACCATAAGTGAAGAACATCCAGGAAGGCAGCCTGAGCTAGAGGTACAAACTACAGAACATCCAACAAAAATGCCTAACAGTGAGAATCAATGAACTTATCAAAGGAGTGAGAAAATAGGGAAAGTAGAAGGGCAGTGTGTAGCCCAATATTGAACAACCATCAAGAAAACAGAAGACAAGGGCTGGAGAGTTGGGTCAGCTGGGAAAGTGTTTGTTCTTTCAGTATAAGAGCATGAAGTCAGACCACATTTAATCTCAAGATTAGAGAGGCAGAGACTGAGGTTATCTGAGGCTTATTGTCAAGTCAGTTTAGCCTAATAGGAAACTCTTATGTCCAATATTCACATGCACATAAGAGGAAGAAAAGGAGGAGGACTAGTAATGATATTGCAACTATCATTGAGGCAAAAAATAGAAGCTGGTAATTAAAGCAACATTTAAGTACCTCGAGGAAGAGGGAACATCCAATTGGGTAAATGCTGCTGAAAAAACAAGAAAGATGAAATGCAAGAGATGGCCACTGGGTCTGAAAACATCTGTGACACTGGCCACCATGACTAGGCCAGAAAGGTGAAATGGGGTGAGTGAAAGTTTCTTAAAGTATGTTTAGAGAAATCACAAAGTCGGCACTGTGACCATGGATAACATAGCTAGGGATATTTACGATTAAAAGGTGAACATATGGAATGGTAACTGCCAGGACAAAGGAGGGATGAGAGAACATTTTTTATTGGAAGAAACAAAAGAAAAAAATAGAAATATCTATTTGCTTGTGGAAATAATACAAGAGGATTTCTGTATTGTGTTTTCAATGCATTTCCTGCCTTAAAAGGATTACTTGGAATATATTTGAATGGTTCTGTAGTAAAATATAATCCACAGGCATTCACAGAAGCTGAAAGAGAGGACGTTAGGCTGAACAACAGCATGTCAACAAGTGAATCTAATGGACAGATACTTTATGAAAAGCATGGAACTTCTATTATCCCTCAATACTCAGTTTCCTACTGATTAAAATGTTTCCCGAGTTTAAGTGTATGAAAGCTTCTTACATAAATTTTTCAAGTGTTTTTGCTTGCTATTCATTACAAAATTGTAGGTGGAATATAATGGCACAGAAGGTACTGGAAATATATAGAAACCTGATTATAATATAATTTCTAAAAGCTAATGTTTTGTAGTTTGATGGCAGAGATCAAATACAACATTGTGAAATAATGCAGGATGATAACAATGCAAAGGAAATGTGGAATACATAACAGTGTCTCTGGCCTTTCTTTATATAGTCCTTCTCAAACTCTCTTAGATAAATTAGGACCAATGAAAATAATCTCCAGATAGCCAAGTACACATGTGTAAAGAAAACACCGCTTTTCTTAAGAATTTCTGTGTATTATTTAACTAGACAAATTTCTAATGGTGCAATTATTTCCTCTAGTTGGTATGTGTTTTAGAAAAAGTTGAGAATTCAACTTATTATTATAGATAATAAAGGATCTCAAGGATACATGTTTAATTTAACACACATCATAGATATTTAAGGATATATACATTAGATACACCTGAAACTCAAATATTTCTTATAACAAAAAACATCGATGAAATAATTGTACAGACAGCAGAGATCTACTGCTATAAATTGGGAAAACAAGATTACAGATTTGAAAAATAGTAAAATAAATTATTAGCACATTCTAGTACATAATAGTATCTTTCTTCCTAAATCAAATGGATGTAGTCTAGGCATATGTAAAGAGTCATGTGTTTTCCAATATTTATTCAACACCTCTCTTGATTTATGTCCTTTGGGAGAAAGATGCATAATTGTGAGACATAATTAAAAAGAAAAGCAAAAATCACTTGTAATAAAATAATATGCCAACACAAGGTAGCAGTTGACTTAGTCATCAGACTAAACACAGTAGCCCTGCACTCCAAAGAAGAGGAAACACATGAAAGTTGGACAGTCTTAGGAGACTTCCTGGAAGAGATGTACCTTGAGTTAGTCATGGAATAATTAAAGTATTTGAGAAGAAGAAATTTCTAGGATAATAGAAAAAAGGTAGGCAGGAAAACTCTAAAGGAACTTGGAAAATAATGGATGGAAAATCTCAAGTGGAGTGGAAGATGAGCATGCAAGGTATACGATGAATGAACTTGAAAAGTGGTAAATTTAGACTTGCAAAGTACTGGGTAATAGAAATTTTTATTGTTTAAAAATTATATCAATAAAATACATTGTTTTAAGGATGCTTTCAAATAACAGAACACATTGTGGCTTCATGAAAAGTCAGACTGGAAGGTATTAAATAAAACCTAGTAATATTGGAAGACAAGTTATAGCAGGCAGGTAGGAGTGCATATTTAGAATTTAACACAGCATAAAGTATTTTCTTAATTGAGAATAGTAATGATAGCCCCAAATAAACTATTATTATCTAAAGAATGTCTTTCTAATGAATGAGTGCAGCCTTCACATTTTTATATTAGCAATTATAATCCTTTTGTCTTGCATGGTCGCACAGTAGAGTGGACAATGGTCATATAACCACAGAGATTGTTCTCACCAGTGATCAAACTGGTGACGGCTGTTGTGCAGCAACAAGGTAGACTTCTCTGCTCTACTGCACTGTCTTCATAGCAATTCCTTCTCTCTTTCTCCTTCTTCCTCCCTCTGCAGCATGTCCTCGGGTGCCCTGTCTCTTGGCATAAGGTGGAAGAATCTTCTAATAACACTGTCAATGTTATCAATTAACTATGCTCTAGGGAGTGTGACTCAGAGTTATTATCTGTACAAAGAAGAGAGAAGTGACAGGCTGAGACTATTATCTGATTCAAGGAATCCAGGACCATAAGTGATGTAGTCCAAGTTAGCCTGTAAATCAGCTTGAAGGATCACATTGAGGTCTTTCAAACTTGACATGCCTTTGACATATTTCTTTTATAAATTAATCCTGTGCTTCCTCTGTTTCTCCCAAGTGTGTGTTTCCTTCTATACTGAAAGAATGCCTCCACTTGAGTGCAGACAGGGAAACTACACAATTATCCAATACTGTACTGTATGGATAATTCTGGAGAAGAGACACAGAAACTACTTAATATGGGACTTTAGTTTACTTTATCCTGGATATTTGACGTAATCAAAGATTACACTGGACCTAGTGACATATTACTGTCAAAAAATATGATAGGAATGATGGTATTATTAACAATGTTTGAACTAATCTTTTAGATTGGTTTAGCAAAATATCACATGGCACCAAAGGCTTAGTAAAGTCCCTTAGGCCACCCAAGTAAATGTCCCATCTGCTTACTGATGCCTGAAATTGCACAGGAAAGAGAAAGTCACTTCTTAGCCCAAAGCATTTGATTCCTGTTAACATGCAAATCTCTTGAGTGTGGTAAGGCTCTTAAGTTGCTGTAACCTAGAAAAAAAATTCTCAAAACTTTATTTAAATGTGTGTGTGTGTGTGTGTGTGTGTGTGTAGAGAGAAAGAGAGAGAGAGAAAGAGAGAGAGAGAGAGAGAGAGAGAGAGAGAGAGAGAGAGAGAGAGAGAGAGAGAGAGAGAGAAGGTTTCTTTTTTATCTTTAGTATATTTTTTAATACACCCCGAGCACAATTTCCTCTCCTTCCTCTCTTTCCACTCCTTCACACACACACCCCATCTCCCCCAGATCCCCTCCCCTTCTACTTCCCTCAGAAGACCCTCAGTATTACCAAATGGGTAGAGACCTAAAAGGTAAGAAAGGAGAATGAAAAGGATGATCATACAACATGTTAAGGAGAGAATTTACAAAGAGTTTTATGGATCGGAGAGTTGACATCACTCAGAATATACTTCCCTTGCCAAGTTATGTGTTGCACCAGATACTATAGAAAGCCTAAGTATATCTCTACAAATATGTGGGGGCAGGATCACTCTTCTAATCTCTTAAACAGATGTGATATATTTTAATGAATATATGAATATGGTGAAGAAAAATTACCCAAGACCAACAAAGTTACTTATTTATTTGACTTATAGTGTTTCATTTTAAAACATAGCTGTAGAAACATAATAGTTTTCATGAAAACAACATAAATATTTATTAATGTACATTTTAAATACCATTATATTGTATTCACCAGGTTTAGATTTACTTAATTATAAGCAGATTCATATACTTCATCCTTCTCTATCCTTCTAGAAAAACTTCAGGAAAACCAAGATAATTAATTGAAGAAGCAACAGCAACAAGGAAAATACTTGTCAATCCTTCTTAACATATAATTTTCTCAAAACAAAACATGAGCTTTAGCTAAGAGTGGTGGCTCATGCTTATAATTACAGATCTTTGGAGGATGAGACTAAGAGTTCCAGGCTATCCTAATGCCATAGCAAAGACCTGTCTGGCCCCTACCAAACATGGAAGTAGCTGTGTCCTTTTTAACAGAAAGAATATTGCTAAGCTGGTACACTGTAAAGTATCTTTAATGACTTAAGTTGGTAACAAAGCTTAGAACATCTGAATTCCAAGATATGGACTATTTTCAGGTTATTGGTTTTATTTAAAAAGCAGAAACTGGGGCAACATTATTGAATGAATTCTGAGAAAGCAGTGTGATGCAGAAAATAGCATAATCTCCTGATTCCATGTGGAGAGAATACTCTACAACAGTAATCTACCCCACTAAGAATATTAAAGGCATGTAATGTTTTAGGGCTGGAGGACCATATATTTAATTTTTATGAAACTCAGGAAGGAGCAAGTGAAAACTCCTATCTAAGACAAAGAAGAACAATGATTATGTATTCCAATATGAATTGATTACTCAGGAAATTTGGGTCCAAAGAGGTCAGTCAAGTGTCATATAACTAATCAATAGGAAACTGGAATCATCACTATAATATGCTGTTTGACCAGCACAGCAGCCTGCATTCTTCAAATGCCAAATATGCAGAGAGCAATGGACTAGCCTATACATGGAGAGTGCGGAAAGAAGAAGTTCTTCCAATGGCAGGAAGCTTTGGATGTAGTTGACATAGACACATGTTGCATGAACATATGGGTAGTCATGAGCAGAAATATGCTCTGATATCATGAAATCTTGTTGTTTCTATTTCAGATAGAATGTGAACAAAGAGTAAATCCAAAAATAAGAGTCAGCAAAGACAATGAACTGACAATTTTTTTATATTAACAGCATGGATTCCTTGGCGACTTGGTCCCTCACAGTAAATAGAAAATTCAAAGCTGTTTCTATTGTGACTCCTGCTTCACCTTTGGGTACTGCAACAGATTGTCCTCACCCCAATAAAAGAACAGCAAGAACAAAAGCAACCAATGCTCCACACCTGGGTTAACACTCACACTGGGTCACTTTATAGTCCCAGCTTAGTGGCTAGCATGGAGCAAAATGCATGCACATACTAGATTTCTAGACAGGCATTCAGTGAGGAAGTGATGAGATGACTATACAGACAAGAAAAGTTCAGTCTTGGGATTTACTGAAAAAAAAAAAAAAAAGATGTGTGGAGATGTGCGGTTGTGAATTACCAAAGAATAAAACAGGGAGAGAAGTTAAGAGGAGGATGTAGACAACAATTGTGGGCACAGTTGGCAAAATACTTCAAAATTTTCTCTAGAATGGAAGAAGTCACTAACTTGTGTGTTTTACCATTGATTGATCAGGTGTTTGCTTGTGAATGAAAGATGTCAAGGGTGTCGCTTATGGGTGTTTTGGTGGATGAAGTGTGTCCTAAGAGAGGCAAAAGGGCAGATCTACTGTCATGGTAAAAACTGAAATGGTCTTTACCAACACCAGAACCTTAAGACACATCAAATGCTAAGCTCCCAATAACAACTTGTGGCACCTTAGATGTAAGTGCAGCCCTTTAGTCTAAGATTAAGGTGTGGGTAAAAGAAATGACACAGAGAGCATACAGAAAATCCTTAAACATGGTCATATTGGAAAACTTTACTGTTTTCATTTTTTTCTCACAAGAAATAACACACATCATTATGTGCTACTTTAAGGAAACATGAGTAGTGTGGACCCAAAGAAGATAAGGGCCAGAAATGAAACTCTAATCAGCTGAACTTATATGCACTGGGCTTCTTTTCACATTTTCCAGCCATGGAAGAAGGTTGGTCCACTGTGATGAGTGCATTTCTAGAAAGGTAAGCTCTTTAGGGAAAATATACTCACTACCCCTAGAGGGATGACGTAAAGACTAGCTGAAATGAAGTGTGTCCACACCAAAACACTGGACACTGATCTTTGGATCACTCACATCCAGATGATGGGTATCATTGATGCATGGTATAGATGGGCTCCCTATTTGTCAATCATGATATGCCTTTCCCTAGGCACAAAGTCCATGTATGCCTTGTTCTCTGAAAGTTAATTATAGTTTGATGACTAAATACTGACTTGTATATATATGTGTATGTGTGTATGCATGTGAGTGAGTGTGTGCATGTGTGTGAGTGTGTGCATGTGTGTGAGTGTGTGCATGTGTGTGAGTGTGTGCATGTGTGTGAGTGTGTGCATGTGTGTGTGTGTGTGTATATATATATATATATATATATATATATATATATATATATATATAAAAAATGTGTGCACATGTGTATAAAATATATATTAGGAGCTTGTAATATATTAGAAATTATGTAGTAGGTACCTTACCGCTCTCCATAAATGCCAATGGCTGCAATGAAAATCATCCCCAATGGGCAGCTTATACCCAGACAGGGGAGTAGGTGCTGTCTCTGACAAGGTCTCTGTTGCATGTGTTTTTATCACTTCCTCCTGGTGTGGCTACCTTGCCAGGATATTGTGAAAGAGGAAGTCCTCAGTCCTGATGCAATTGGATGCACTGGGGTGGGTTAATTGGGGGAGACTTCCTTTTCTGAGGAGTAGGGGAAGGGGTGGAGAGAAGATAGAGAGAGGAGGTCTGAAGGAGAGACAGAGGGAGGGAGGGGCTAGGAGGACAAGAGGGAAGAGACTATGATTAGGATGTAAAGTGATTAAACAAACAAACAAACAAATAATGCACGGTCGACTAACTGTCTAAAGACAATTGCTACCTGACCAAAGGTCAGAGTTGGTTGGCATTCTACATGAATATAGGAGGAAATCCAGTTCATTTACTAAGGAAATATTTTCTCTGCACAGATACTTGGGTGTGCAGTTGAAATGGGTATTTGAACAAATAAGGACTAGCTACCTCAAGAGTCTTTGACAACAAAAAGAGTATCCATGCATATAATCCCAGCACTGAGATGATCCTCCTAGAAGGTGATCCCAAGTTCATGGCCTGCCTTGAACTAGCTAGATCCTGACTCAAAGAAATAAATTATGTATATGAACTTGATATGGAAAGTTTAAATAGTTCCCAAATCATTTGGGATAGCAGGTCAGTGTGCATGGGACAGAATAAACATAGGGCAAGCATAGTAAAAACATACTTATTTAAAGAAGCCAGTAGTGTTTCCTGTGTGTAAATGTCCCAGTTCCCTCCCACTTGTTAAAATCCCATGTTGAGACTGTAAAGGAAAGTGGAAAAATGAAAAAGAGGATGCCAGGGAAAACCCGCTTTGCCCTGGATAGGCACAGAACACATCTACAGATTAAGAAGAGAAATATGAGACTTTCTAATTGTCTTAATCTTGATCTTCTAAAACAAGAAGAAGATCTGTGTTTATTCACTAATAAATACAGAGCTACAGACACCTTGACATATTAGGGCCAAAGGTAAGGACTGAGTGATTAGAACCACAGCGCTGGATATGTGGGGCAAGATTCTGTGGAGATTGCTCAGTGCCTCTTCCTATCTCAGTTAGGCTTCTGTTAGTGTGATGAACCACCATGGCCACAAGCAAGTAGGGAGGAAACAGTTCATCTGCTTACACTTCCAGATCACAGTTCTGCGTCAACGAATGTTGAGACAAAACTCAGACCAGAACCCAGAGGCACAAACTACCCCCAGATTTCCCCACTGTTTTACAGGTCTATTCTCACTGCTCCTCTTAACCAGTTTGCCCCATCCTTTCTTTGATAAATCACTGAGTCTAGTTTGTGCTGCTTATGTGTGCAGGAGCACAGGACTATCAGTGAAAGTCCAGTCAGCCTTCCAGGGACCAAACTGTAATACAAAATTGCTTGCCTCTCCCTTCCCTGGCAGCCATCGACTGTCAATAGCTCCTCAGCTAGGAGTCAATAATCTTTTGAATGTTGTCCTCTCTTTATTCATTCAAGAATCATATTGATTACTTCCAAGGTCTTTGAATGTCAGCACTACAACCGGATGCCTCTTCCTGTATTCACATTGTATCTGTTATCTCAGTGTAGGAAGTTTTGGAATGTGTAGGCTTAGCTCCTGATCTCTGTGGTATTATCTCTTTCATTCTCAGTTTCTAGTAGCTTCCTCATGTCTTGTCTTCACTTCACCCATCATTTCCTTTGCAAAAGTCTTATTTTCACCCACGTTCCTATAACTGTTTCTGGTGAAGCCACCAATAATCTTTTTCTTGTCAAAAATATTTATACTTTGAGTAATTATCTTCCTGGTTATCTCTTTTACAAGCAAGGTATGGACACTGATTCTTTGATTATTTTCCCTACTGAACTTCCATGCTATTTCAGTCTGTTCCTCTCCCCCTGCTCCTGTAACTATTTCCGAGTCATCTATTGAAAATATCCTGTTTTGTTTTCTTTTTAAACTTGCAACATTCAGAGATCAGTATTGTTTCTGCCATGTTCTCGTATCATTTTGGATCAACTAAGGAAAAATTATCTACTATATCATATCTTTAGCATAGCTCCCTTCTTCAGTCCAAAATTATATCTAATTTCTTATTGATTATGCCCATTGGCCTTTTCTAGAGACCTGAAAATGTTCACTTTCAAGGTTAAGATAATATCCAGTTAATAAAGTGCTTGTCTGGCACACATGAAACCCTCAGTTCAATCTAAGTAAGGTGGTCTGCACTTATAATCCTAGTGCCGAGGAGGCAGAGACAGCATGGTAGCTAGCCTTAGCCAACTTGGCAAGTTCTAGACTAGTAAGTGACTCTGTCTATATAATAAAATAGGTGTCCTTTTTATTTAGCTTTTTTACACCTTTGTATTATAGTGTGGTTATCTTGTATTATGTGGCTAATATCTGCATATGACTGAATTCATACCATCCATTTCTTTCTGGGCCTGGGTTACCTCATTCAGGATGATCTTTCCTAGTTCCATCTATTTACCTGAAAGTTTCAAGATTTTATTTATTTATTTATTTATTTTTGCTTAATAGTATTCCATTGTGTAAGTGTACCACAATTCCTTTACAAATTCTTCAGTTGAGGGATATCTAGGTTGTTTCCAGAGTCTGGCTATTACAAATAAAACTGCTATGAACATAGTTGAGCAAATGTCCTAGTTCTATCATGGAGCCGCTTTCCAGTATATGCTCAGGAGTGGTATAGCTGGGTCTTGAGGTAGCACTATTCCCAATTTTCTGAGAAAGCAGCAGATTGATTTCCAAAATGATTGTTCAAAATTGTACTCCCACCAGCAATGGACAAGTGTTCCCCTTTCTCCACATTCTTGCCAGCATGTGCTGTCACTTGAGTTTTTGATCTTAGCCATTCTGACAGGTGTAAGGTGGAATCTCATAGTTGTTTTGATTTGCATTTCCATGATGACTAAGGATGTTGAAGATTTCTTTAAGTGTTTGTTGGCCATTTAATAATCCTCTGTTGAGAATTCTCTGTTTAGTTCTGTTCCCCATGTTTTACATTGCATTATTTGGTTTGTTGGTGCTTAATTTCTTGAGTTCTTTATATACTTTTGATATTAGCCCTCTGTTGTATAAAGGGTTGGTAAATATCTTTTCCTAGTCTGTTGGTAGCCATTTTGCTCTGTTAACAGTGTCCTTTGTGTTACAGAAGCTTTTCAGTTTCATAAGGTCCCATTTATTAATTTCTTATATTAGAACCAAAGTAGTATGTTCAGGAAGTTGCCTCTGTGCCAGTGAGCTCAAGGCTCTTCCCTACTTTTTCTTCTAATGTATTTAGTGTCTCTGGTTTTATGTTGAGATCTTTAATCCACTTGGACTTTAGTTTGGTGCAGGGTGATAAATAAGGCTCTAGTTGCATTTTCTACATGTAGATATCCAGTTATACAAGAACCATTTGTTTAGGGAGTGTGCTTTATTCTCATTCAGAAAGACAAATCAAACTGACACTGGAAGAGGCTGAAGAGAAGGATCAGGATGTGGACTCACCATAGCGGTCCTCAAAAGGACTCCATCCAGCAAGGGACTGAAGCAGATGCTGAGACTCACAGCCAAACTCTGCAGTGAAGATCAGGGAGTCTTGTGGAAGAATTGGGATATAGAAGGACCTGGAGGGTACAGGAGCTCCACAAGGAGACCAATGGAGCCAACAACTCTGGGCATGGACATGGAGGGCCTGCAGAGACTGATGCACCAACTAAGGGCCATGCATGGTGAGGACCTAGACCTCCTGCTCAGATATAGTCAATAGGCAGCACAGTCTCCTTGTGGGACCCATAAGATGGGGAGTAGAGGCTGCCTCTGACAAGGACTCTGGTGCCCACTTGTTGATCACTTCCCTCTGCTGAGGAGGCCTTTCCAGGCCACAGAGGAAGAGGATGCAGGCAGTCCGGATGACAGTTGATAGGGGTGGGTCAGATGATAGGAGAAAAGGACTCCCCCTTTCTGGATTAGGATTAGAAGATGGGGGTGAGGATGAGGGAGGGAGGTGACATGGGAGGGAACTACAATTGGGAATATAAAGTGAATAAATTAAAAGTAAAGAAATTTAAAAAGAAAAAAGAAAATAATATAGGCATATCATACCTAAAGAAGGACACCAGAGATTGTTTCTGACCTCTGCATGTACATGCACACATGTGTGCACACTTTCATACAAACTACAAATGCATGAAATTTTTCACGTCCCATACTGTTCTTTTATTTGAGAAGTGGGGTGGTAGTGGTGGTGGTAGTGATGCAATTTTAATACTACCTAGCTTTGGCCATCCTGGAACCCACTATGTAGACCAGACTGGCCTTGAACTCAGAGATCTGCTTGCCTCTGTCTCTCAAGTGCTTGGATTAAAGGGTTATTCCACTAAGGCCAACTTTATACTCTCTCTTTTTAATCTCCTCTTCTAGTCTATTCCCTTCCTCTGATCTTTTTCTATATTTGTTTCCCCAGGACAGTAACTCCAGTGTCAGTATTCTCTTCCACATATGCGAGCCAATGCATCAAACCTTGCCAGACTCTATTTACCGGGCGTATCCTTAAATCTGGCCCTCATATTTCTGTTGTGATCCCAGTCTTTAACAGATAACCCATCTCTCCAGATTATTTTTTTAATATTTTTCCTTTTATTGAAAATACTTTTTTCTCACATATTAACCCTGATTACTGTTTCCATCCCTCTACTCCTCCCAGGTCTCCCCACATCACCTTCCATCTTGATGCCTTCCATTTCTGCCTCTTGTTAGAAAGTAAACAGTCTTTTCAGGCATAATAGCAAAATATAATACAGGATTTTAAAACTGACACTTTGGAATCGGACAAAACAAACAAACAGAAGGAAGAGTGTAAAAAATGCACAAGAAACAGACCCACACTCGTTTGCACACTCAGGAATCCAATAAAAACACAAAACTCAGCGTTATCATATATTAACAAAGAACCTGGTGCAGACCCTGGGCATGCTGCCTCAGTCTCTGTGAGTTCAAATGTGCTTGATCCTATTGATTTGGAAGGCCTGTGTCTTGGTATTCTCCATCCCATCTGGCTCTGACACCCTTCCAACATCCTCCCCTTCAGGGCTCCCTGATCCATTTTATCACTATGATTTTATTTTATTTAGACACATAGTATTTGGTTTTACCCTACGTCTCTCGGTTATCTAGTCTAAGGTTCTTGGTCACCCAAATAATGTTGAGTATGGGTTGCACCTTGTGCAGTGGGTGTTGAGTTCAAATCAGCTATTGCTTGGTTATTCCCACAAGCTCTGTGCCACCATTCTTCTAGCATATCTTGCAAGCAGGACACCATTGTAGATAAAAATGGTGTTTGTGGTTCTCTTTATGACGTTTACCTGCCCTGTGTTAGCAGGTGGAAAGAGATGGATACCTGAAACTCATAAAGCTACTGTGCTGTCCAGTGACTACCTTGCACTTTACATTCTTGGAGATAACAAAGCTTTGTGTTTTATGTTATATTTCTATAGTGCCTGATAGAACCAATTCTGCTAGTGCTCAATAATTACTTTATGATTCATGAGTGAATCTGCTAAGTGAGAAAACCAAATTACTACATTGTGTTGTTATTATCTGTTTACAGCCATCGTCATCTGTCTAGTTGCAAAAGGCTATAATCCCTACCATGAGACTTCGTATATTTTTACAACTAAGTCACAATGTCAGGAATAGGGTGTGATATAACTTGACAATACCTGGTGAACTCACTGATCTTGTAATAGAAATATTTTCAAACTGAGCAGATGCAAAGACATCTCGTAGGAGTGTGTATGCTTTCATTATTTGATTATTATTGATAACCTGTAACTAATACTGTCAGGAGTCTCTGAATTGTCTCTACAGAAAAGAAGTGTCTGGGGTATTGACCCCAGTTTGAAGACTTGGCTCGGAAGCGAGAGCTCTCTAGAGTTACATTAATAATTTCACGTTTGTTTATTGCTTGTAGTCTTGTGAAGTGTCACGCGTCCTATTCTATTAAATAGCCATGGAATTTTTGTTACAACAGGAGACTATTTGCCCTACACAACCCTACAACAGGAGAATGTTTTCCCTATGCATTCTGCTGCTATTCAGTGGGAATTTTGGCAGTCTCTGCAGGATTTGTATACCTTTTCATTCTCAAGGAAAGAAAGACACGATGCCTGAATAAATCTGACACTCCATGATTAAAACAAAATGTATGGTAAGTCGAATGCATGTGCTTTTAAAATACAAATTATCTTCTGAATTGCTTAAGAATATCCTATCCTAAAAACAAAACAAAAAACAAACAAGAAACCAGTTGGCTCCCAAAGCAGTGTGAATTTTGTTTTTGAATTTAGTAACTTGGAAAATTCAAAGCTAAGGTGTTATTGCAAGTCAAGACAGCTGATGACTGTCTCTTCTGGGCAGAGAGGAGCCCTGAGGTAATCTGAGATACAGCTGAACTTGGGCTGAATTAATCACCTTCTTTCTGGAACACAAACTAGCACATGACTTACACATTGTTGTAACCATGAAATCAACCTTATTTTTTTTAAAGACTGAAATAGTGAGTCCTGGTGAGAACAGTCAGTAGCAACCAATAAAATTAAAAAGAGATTTTAAAATGTAACTAATCCTATGGTCAATATCCTTCTAAGATGTGCGTACTAAGAGAAAGGGAAAAAACTTGGGTGAACCCTAGTGATGATTGCAAATGAGGAGATTAAATACTCAAGACCAGAAAGTTATAGACAGAGAAATTGCAGATGGATCTGGAGAGTTTAAGATGTAAAAAAAAAAAAAAAAAAAAAAAAAAATCAAGTGAGTGAGATTTAATTTAGATAGACAAAGTACCTTTTTAAGAAGAATAATGCCAATGGGACTTATAAATCAGGTGAATACCAATTAGAAACCAAAATAGAAGACAAGAACAGCAGAAAAGTGAGTTTTAATGTCAAAGGATTTGTACCTTGTTCTAAAGATTTGTACCTTGGACAACTTTCAGGATTTTTTTAAATAAGAAGACAAACAATTGCTGAAGTGGGTTTTTATTCATTATGTGTACAAGTGAAGCATCTAAATTTGAAAGGGGGAACATATCATTAATACAATATATTCACTCAAGAACCAGAATAATCCAGCTTCATTCATTACATGTGTGTGAATGGCTTATTGTTGGGAGCCAGGCATTTGGTTAAACGTCATGGACTAAAAGATGATCAAGTTATAGTCATAGCCCGTGAAACATTTACTATATAGCTAAAGAAAATTTTAGTTAGATGGGTAATTTCAATATATCACTGTAAATAGTAACTAAATTTTATATGCTACATGGCATCATAAGTCAAAATTTTGGGCAACGGTGCTTAAATATATAACCTTCACTTTCTTACGTCAAATACATCTTAACATTTCTAGGAATGATCTTAATTCCAAGCTTTAAAGAATGGATAACTGAAGGAAGAAAGAAAGGAATGAAGGAAGAAGGAAGGGAGAGGGGAAGGAGGAAGGAAGAAAAAGCAGGGAGAGGGAGGGAGGGAGGAGAGAGAGAGAGAGAGAGAAGAAAGAAAGAAAGAAAGAAAGAAAGAAAGAAAGAAAGAAAGAAAGAAAGAAAGAAAAAATTACAAATAACAAAACAAAACTACAAGTAAAATATAAGCAGTAGTAGGAGGCCAGGACATAGTTTACTGTAAAAACATAAGGACCTGAGTTTTATCCCCAGAAACGATGTGAAGATTCGGAGTCATTGTGCCTCATACTTACAATGGCAACATAGGGAAGGTAGAGACAGGCAGTTCCCTGGGAACATTAGCTGCCAAGCTTCAGTTCAGTGAAACACACTTTCAAAACAGAAGAAAAACAAAGAAACACCACATTAAAACAAAACAAAGTGGGTGATGTTGAGCTTCCAAAATCAGGGGCAGACATATACACTTACACCACCAAGCAAAGAGCATGCATTGCCCGTACCTAGACTGTACCTAGACCCCCTACACATATATAGCAGATGGGCAGCTTGGTCAACATATGGTCCCCTAACAACGGGAGTAGGGGCTGTCTCTGACTCTGTTGCCTGCCTCTAGATCCCCTTCCCCTAGCTGGGCTGCCTTAACAGGCCTCAGAGGGAGAGGATGTGATTAGTCCTGCTGTGACTTGAGGTGACAGGGTGGGGTGGTACCCTTTGTAAGCCTCCCTTCTCTGAGAAGGAGAGTGGATAATGGGGCAAGGGGGTTGCAAGGATGGGACTGGGAGGAGAAGAGGGAAGGGGCTGGGACCAGGCTGTAAAGTGATTAAATAAATAATATAAAATATAAAATACTTTAGAGTTAATCTGGCAATATATACATACATATGTTACCTATTTACTAAAGCATTTGGGGAAACTGCTTCAAAAACATAAACACTAAAATAATATAAGAAACATACCATAGTCACACATCAGAAGATAAGTCTGTTTACATTTCACTATTAACTCAGCATGGTGTCATTGAAAATGTCAGGGTCTTTATTTCTTTTGGAAATTGTCAAGTAGGTGAAAGTGACTGTTAAAAGCCACACAGAGTTGAAAATGAGCCCATGGGAATAACAATCTAAATTCAAGACACATTAAGCTTCTATGATTAATACAGAGTGTTTGTGCCGCAAGTGGTTTTGAGACAGAGAAGAATGCAGATTAGAGAAGATGGTCAAGAAACAGGTGGATGGTCACAGAGACAACCGAGCGCGGACAGACACGTAAGCAGATTCAGCACAGATAAAATGCAGCCTTCAATTAAATGGCACTGGAGCCATTGAATATCAGTGTACAAAAGAGAAACTTTGATCTATATATTGCACTACATAAAAAAAATTAACTTTTAATGGGTCATAGTAAAACATATGTTTTAGGAAATGTAAAAGCATGAAGCAAAACGTCTCAGAGAAAGCGTTTTGTGACTTCGGGTTTAAGCAAAGCTAGCTTAGATTAAAAACAACTACACCCCCAGCAAAACAAAACAAAGCAAAACAAAAAACAAACAAACAGGATCCTTAATGGGACTGCATCCTACTCAAACCCACTTCTTTTAAAGAGGTACTATCAGATAAGTAAAGAGCTACACTACAGACCAATGAAATGTGCTTGGAACTGTGGGTTTGGCTAAAAATATTTGTATGCAATACACATAAGGAATTACCTAACTCACTGGTCGGAAGATGAGAATCCAAACCTATAGTGTGTCACAAGTGAACAATCCAGTTCCTTACCAAATACACACACGCGCGTGCGCGCGCGCGCACACAGACACACACAGAGAGAGAGAGAGAGAGAGAGAGAGAGAGAGAGAGAGAGAGAGAGAGAGCGACAGAGACAGAGACAGAGACAGAGACAGAGCTCTGCTTCTCTTACTGAACTATAAGGTAGAATCAGTCGACTGACTACATCGTATGTTGTCGTGTATCACCAACACATATCCATTTATAACAGTTATTATTTCACAGATCCCTCCACTCTACTTGCTTATGATTTTTTAAAATGTTATATATCAATTCTCTGACAACACCTAAACAATTGTCAAAAATCGCTTGATGAAATAAGGAAAACTACGTGATTGATGGGAGACACAATGCATGTGTCTCTTGTCTTCTCTGTCCTTTGGGATCTGGCTTTTACTTTTTGCATCAAGAACTCTTTTTGTATGTAAACTCCTTGGTCATTGTTTTTTTTTTTTTTTTCCTCAAGCAATGATCATCATCTAAATTTTAAAACATTACTCCAACTTCAAATGATCTACGCCAGCAGGCTACAGTTATTTAATTCTGAGTTAAAGCACACAGTGTCCCCTAAACACCTGCATTAGCACTCATTCCAAACACACACTCACACACACACACACACACACACACACACACACACACACACACACACACACACACACCTCACTGCCAAGCAAGGACTTGCTGCAACACAAATTCTGAAACATTCCTGTCTAGACTCCAGTCCACTGTGTAACTCTTTGCTGATGGTAAACTTTGCCTTTCAACTTTGCCACCACACAGTCTGAAGCTTTCAAAAACATTTAAGGCGCAGTTGTGAAAACTGAGAAGAGCCTAAGGCAGTGTGTGCCCCTGAGTAAACACGCTTCATGTTAAACTGCTCATTTCACTGTCTCATGAAGAACTAGTGAGCCACAACAGTGTCTCATTCCGGCGAGTCAGTAAATGTTCCTGCGTCTCAGTCTACATGTGAAAACAGGGCAGGTGCTTTTTCATTTAAGCCAGCATGTTGTTCATAGGAAGCATGGGGGCTTCCCTTTTCTTTAATATCCGGAGAACATCAGAGGGAGATTTGATTTATAATGAAATTTTTTCTGTGTCTCATCTTATAATGAAGAAAATCTAAGAACTCCAAGCCTTACAGCATGACCTTCAAGGTAATAAAACATACACTCGTGTGCGCACAACCATATATTAATGTAAATAAAAATAGATTTTCTATTTCTTTTACTCAGACTTCATACCAAATGTGTGTGTGTGTGTGTGTGTGTGTGTGTGTGTGTGTGTGTGTGTGTGTGTGTGTGTGCGTGCGTGCATGCTATTATTGCTCGGGTACTTGCTGGACTGAGCCGCTCTCAGAGATTCACAGAGGTAAGTACATAGCAACATGGAAATCAATAGGAATTTTCTATGTTGTATATCGAAAAGTAAAAATACAGCAAACCTATTTCTTACAAGGCTTATCTGAGAAAAGTTAGCCAAATCTCTCTGTCATCAGTGTCACATCTGAAAATCTCTCCATTACTATAATTGCCTTCACAGCTCTTTGCAGCAAAAATACCTAGGCTCCCAAACATCATGTTTATTGAGAAAAAAAAAAAAAAAACCCAGGAACTGCACTGCACTTGTTATTGCACTTTGTGATTCAAAACAATTTACAGTTTTGTTCATTTAAACTTGCCCTATCACAAAAATAGATATGTTTTATTTCACATGCACCCACCATAATAAAGGCAGATGATCCACAAAGACTCATCTGATTTTTTTAATCTATGCAAATCTACAGATAGCTCAGGTTACTTTTCTTTAATATAACAATGGAGTAGCAATATTTGTTACTACCAGAAAATGATTTATAGAGATCTGCAGTTTAACATTAGTCATGTTCCTGAAGACCTAGTCCCTATCTTGTTGAAGGTTGTACAGCTCTTACTGGTCTCCGGAGGGATAAGTGTGTGCCTCTGATATTCTTGACACTTGTGACTCATCAAGAACACATGGACAGTTAATATTTTCCCTCTAAAGGACAGACATCGGTAATTTGTCAGTATGTGAACAAGGCAATTCCAAACTTCCTGGGTATTGTTTTAGCTAACCTAAAAAGAACCCACAACAAGTGGCCATAGATTTTATTAACTTTTAATTAATAGTAGGAGAGGAATGTGCTGTTCTTCCATGAGTAAAGAAAGAAAAGGGGGCAAGATCTCTGGGCTCTGGCTTTAGAAGCTTGACCAGAAAGCCATATATTCAAAGTCCAGGGTGTCTTTAAATATTTTATTCTCAATGTGTGGCTTTTGGGTACAGAGTGAATTGGCTAGATACTGGATTCCTATCATAACCTGCTTAAGGGAGCCTCAAAAATGTAGGCATGATTATCAGCAACTTGCCCATTCTGACATAATTCCTGTTTGTTTGTTTTTTCTCCTGTCTGGGCTCCTCTCCCCTGCTCTCCAGCAATTCTACAGTGCACTCACACCCTTTCTTACCTCTTTATCTCTCAGTCATTGTGATAAACACACACTGAGCATCTCCAGTGGACGTACTGTTTTATTGAAGGTTGGAAACATGACTCAGAGAATATTTCACCCTTGTCTTCCAGGAACTTAGCTTATAACTAAAGATTCCAGATAAACATCATTAATAAAAGCTGGAGCGTCAGGATGTGTTCCCAGCTCAGATTGGCTTCTTGCTACCAGTGACCCAGCGGTCAGGGAACCATGACTGACAAATAATTGTAAGGCTCTGCAGCAGGAAGAGCAGGTCTCTCCTTACTGTTTAATATTGCTGTCCTCCTGCATGCATCCCATAGCCAACAGTGCAATCGATTATGTAACACGTGTCAAATGAATGAGTCTTCCCGCACTGGGGGAATGACTCAGTTTTTAAGGTGTTTGCCTTGCAACCAGGAGAATCTGAGTTTGATGCCTGGAACCTGGGTGTTTTTGTTTTTGTTTTGTAAAGAGGGGTAACTGTGATGGTGCAAGGAAGAAGTGGAGGCAGATGGATTCTGAAACTTGCCAGCCGACCAGCCTGTCGTATCTTGCAAGTTCCAGGAGTCTCTGTTTCAAAAGAGGTGGACAGAATCCCAGATGAGTAATAATCTCGGCTTGTTTAACTGCAAGCTTGTTCCGGTAGTGGTATCTTCAGAGCCCACATATAAAAAGCCTCTTGTGGCCATGAGCACTTGTAATTCCAGTACCTGGGAAGCAGAGACAGGTGGGTCCTCTGTCTCCCAACCAGTTAGCTGAGATTTGCTGAGATCTAGGCCAGTGAGAAGCTGTCCTAAGTAGACAGGAATTGCACTTTGGCTTGTCCTTTGGCTTCTACCTTCTCACACACATGCATATACGTGTCCCTGTGCACTACTCATGTGCACTGAACACACACCAGTGCATGCACAGAGACAGAGACAGAGACAGAGAGACAGAGAGAGACAGAAGCAGAGAGACAGAGAGACAGACAGACAGACACACACACACAGAGAGAGAGAGAGAGAGAGAGAGAGAGAGAGAGAGAGAGAGAGAGAGAGAAAGAGAGAGAGATGCATGCACATTTAACTAAGTTTTCCACAAGCTTACTAAGCACATGACTATTTGTTATAAATTCCCAACTGTCTTACAAATTCTTGGTCCCTGATCGTCACAATAGATATTATTATGGGTCAATAAGTATAATAAGAGGAAGGGGAAAAAAACCTCTCTATTTGGAGGATATTAGAATTCATATCCCATATTCCCAGCCTTCTCTCTTTCAACAAATTTTTTCCTAATTAACTTTGCAGGAAAATATGTGAATATTTACAAACACATCACACCTGCACAAGTGTGTCTAAAGCAGATTATGTATATTTCAATAAAGTAGGGGAGATTTGGGTATTTATACTGCCTTTCGTATATAATTGTATTGGAGATGAACCCATTGGAAACGGGAGTTGGGAGCACCAGTTTAAAATTATAGAGTGAGCACAGGATGAGGGGCACAGGTCCAGGTACCTCTTCGTTCTCTTCCTTATCAGTGGAGTTTTTCAATCAACCTAATCTAGCGGAACATTTCTCCTTGGTGACTGAGATATATGTGCAGGAGACAACTTTCCCTTCACCGAAAGAAATAGGTTTAACCCCTTTGCTTCTCAAGTTTTGTAATTTTGGAGAAAAAGTGAGTTTCCCATCAGGCGTTTCCAGGAGGAAAGAGATGAAATCTGTGTAGAAAATCAAGAGAAGCAATGGGAAATTGCATTGCATTATAGGTCCTACTGCATATAGATAATTTTCCTCCAGGGGAAAAAAAAACCTGGACATTTTACTTCAAAAAAGAATTTGCGAAGTCAGCAGCAATTGGTAACAGTTTTCCTTACTGCGGACATCATTTCCCACCCCAATAATAAAGGATAATTTGGACGCATTCCTACTTGTGTTGAATGCTGTCCAATTCTATCGTGCTTCTCCCACTTTCTCTTCCCATCTGAGAGATGATTGTGAGACTTGTAGAGTGTGATGAATCACGTCAACAAGAAATACGTGGCATCTGGTTAAGCTCCTCTCTAGCATATAAATTAAGCGTGAATGACAGCCAGGTCAAAAAAAAAAATTCCTTTGAAAGGGGTCCCTGTGTGGCAGGTAAAAATCAAGTCTTTTCACTCTGTCAGCAGGAGGTCTCTCTCTGACCTTTATTTCAGAAAAGGGGGTCATCTTGCCACCTCTCCTGAAAACCATTGAAAATAAAGATTTCTGAGAGGAAAATGAAAAGATGTGTTTAATAACTAGGCTGAGATGAGTATTGGTTAAAGAAAAAAAAAAACCAAAAGAGCATCAGTAAGCCTGAAGTACACAATAGGAAATACTAATAGCTCCCATAGAAAGGAACAATAAGGAAAATACAGCTATAGAATTAATTTATAACATAGACGTATTTTGCCTTTTTAAAAATCCCTAGTAGAAAAAGAAGAGATGAGACCAGAAATTATTTTCTATTTCTGCTTCATGGGCTATTTTTTTTTTCAGATTTTAAGTTTTCTTTTTCTTTTATTCCCTTAAATCTATGTCATGAAAGAGGCAGAGTCTACATATTGAGATCCGGTTTTTGGAAAAAGCATTCACTTCGTTGAGCACTCTTTCCTGTGGCTGGAAGCATCACCTCTATGTAGAAATGTAATTTCTACCACAGGGAAGGCTGCAGAGGAGCAGGGACAGCAGGCAGAAGATTCTCCAACACTCCACATGATGGCAGAAGATCTTTTCCTTATTAAGTAGCCTAAGCCCTATAGGTTTATATTATCCTATTAAACATGGGAAGATTAGCCATCTTCCATATTCTTCAAGTCACTTTAGAGTAATTTGTTCTTAGGACAAATCAGAAAGAACTATGGGTTTTCCTGTGTAAAAAACAGTCAGAGCAGATGGGGCCAGGGGGAGGGTGCATTTTTATAAAGTTTTTCTAAATAACGTTGAAGTTTTGAAAAGTGCTATTCCATGTCACATTTCAAATGGAATCACTTAGACCTCATTTCTTAATGTCAATGGTCTTTTTTTTTTTTTCTCTTTACTGTTGCTGATCACAGCACACCCTGGGAATTCACCAACTATTTACTAAAAGCCCGTGTTGATGAAGAAAATCTTCAGGACTCTTTTTGCTAGATCTTTCTTTGGCTTTCAGTGTAGCTCCTATCAGCAAAATCCTTTTGCTCCAAACCAGACTTTTAGGCACAGCTAATCCAGACATCCTGTCAACTTTGTGAAATGCGTGTATGTCCTGGTTCGTTTAGAATGAGAACAGACACACTACAAAGCTAAGATTCTCCACCATTTATAGCCATTTTCCACACCTTCTTTATGTCTTTTCCCACCCATTTCTAACTCTACTTGCTTTATTTCCTTTTTTATTTCTTTGATTTTTTTTTTCAGGGACAAATCATAGGGAGATAAAGAAATATGCTTATGAATTCACCAGTTCACAAACTTGAGCACCTCCTCACATTCAACGTGGCCATCATTTGCATTTTGTAGTATTGAAGGCAAAGGTGCGCATGGCCCATTACATGAAGCTCATATGTTGCAGAAGCAGCATACCCATTGCAACATGCTTTCTTAATTGTTCTTGACAAAGTGCCTAACAGAAATGACTTTAGTGGAAAAGGTCCAGTTTCGAGGAGACTTAAGTCCATTCTGGTGGGAAGTCATAGTGGTAAGAGGGCTCAGCCCACAGGAAGAGGCTCGAGCTCATCAGGTCTTCATGTGATGATGGACCAGGAAAACCACATTAGATCCAGAGTCTCTAGAATCTTCCAAAACATACCCTTAGTAGCTTGTCTCTTCAACCAAACTCTACTTCCTAAAAGCAACACAGCCTTCAGAACGGCTTCATGAGAACAAACCAAAAGCAAGAGCCTGTATAGAATATTCTATCTTTAAACTATAGCACACAACTTCCTATGTATGTTATTAAGAACAAACTATTAAATGAATAAATCTTAGCCAGTGACTTACTCTATTGTCATCATCTGACTATGAGAAGAATCCAGCCTACTATACAATATTTTCATATTGCTTTTAAATATCTACTCTGTATTATGACATTTAATTCTCAAATGTTCCTTATATTTTATTAGTTACATTTTTATAAATTATTTAACAAAACATGAGGGATTTTATTCTCTGTGTTTATAGGCTTGAGGAAGGACAAAAAAATTAAATAAGAAATCTCAGTTCTTGTGTCTAGTGCATCAGTTGAAGAGAATAAGGTCATGATTTGAAATAATGGCATTTAGATGGTAGTTTTAATTTCACTGGGAGTAACTGAGCAAGTTTGCTTTCAAAGAGTCTCATAGCAGGGAACAAGACTTTCCCAGAACCAGATTCCTCTGAGATGGTGATGGCACATTCAGGATGATGAAATGGCAGAAAGGGAGATGTTATTGGCCCTCTGATAAGGGCTTCAGCCTGAGCATCCCTTACTACTAGGCTCATGCTCTTGGTCTCCTGAGACCAGCCACAGTCCACCAGTATGTGCAGCAGTGCTCTCTGCTCAAACAATTCCTTTACCTCACAGAGATTTCAGTCTTGCAAAAGTGTCTGTGTTCCCATCAATCTCAATCTTCCTGATTGACACCTATCAACAGGTGAAGTCAATCTTGGTGAGTTTCCAGGTGACCAGTTAGGATTCCTAGATAGAGTAGGAGATGTAGATGTTTCCAGCATTTTACCATGAAAGAAAGTAGATGGCATCATTTTACCTTCAATGCATCTAAGCCATTTAAAACACGAAGTTAAAAAAATGTCATTTTACTATACTAGAGCTATGAAGTGTTAAGTGATGATTTCCAGTATAGAACACCACTTTATTTGCCTCAACTGCTAAGGTTACCCTATTGAAATAGCATCCTGACAGAGCATCAGTGGTATGAATTATTTGGAAATATAAGAATTAATGTTAACATCAACTTTAACATATCTGAGCAATGCTGGCATTTCCAAAGGGCACATTTTCTGTATGTTCCTATGTAGTAATATAAATATTAAAATCTCAGTGTTTACATGTTTTATGTACAGAGATAAATTCATACAAGTCACTTGACAGACACACACAATCTGACAAGAAGCTTGACAGATTGAAGTTGCAATTCATCAATTCATCAGGGTGTATTGATTGAACTAACTAAAGAAGTGCATTTTATATTACTTTTTGTAGACTTCTCTAAGTGTAGGCTTTGCACTTTGTTCCATCTACTCCAAGACTCAAGAAACACAGCAGAGAAGGAGATAGAACCTTCTAGGCCTACTGAGCCATGTCGGTCACAAACTATCAAAAGCTGTGGATGACTGTACTGAGTCTGTATTAGAATGCACCAGTCAACAGCCAGATTAGTGGGTGGTGGGGGGCAGGAGGAGGAAGGGATTCAGAGGTCTCTATCCTTCATTCACGAATCGACTCAGAGAGAGAGAAAAAAAATCACTGCCTGTAGCCATGTAGCCACTGGTGACTCCAAAGGGCTCCAGTGGGTACTCCCAATCGGTGGTCACAGATATGGCCCTGATTATACTAAATACGTTCTACCGCAAACCCAAAAGTCAAGAGGAAACACTCAGGTAGAGAAGACAGGAGTTAACAAGAATGGGAGGGAGAAAGCAGAGAGGGAGGGAAAGAGTAACCAGAATGCATTGTATACATGTATTAAATTTTCAAGAAATATTAACAATAACATTTTTAACCCTATGGGTAATTTTTTAATTGATTTTATAATTTATTCACATTACACTCTGGTTGTTAACCCCTTCTTCCCCATTCCCCTCCCCCAGGCCTCTGACAGGGGAGGGGTCGCTTCCCTCACCATCTGGCCACAGTCCATTAGGTCTCATCAGGATAGCCTGACTCCCCTTCCTCTGTGTGCCCTCAAGGCCACCCTGCCAAGGGGCAGTGATCAAATCCTGGGCACCAGAGTGCATCTCAGAGGGTCCCTACTTCCCCTGACACAGGTGGAGAATTTGCTGTCCATCAGCTACATCTGACAGGGGCCTACTTTCTCTGCTTGCATTGTCCTTGATTGGTGCATCCCTTTTGTGCAGGCTTCCCGGGGTCCCTCATCCTAATGGTCTGTCTGTGGGGTTCCTGATCCCTCCAGGCCCTTTAATTTCCCCACTCTTCCATACTACTCTCAGAGTTCTGGCCAGAATCCAGCTTTGAGTCCCAATATCTGTCCCCTACCTTCTCTCAGAGGACATCTGTGTTGGGCTAATACCCACTTTTAAGTGAGTATATACCACACATGTCTTTCTGAGTCTGGGGATGTGCCCAGGAGTGATATATCTGGGTCTTGAAGTAGCACTATTGCCAATTTTCGAAAAAGCACCAGATTGATTTCCAAAGTGATTGTACAAGTTTGCACCCCCACCATCAATGGAAGAGTGTTTCCCTTTCTCCACATCCTTGCCAGCATGTCCTGACAAAACACAGAATATCTAAATCAATCCTGTATAATAAAAGATCTTCTGGAGGAATCTCCATCCCTGATCTTGAGCTGTATTATAGGGAAACAGTAATAAAAATGGCACGGTACTGGCATAGAAATAGGTGGTTGATCAATGGAATTGAATCAAAGAGCCAGAAATAAACTCACACATCTATGGGCATTTGATTTTTGACAAAGAAGCCAAATCCATACAATGGAAAAAAGATGGCATCTTGAACAAATGGTCTAGCTAGATGTCTACATGTAGAGAAATGCAAGTAGGTCCATATTTATCACCCTGCATAAAACTCAAGTACAAACCTGTTAAAGATTTGAACATAAAATCAGACACACTAAATCTATTAGAAGAAAAAGTGAGAAAGATCATTGAGCTTCTTGGCACAGGAGACAATTTCCTGAACAAAACACCAATAGCTCAGGCTCTAAGATCAACAATTCATAAATGGGACCTCATGAAACTGGAAAGACTGTAAGGCAAAGGACACTGTCAACAGAACAAAATGACAGCCTGCAGACTGGAAAAAGATCTTCACCAATCCTATATCTCACAAAGGGCTAATATTCAGAATATATAAAGAACACAAGAAACTAAACACCACCAAACCAAATAACCCAATTAACAAATGGGTTTCAGGGATAAACAGAGAATTCTCAATAAAGGAATATCAAATGGCCAAGAAACACTTCAAGAAATGCTCAAAGTTCTTAGTCATCAGGGTAATGCAAATCAAAAGAACTCTGGGATTCCTTCCACCTTCCACCTATCAGAATGGCTGAGATTAAAAAAAAAAAAACCTATGGATTTTTAAGAACTTTAATTGCCAATGTGACTAGGATTTCCTCTTGAAGGAAATGTAGCTCAAAATATTACAATGTATGATTTGCTGTGGTACCACAGAAGAGTAGTGGCAAAACAGAAGCTGGAACCAAATTTCTTCAATTCCTGGCACATTATCTTCTACTTGATTATTTGCAAGTCTATAACCCTGAGGCCATACCAAAGCTGTCATGCTGATGTAACAGAAAAATGTATGGCAGCCATGAAATCTCGGGGGAAAACAACTACAAAAGTCAACTCATAACTTTAGAACATATGTTTATGTCTGCAAAAGTAAGACAAGTATTCTTTCCAGAATTGCATTCTAAAGGAGATACTTGTCAAGCATATGAGTTGTTAAATTACTATATAATATATATATATACATATATATATATAATAAAGATCAAACAAAAGACAAGGAAGCAGAAGAAAAGTAGAAAATATTGATTTTTTTTCTCAATCTTCTACTTGTGATCAGTAAGTAAAATTTATCAGTGGAATGGTTATCAGCTAAAATCTTAAAGGATTATTAATGCTCCTTATTCGGCTTTTTATTTCGTATCACCACATGACTGCATGTGAGAGTTGATGCATGCACCAAGGTGTGCAGGTAGATGTCAGAGGCAGCTTTTGGGTTATGTTCTTTTTCTTCTTCCATCTTGTGGGTTTTGGGGATCAAACTCAGGTCACTGGGCTTAGTAGTGATCATCTTTACCTGCTGAGCTATCTTGCTGGTCCTATGGCTAATATCTTAGAATATAGTTGTAAGCAGATGGCTTCACTCTTTTTTAGATGTTTAGGGAGGATCTCACAGGAAGTCTCTGTGGCTCATGCCTATAAGATCAAATACTTCACACTATCCTGCTGTGTCTTCTACTGAACAGATCAGCAAAGTACAGCATAATTCTTAGAGGACACACTCAAGGCCACTCAGGTGAGTGGACTACAATGCATCAAGATTTACATATCAGCTTTAGAACACTTCCTGCTCTGTTTACTAAATCAAAGGTGTTAATACAAGATCTCCCCCTTTTTAAAAGAGATTTTATTTATTATGTATACAGTGTTTTGCTTGCATGTAGTGTCTGCAGGCCAAAAGAGGGCACCAGATTTCATTATAGATGGTTGTGAGCCATCATGTGGTTGCTGGGAACTGAACTCAGGACCTTTGGAAGAGCACTCAGTGCTCTTAACCTCTGAGCCATCTCTCCAGAACACAAGATGCCCTCTTTAGAGGATCTTTGTTGCTTGGTTTTAGTAAGATTTTATAAACACATCATTTTTGTGGGGAGCAGAAATGTATCCCAAAAAAGCATCATTAAATGCCTCCCAGTGACATTCTGCTATACTCATAGATTTGTACCTTGCTCAGCTGTCATCAGAGAAGCTTTCTCTTACAGGAGATGGGGCCAATTACAACTGTAGAGATCCACAGCCAGACAATATGTAGAGAGAGAGACCTTGGAATACTCAGTCCTCCACCCTATCCCTCTTCTCAAGCTCAGGGAACTCTGTGGAAGGGGTGATAGAATCAAGTCATGTGTGATGGTGGACACCAAAGAAACAAAGTCCTCTAAATCAACAGGATAGATGCAGCTATGAACTCATAGAGACTGAGGCAGCATGCACAGGGCCTGCATGGGTCTGAACCAGATGGGGTCCTAGAGCTAAAAGGAGAAGTGAACACACACCCTGCATTCATAACCCAGAAGCTATCTCCAATTGATAATCACTTGCAAATGAAAATTTAGTTTTCTCTGAGAGAGTCTTACTGGAGAAAGGAAACACTCTTAAGGGCCGGCCCCATGTCCAGAAGTAGATGGCCAACACAAAATGAACTCAGCAGCATCTTTGCAGGCTCTTTGTCTCATAATGTCATGTCAGGGATTTTTTTAACCTTATGGATTCTTAACATATATATTATGGCTTCCCACTTAGTGTTTTTATGGGATTGTTGTGTGTGCATGCATGTTTACTTCTGAGTCTGAATCTGTATCTTGTGCTTTTTCTTCTGATTGTTTGTTTTCCTCTATTCTGATTTGTTTGTTTTTGTTTTATCTTACTATGTTTTACTTTATTGTGATCCCATAGATGGTTGTTTGTTTTCTAAGGAGAGAAAGAAAGGACGTACTTTGGGATAGTAGGGGAGATGGGAGAGACTCATAGGAATAGTGGGAAAGGAAACCAGAATCAGAATATATTCTATGAAGAAAATAAACTATTTTCAATCAAAGATGAAAAGACATAAGAGATCTGTATTATAGTAGAGATTCCAAATATTCATTACACTCTTCATCTTCTCAGGTTTACTGCATCATTCACACATTGCTTTATGTACGGATGTATGTTCAGGGTACTCAGCAGTATGGAGAGAACTCCTGGAGCCCCGTGGTCATTTACATTCCATGGTTTGGGACACTTCCAGCCTCACTGCACTGGATGTCAAGGGATTCATATACTTGTCTTTTTGAGACTCTTTTAATAAAGATAAATGTCCAAATGTTTTGGTGCAGGTAGTACATGGTGCAGCAAGTTACTCTAACCTTTTAATTAGTTTTAACACAAATTTTGCATTTTAAACTTTCTTTTAAAACATAGCTAGCTAGCTAGATATCATCTATTTATTTATTGTAAGTATACATGTAGATGTGTACCTGCCATGATGTGCCTATGACATCAAAGAACACCCAATGGGAGTTGGTTTTCGTCTAACATGTGGGTTCCAGGGACCAAGTTCAGGTTTTCATGATGCTGGCAAGCACCTTCACTTAGTTAGCCACTTTGCCAGTCCACAAATCCAATATTTTTAACTACATTTTCCTAAATAAGCAAGAAAGTAAATTATTTTTGTGGTCAACAAAATTTTCTAAATGTATTTGCAATTAGCTTATATTTTCTTGCCAGAACTAGCACATTTCAATTGGGTTTTGATTTATAAAACCGCTATTCTCTATTTTGAGTATACACGAAGACTAAAGTATAGCAGTATCTTTCCTGACAACATTTACATTTGTTTCAATATTGTCACAAGAGCAAGGGAATGCTCATCACATCATTTCTTTTAGCATGTAGGTAATGTCAGCGCAACTTATCAAACAACTATTCAACAGCCTACAGTGGAAAAGGAAGAAAGAAAAGAAAGAGATAATACAGACATGGAAAGACCAAGGGAAGAGGACTGGAGAGCAGAAGAAAATTTTAATATATAGAATATTTTAAATTTAGGTGATTACTCATGTTCTCCCCAAATGTATTGACCACTCAACTTTTTAAGACATCAGTCAATATGTTATTGTTTTTTTTTTCCTTAAACTAAAAGTAGAAGCTGATATCAAACATCACAGAAGCAACTTTTAGACATCGTTTGAGAGTTCTTTCTTCTGTTCCACACATCAGAACAGCAAATTTGTGAGTGCGAGTGTGTGTGTGCATGTGTGTGTGTGTGGGGGGGGGGTAACTGACTTCAGTAGTCCAAAGTAGATTCTGAACCTGTGAGAAGAGCTTCTACATTCAGTCCACACAATAACTGCACATCTATATTAACATAAGTAACCAAGCTGCCATGTGCAACAGTGGATTGTATAAGGTCTCCAGACAACCATGTCTACAAGTCAGTCGTTTGGATAGAATAGACATGTATATCTGAGGCTGGGGAGATGGCTACCTAGCAAAAGCACTTATTCTACAAGCAGGAGGAACTGAGATCGACTCTTCAGCAGTCATGAAAAATGGCAGGTGCTATGACTGCAGGAGCTTGTGATCCCAATGCTTGGAATGGCCAGAGGGGCTTGGGGGCAGACAGATACCAAAAGCTTGCTTCCGACAACCCTAGCCAAAAAGAAAGCTTTGGGCTCAGTGGTAAACACTGTTTCAAGGTAATGAAAGAAGAATACTAGACAGGCAGATATCTGATGCCCTGCTTCCACATGGATACTCACACCAACACACTCATTTCCCATGCATGCACCACACACCACAAGGCATACCCACACAACCAATAAATTAAGTTAATTAGTATGAAATATTTATATCCAACATGAAAAACTCACTTGATTTCTCTTGATTTTTAAGTCGAAACCATCAGAAGATGCATACACTAGAAAATATAGCCAAGATCTCCTGACCTCCACTGGGCAGTTTCCCTTTACTCCGTACAGAAATTAGTGACAATATTTATTCCTCTAAAAGGGATTATTCTAGATAGAGGTGGCATAGTTTAATATTAAATTCTATGTCTCTTAGTATAGTTATTAGCACAATTTATCCATCTATTGTCTATTTTATCCGTAGACTATCCATTTTTATTAGTTATTTTATGACTACCTGTATTTCAAAACAGAATATGAAACTTTTGGCCTTAGAAAAAATGATGAAAGCAGCATGAATTGCCACCAGTGATGGCTGAACTACTGTGTGCATTACAGGTGTTTAGAATTGGATTTACTAACTCTATTAACAGAAATATGCATATTATATATTATGTAATTTACAATAATAATATATTCTCAAAAATATTTGGATTAAAAATCTCATAAATATAAAATATAGGAACAGATGTTTTAACTTGATAATAATGAGATATGATAGATATTGACATATCTTCAGAATTTTAGACACACCAAGATAAGAATGGTGTTTTCTTGAACGCTGCCAAAGGCAAATAGCCAAAAAACTATGAATGTAACATTTATATAATTCCTGATTATTTTGTGGTTCTTTTTGCTGTAGGTAGTTTATTATATATGTGTGTAATAACATAAATATATATGTAAAAAGGAAAAAAGAAATTTTAAAAATTCTGCTTCTGAATTTTTACATCTCAAAAAAATGTCCACAATTCATTTTTTTTTTCTTTTTTTTTTTTTTAATTTATTCTTGTTACATCTCAATGTTTATCCCATCCCTTGTATCCTCCCATTCCTCCCCCCCCCCCATTTTCCCATTATTCCCCTCCCCTATGACTGTTCCTGAGGGGGATTACGTCCCCCTATATATTCTCATAGGGTATCAAGTCTCTTCTTGGCTACTTGCTGTCCTTCCTCTGAGTGCCACCAGGTCTCCCCCTCCAGGGGACATGGTCAAATGTGAGGCACCAGAGTATGTGAGAAAGTCGTATCACACTCTCCACTCAACTGTGGAGAATATTCTGACCATTGGCTAGATCTGGGAAGGGGTTTAAAGTTTACCTCCTGTATTGTCCTTGGCTGGTGCCTTAGTTTGAGCGGGACCCCTGGGCCCAAATCTGCCTATCATATTGTTCTACTTGTAGATTTCTAGGACCCTCTGGATCCTTTTATTTTGCTGTTCTCCCATGCGTCTCTCATTTAGAGTCCCAATAGGATGCCTTCCCCTCTGTCCCAGTTTCCTGGTAAGTGAAGGCTTTCGTGGGACATGCCCCTTGGGCTAGTATGCAGATATAAGTGAGTATATACCATTTGATTCTTTCTGCTTCTGGGTTAACTCACTCATTATGATCATTTCTAGCTCAATCCATTTATCCACAAATTTCGGGAATTCCTTGTTTTTAATAAGGAATTAATGTCAACCATTAATAAATGGGACCTCATGAGGCTGAGAAGCTTCTGTAAGGCAGGAGACACTGTCAAGAGAACAAAGCGACAGCCTACAGACTGGGAAAAAATCTTCACCAACCCTACATCTGACAAAGGTCTAATATCCAAAATATATAAAGAACTCAAGAAATTAAACACCACCAAACCGAATAACCCAATTGAGAAATGGGGCTTGGAACTAAACAGAGAATTCTCAACAGAGGAGTATCAAATGGCTGAGAAACACTTAAAGAAATGCTCAACCTCCTTAGTCATCAGGGAAATGCAAATCAAAACAACTCTGAGATTCCATCTTACACCCATCAGAATGGCTAAGATCAAAAATTCAAGCGACACCACATGCTGGCGAGGATGTGGGGAGAGAGGAACACTCCTTCATTGCTGGTGGGAATGCAAACTAGTACAGCCACTTTGGAAATCTATCTGGTGCTATCTCAGAAAAATGGGAATAGGGCTTCCTCAAGACCCAGCTATTCCACTCCTTGGAATATACCCAGAAGATGCTCCAGCACACAACAAGAAAATTTGCTCAACCATGTTCATAGCAGCCTTATTCATAATAGCCAGAACATGGAAACAGCCTAAGTGTCCCTCAGTAGAAGAGTGGATAAAGAAACTGTGGTACATATACACTATGGAATACTACTCAGCTATTAAAAACACAATTCATTTTTATGATGTCATTTGCAGAAAAATATTTTGGCTTAAAATGAATATTAGTAATTTGTATATGTCCACTTATCCTTCATTGATCGGCATTGGCCATTACAATGGGCAAGAAACAATGGCAACATGGAAAAGAAACAACATCAGGAGCAATGCTAGCTCTCTAAGTTCTCAGACGATATTTTGGAACAATTTCCCAGGTAACAGACTTCACCCATCAGAAGTAACATATTACAAAATAATTTTAATTAAGTATCTAAAGATCCTCAGTAAAGTGTTCTTCAATAACTCTCCACTGTCCATAGTGTCTCACTAAGGGTTGGGGGCAGGATCAGCTGCACCACCTACTCTGAGATTTGGACTGGCCTGATCTTCTGTAGGTGACTACTACTTGGGTTATTACAGAAATTGAAAGAGGGCATGATGGGTGTGATGCAGCTCTGTGGAGGGAATTGGGGGGAAACTGAGAGTTCATATGATGATATTTCATTGTATGTATGCATGAAATTATCAAAAATAAAAGGGAACTTCCAGATATGCTATAACTTCCTGATTATCTAACAAGAGAATATTGAAGAGAAGTTATCAACTGAGTTTTAACATTGAAATCCACAGACTTTGTTTTTAAGTGTTGTTTATGGTTTTTTTTTCCATTTCTTCCCAGGAACTAAGATATCATTACTAACTTCTCCTTAATGTCTGGATAAGCACTTTGTAAATAAATTTCCATTGATTAATTTATTCTGAAATGCAGCCGGTGTAACAGGTTTATTAGAAGTCTGTGTAAAATGTGTGTGCAGAGGACCTGAAGCCTGTACAATCACTTTAACACATCTGTGTAAATTGAGTTGACTACTGTTGGCCAACTTTCACCCAATGTGTCATCTCTGTGTTCCATTAAAAGTTAGATGATCCAGGCATGATGGTGAAGATTAGGAGGTCAAGGCCATCCTCTGTTGCATAAAAAGTATAATCCAGCACGTGCCACATCAGACCTTGCCACTAAGGAAAGAAAAATCCAAATAAAAAGGAGCTTGAATAATCAGTTTTTATATAGCTGAGCTGAAATGTATATGACCAACAGTATTTTTTAGCAAATTCCATCTGTGTGTTAAAATACTAGTCTCTATTGTACCATAAAAACTGCCGTGTCGTGTGTTGTGCTATTAGATTCCCAGTAAACATCAATAATATTAATTCTTACTTCTTCATATGTGTGCTGACATTCCCATGGGTCTTTCTGCTCACAATATACCAGCCAAGTCATGAGTTCATTTGCAAAGTCTCCTCTCCATATTGGCGAATTCCTGATGACACACTTTCCTGCATCTTTCCATAGTCTGTGGATTCTCACTTTTCCTCATGAGTGTCTTTCCTTGCTTCACTGTAAATTGGAAGGATTCCTTCTGTCCTTCCCACATTCCCTCTTTTATCTGCCAAAGACGTTAAAGGGAGTTATTAAAGAGGAATAAGAAATTTATAATTATCACATATGACAAAAGGTTTGTGTTGAAATTCACTTTTTTGTTCTTGAGTATCTAATCGCTCTCAGATCACTTAATGACACGTTTATCTCTATATACTGAACTGACATCCACACGGTTATAAAACGATCAATTGTCCCAGTATTTGGAGCTCTACTTACTGGTCATACAGTCTGTGGTCCAGCATTCTGTCGAAGCAGCAGAGTTATGAGAGTAAGGTTAGTTTTTAATCACTAGAATAGCACTGTGCAAGCTGTAAGCAGTTGTTCCTTCCTCAAACAGATACCTCTGATTAATATGGCTAACGGGGGGAGGTTAGTTACTAGCCTCAGGATCTGTATTTTTAGGTTATTTATATAGTATGTGCTTAATATCACTGATACAGAGTGATTCCCCTATGAAACACAGTGAGCTTCCTTTTTATTTCTCCTTCAAATGCAAGGGTTTAAACAGAGGCAATAATTTCTAAGTAGTACATGCAATTGTTGAAACTGTAAAAAAAAAAAAATCACCTGCAGAAAATGTTTCTCTCCCTTTAATTTCTTTTCATATCATTGGACTTTGCAAAAAACTTGAGCTGGAAATATGCTTTATTTGAAGCAACACTATTGGGGACCTAATAGGCCATAAATGTTAGAATCTCAAAATAACATGAAGAGAGAACTAAGATGGCTTTGGGAAATCATCCTGAATGATGCTCTGAAGATGACATTGTATAATGCAAATTCTAGTGGAAGCTTGTGACCCCCACTAATCTTCTTGTGATTACAAACATTTGTGCACATTAGACTTGTTGCTTATCTATTAACTCAGCACCTGTTAGCATATGTAATATATACTTGCCCATAAATGTGCTCAATTTGTCAATTATTGAGCATAATTAGAAAAATAGTATGTAGAGCACCAAATAATAGTTCAAAATTTATAATAAATTATATAAAACACACACCTCTCTTTGGCAAGGTGTTTTCTACTTCTGTATAAAATCTTCTACAATCTAATAAAAATAATGGACAGTAGATGAAACACTTGAAAAAACAAGCACATGTTATCAAACCAAACAACATTACAAAGCTATCTGGGAGGAATACACATCAGAGATGAAAGCATTATGGATGTGGAATAATAAAATGCCCTGATGAATGATGAATACATCCTCTTTCATAAGTTGCAGGTCTGGCAATCACACCTCCACCCAATACTTTGGTGACTGAATAAAGGTAATGATTCTGTGTTAATCATCTCCCATTGATGGTAACCACTTCTAGAGACACACATTTCTTCATCTCTCCCCAACTCCTAAATCCCAGTTTTTTCCGCACAGGACTTTCACCTCTTTGTTTCGTAGCAGATATAATCAATTCTCAAGAAAGTGAATAGTAGGGAGCAGTTGACAAAGAACATGGAGAAAAGACCACAGAAGAGAAAGAGAAAGGAGAAAGATGTGAGGGGGAAAGTCAAATGCGAGGTGTCTTCCAGGTAAAGGCTCCAAAAATGGCTCAGAGGGCACAGATAATTGCTGACAACCCAAGTTCTATCCTCCTCAGTGATAGGAGAGTATCGATGCTTGGATGAGGTCTGGTTTACACACACACCATGGCATGTGCACATCCATCCACCCAACAACAATAAACAAAAATTAGGAGCAACTTTGTTTTAAAAATAAAAAGTAAAGAAAAATCTCTTTCAGTCTGAACAAGTAATGCAAAGCTCATAGAAAGGTCTCTAGTGCTTCTTCTTCTTCTTCTTTTTTTTAATGTTAATTGTGAAGCTAAGAGCAAAGACTTGAACAGGACCAGACAGCCTTTCCATCATGGAATAAAGAAATACAGTAACAAAGAGAAGAGGGAAGGGGACCGCAGGTCACCACCCAGCTTTCCTTGCTGATACTCATTCCTCTGGGACATTGCATTCAGGAAGCTGCAGTTCTGTCCCTGTCTAACCATTGCAGCTGACATAGTCCAAGCATCTGCTTTCCATGGCATCATCCTTATCTCCCCTAACTCCCAGCATTTCACTTATGAGCAAGGAGGAAGAAGAACCTTTAATTTATCGTCTTACAATTTTTATACGTGCTCATGAGAAACAAGCTTGCTGTGCCATTCCTAACACTTTTCTTTTTCTATTTTCCTTTCCATAAAGGTGGGAAAAGCTTTTAGCACTAGTAATCCACAGCCCAACTCTCATAACATGAGCATTATGGCCTGGCTACTTTCCAGCTCCACCATGATAGGAAAAAAAAAACACCCTCTAGTTTAATAACTAAATTAATTTTTCCTCCCTCAACAGCATGCGCAATTATTAAAGTCAGAAGAATCTTGGCAGCCTCTTGCGCTGGTAAATAAAACGTTGCATTCACATCGTATGATTAATTAATGTTCCTGATTTGAAGAGATATGAAATCGCTTTACATTCCTTGTGTTATTGAATAACCTAACGTGCATTATTTCTCAGGCTCTTCTTACATTCACACAGTTAAATCACAAGGAACAAACCACAAAAGCTTCACTTTATTCTGTAGTCCTGTGTGAGTTACAGAAAGCAAGATTCAAGGGAGTGAATAAAAGAGCAAGAGAAAGAAATGGTACCTTCCAACAAGAGAAAGAGGGGAAGAAAAGTTTTCAGCACTTATTGGCGGTGAATGGAGATGGAGCCTTTTAGCTTCTTGCATGTCTATGGTGTGCAGTGTTGTGTCTAATCTTACTCACAAGTGAGAAATGCTTAAATAAAATAAAATAAACATTGTACCCCAGAAGCAAACTATGAGATCCTTAGGTGCTATAATCTCTGGGTCCCTGAAGCAGCACCCATAAATTCTTCAGGTTCTGGAAACCACAAGATGTGACCACACAGTGTCAAAGAGAAGGCTACTGTCAAGCAGTGTGTTCAGCCCCTGCTTGTAGAGTACTCTGAGCCTAACAAGAAAATGGCACATTTTAGCTTCTATTGGGCTGTCTTGAATACTGAAAAAAAAGATTACTTTATGCCACATTATACTGTACCTTTTTTCTTCAAGCTCAATACCAAATGATTGAAGTTATACATTCCTTCCCCAAACAGACCAAGAATTGATGCAGAATTAACTAACACGACAAGCCTTTAAAACTAGGAAAGCGTTTACCACATTTGGAAGTGCCTGTGTGCTGCCTCAGTGGGCCTTCAAACAACAAAAACATCTGGGCTGAGGGAAGAGCTGCTGAGCACAAAAAGATCCCATCTGGTCAGCAACCAGCTCTTCACGCCCTGTGACTAAGCTTCTCAGTGAACAAAAGATTAACAGTTAAGAAATGAAGAATAAAAAAATCATACAACAACAGAAAAAAAAGTGTCCAGAAATTGGACAGTGACTAGCTGCCAATGCGTGTCCTGTTAAAGAAGCAAAATACATTTATCTTTTTGAGCCACTCTCCTTCAGTGTTTATTCTTGGTGCAGCCTATAGAGGCAGAAGCTCTTCAAAAGAAAGGAAAGATCTACTTGTAAATCTTGACAATAAAGTAGACACTGAATTTTCTGTGTAATTCAGAAAACTGTTGGAAAGATGTTAAGAATTCTGAAGTCACAAAACACCAGTGCTTGGACCTGAGCTTTCTAGTTAAACCCCTGCCATATTGATGAAGATCTTTGAGTTGACCTTAAGGTGATTAATAATGGTCATGGAAGGGAATATATTCTCCAGGAAATGGTGACAGCACCACTGCCCCGTGCCAGTCTGAGTTAAGGTCTCTATCATAGAGGCCCGGGTTCTTAAGATCACAGAAGGCCTACTGAATAGTTCATTTCTCAAGTGTGTGTGTGTGTGTGTGTGTGTGTGTGTGTGTACGTGCACGCGTGAGAGAGAGAGAGAGAGAGAGAGAGAGAGAGAGAGAGAGAGAGAGAGAGAGAGAGAGAGAGGGAATGTATATTTTTGTGTGGGTGTGCATAAGCATATGCACATGTATGCCTATGGGTGGAGGCCAGAGTTGATTGTCAGATGTTTTTCTCAGTTACTCTCCGCCTTACATTTTGCAATCAGCTCTCTTCCTGCACATGGACGCTGGAGATCTGAACTCAGGTCATCATGCTTGCTCAGCAACTACTTTGTCATCCGAGCCACCCCATTTCTCAGTTCTAAAATGTGCCTTGCTTTAGTTTCCATTTCTCCCAGTCACCACAGACCTCACCTAGCTTGTTATTTAGATGTGCATTTTAATATATTTCTGTATTTGCTAAAATGTTTCATGTGTTTCCATCCATCTGGGTTTTAATTAAGTATAGAAATAAGTGTATGGTGCAGATTTTTACACTTATTTTCTCATGTTCCTTCAAATTTTGTATGGTATTTCATAAGTGAACATTTTAAGATTTTGTAAGTGTGTCTGGAATTATGGGGTCTAACTTCAACTTGAACCTAGATTTTTCTTATCACTGCAGCAGATTTTGAACTATTCTTGAATATAAGTCTTCCTGTTATGCATCCTCCCCATTAAGAATGATTTTCTTATTTCACAGGAGAGCTGAGAAAGCCAACTGAGATGTAGCAGATTTCTCTACCCGAAGAAGTAAGGCATATTAAAACTCATGAGTTATCTTCTTCTTACAAAAACTATAAAAACAATAAAGATACTATGAAATTTCTCTTGCATCTAAACTGAGACCAGTTTTCCAAATAGGATACAAGGTGTAGAAAATTACTCTATATCCAAATTCGCTTTACCATTTGCTTGCTGGAAGAATGCCTTACATCTAATGTGTACAATACTGGTGACAATATAAAGCCATGATGCTGCTTATCCATGGAACAAAAGTGATTCTCAAAATCATTTCAATTAACCTCATAAGTCATATTATCAGTATGAAAACTCTGCTAATATGGTCCCCAGTCAACTAAAAAAAAAATATAGCACACACTAAGGAAATAGATTCAAAAATAAAATAAAAGTCCACTGGATAGACGACTGCTCCCTTTAGTATTCAGAAAGCATAAGCTTGGAATGGGCTTCACCTGCCACTGGTGATTAATTTGCTATTTCTTACAATGTCTCACTTTGATTATTAATGATAATGATTTGATTTATGAGTTCTGTTCACTGAATATTCTCAATTTCCAAAGATATGCTCTTTTACAGCGTGGGGGGGGGAATGTGAAAGAGAAACAATGTGGGTGAGGGGGTGGCTGTTAGAGAGATGGTGACTCAGGTAACAGAATGAAGCATGATTTCCCTCTAGGCACTGGTTCAAATCTGCACTTCCATGATTTGTTAAGGTGCACAAGGAAATCTAAGGGCCAGAGCAGAGATATGCTACATAATGAATGGGAAAAACTGCATCATGATCCACCTCTGTTCGGAGGCCTTGTCTCTTTATGTGTTGTGAAAAATGAACAATATTTGGAAGCAGCAGGTCTGGATTTTAAGGCTTTTCTTCATACAAATGATTATTGCAAACCCTTCTGTTTGACTTTCGCATTAGCACATAGCCAGCCATTCATGCAAATGTTAAGGAGCAGAAATTTTTAAGGCCGTATGAAAAGGTTCCTGTTCTCAGGATAGAATTGCCAGGGCTCAGCACAATGAGCAGGCTGATGGACAGCATTCAGTGTGCTTAGAGCACCCTATTCTGCCACAATGACTCATCATTTATAAGAGAGTGGAAATGCATTTGTCAATTTCATAATTGTAAATATATATATATATATATATATCGGGAATAATTGATTTTTAAATATTGAAAGCTACAAAGGCTCTTGCATTCCTTAAAAAGAAATCTTCTAGGAAAGCTAGAATAAGGAAAAATAATTGCCCAGATTCTATACTAGTAAGGGAAATTGAGGATGTCCAGAGATTTTCAAGCCGTAAGCTATGTATGCAAATGTTCATAGAGCTCTGTGAGTGTCTGCCCTCAATGGGTTTCACAATGCAAATCTTAACAATATCTAACTTACTGTTAAGAACTTTCCAAAAGCTAAAATCTTACATTTAGGATCTTCCTTGTTCTACACAACAAATAGTGGGATAAGTGCTACTTTCTGTCTTTTAAACAACAAAATTAAGGCTCAGATACATTAGGTAATATTCCTGGTCCACCAGCAAACAAGAAATGTTGAACCTACTACCCTGTTAAAAGTTCCTGCTTCTTGGCTCTTCTTAGTTGGTACCTCGCTCAAGCTGCACTTCACTCAAGGCCACGCTTTGGCATAATGACCTATTGGTAAAGGGGAAATCTGACTCTGGGGTAGCTCAGACTGAAGGTGGTGGCTTTTACCATCATCTTGGTCGCTGGTAGCTATGTTGAGTTGGCCACTGATCCAGATCCTAGGCAAGGATCCTTCAGTGACTTCTCAGATGGCCCTTCGACTAGAACTCCAGTACTCAAAACCCAGTTAACATGTATGGGCAAAAAGAAACCTGCTTTCTGACTCCAAACAATTTATTCTCACTAGATGGGTTTTTTGAAAATGTTCTCCAAGACTGATTTGTTGAATTGTGTCTGACTTCTCAAATTTGGGTTTTAACCAGGTTTGTCGTGCATGGAAGAATGGGGAAATAGTAGGACCCACAGGGTCCTGGAAACCTACACGAAGAACTTTATGACAGGCAGATCTGGGTCCTGGGGTCCTCCTCAAACTAAGGCACCAGCCAAGGAGAATATAGGCAGTAAGCTTCAAACCCCTACCAAGACCTAGCCGATGAACAGGATATTCTCCACCGTTGAGTGGAGAGTGAGATCTGACTCTCACATGAACTCTGGTGCCCCTTTTCTGACCACGTCCCCTGGATGGGGAGGCCTGGCAGCACTCAGAGGAAGAATAGCAAGTTACCAAGAAGAGACTTGATATTCTAAGAGCATATATAGGGGGAGGAGGTCTCCCTCAATCACAGACATAGGGGAGGGGAGAAGGGGGGAAGTGGGAGGGAGGGAAGAATGGGAGGAAACAGGGGAAGGGCTAACAATCAAGATGTAATATGAATAAATTAATAAAATTTAAAAAAACAGGTTTGTCAAAGATCCTAGGACCCAGCTGAGCCATCCTCCCTTCACCTGTCTTTGAAGCGACTCTTTTACACTGATTCAGAAGTTTCCTCCTTCTCTCTTCTCAAAGAGCAGCCCTCATGGTCCCAATTTTTAACCATCCACAGATACACTGATGAAATCCACATGTATTTTTCCATTCCACAACTCTCACAGCTTTCCAGATTTTTATGCAGTGGTCTAGTGAGCAACTTCATCTGAGTATGAAAGTGGAAATCACCACATTTCCAACAGACACAGAAGTGGCAGTGTTCGCAAAATCATCCAGTTGTAGCTCACTTTATGGTGTTCTTGTCATTCAGAATTCAAGACACCCTCCTAGTAACGTTGTCCCTCACCACCTACTCAAATTCGCCATATTTGTGGGTTGTATTCATCATGACTCTGTGTGTGTGTGTGTGTGTGTGTGTGTGTGTGTGTGTGTGTGTGTGATGTATGCATCTATCAGTATGTGTGTACAGGTGTAAATACTCATGTGTGCTTGGAGGGTAGAGGGGGATTTGAGTTGGTCTCCTCCTTCACCGTCTACAGTACTTCTTTGAGTTTTGCTAACATGGAGCTCATTATTTTTTGCCTTAGCTCGCACTACCGCCTTGGCAGCTCCCTTAGCTCCCTGCCCTCATCTTTTTTCTCTCCTGGGGTACAGGCACACATTGCCACACCTGGATTATTCACAAAGGAGCGGGCTCTCAACTCAGGCCCTCATATTTCTGAGCCAATGCTCCTCCCTACAATGCCATCTCCCTCACCTCAGTGGGTCAGGGTTAGTTTTCAACCCCATCTTATCCTTTCCACCAAGACAACAAATGAAGCAACTTAGATCCTCAGATTCTTGCTTAGACTGTATAATTGGTCCTTTCTGTATCCCCACCTAGGTACTTAAGATTGTCATTATTATACTGAAATACCTGCGCAAATACAACCTATAAGGAACACTTTACTTTAGCTCCTTGCTTGGCACAGTTCATTCAGTTCATGGCCAAGGTTGAGCAGTGGTAGAAGGCCATGGTAAAGCAAGGTGGCTCACATAGCAGCATACAAGAAACAGGATACATGTCCTGGTTGGCTTACTACTTTCTCCCTCTTCACTCCGCAAGAGTCCTCAGTCTGAGGCTTGATGTCACCCATATTTATGGCAGATAATTTCCCTCTTATATTTTTCTTCTCTGGAAATATCCTCATGGGCCTACTCAAAGGTGTGCCTTATCTAGGTGCCCCTAGATCTCAATCAACAAAGTTGACATCCTGTTTGTTTCCAAATACTAATGTGACTGTGAGGGCCCAATGTACACTGGCACACTTTTCTTGCCTCTTGCAAAGACTCCTAAGCTTTTAATCATAACCTTGGATGCTTCCTTTTCCCTGACCAAATTGCCCATGTATATAATGCAAAATGTCTAGCACAGTGGTGATCATAGAGCATCTTCTGGAACCAGAACATAGAGTAATGACAGCAATCAGCTCTAGGAAGCCTTGAGGAGACAGCCAACAGTGTCACTTGGGTCTTAGTATATCGTATACCTGTTGCCATCTTCTTCCTCTTTCTGTATTGAGATCCTTGCAAAGCTACAGCTGCTCACACCCTCAGTCAGGTCACCTTCCTGCCTCTGAGCTGGAAGCTTGCCATTTTTATACCAAGTAGCTTTAGTTTTGATATTGTTGGAATGCAGGAGAAGGGAGTATATTCCTTTATGATTAAAGACAAGTTTCTTTTGTTTCTATAGCAGGTAGGTGAAAGTTATTTGAGTCAAAGTTGGAAGTGCTTTATGGTATAGTTTCAATAAGTACAGGGGAAATGCTTTCAGTATGGAAAAAAATTTAACACATTTTATTTGTTTCCCAGTGTAGATATATTTTAAAATATTACTTTTGAATATATTTTCTTAAATCTTCAGCTGGCTACTTAGGTATTTTTTTAAATGCTTGATAGGTATTAAAAGCTTGAAAATAGTGTCTGATTTCAGATCATAAGCATTCGAGTTACATTTCCAGAGCTGTGACAATACACTAACAAAAAGCATCATGAGAGAGAATGGGTTCATTTGACTCAAAACTCTAGGTCATAGTCCATTATTGTGGGTGTCTGAAAGTTGGAATGGAAGTAACTAGTTGCATCACATCACAGTCAAAGGCAACATGAGATAACTGCATCTTTGCTTCTTACCGCTTATATACAGTTAGCCTTTTTCAGTCTTTTCTTGCTCAGGCCAAGATCATGAAATGGTTCCACATTCACAGCAATGAATCATATGTGTGAAGTAGAAAGCACGCAGCTTCCTGGATGGACTCTGTCACCTTCACTCACTATGTCATCCTTCATCTCTACATATTAGGATTTCCATGGCATCTTCATGGATCAGAAAGCTCTAGAGGGTACAGCAGGGGCCTCATTAAGTTGCTTTCTAAAATTTTTTTTGTCTGATTCCTGTTATATGTATAATAGAGTGATGATTTTTGTAGTACCACCAACCCAAGTAGAGTGGAGCATAATATAACATGAAGACAAAATAATTTATTAATATCAAGGATCTAAAAAAAAATATTCTGTGACTCATTCTATCATAAATTAGTGACAAAAACACAAAGTCTGTTTTTTCCAGTTGTTGAAGCAAAATCAAAGAGCATTTTGAAGAGCAAGATCTCATAGCTCTGTACTGGGAATCAAGCCTTCGTCACTCTTAATGGGTGTTCCATGCCAAGTTACCTAGCCCCTGGGGGGAAAATTTCCCCTAAAAAGACCTGGAAGGAATTCAAGGCTGCTTAAGGCTTGAATAAAACTTGACTTAATATGCATTGTACATTTTTATTACCCTCGATGATATGTTATAATTACCTTCTTAAATCATGTGAGAAAAACTTAAACACGTTATTAGTATATGATAATATTCCCAGACCAAACCAGTTGGATGATGGTCTCTCTGAAGAGAAGAGAGTGGATAACAAGTGGGCTAATAAAACAGAAAATGTGGTAGACATAGGAACAAATATGATTCTACCAAATACCATAAATTTTAAACAAATTCTTCTCTGCTGGAGTTATGTGGCAAAAAGACAGAGGCTTACTTTCAGTGTTGCAATAGATCCTAAGGTGTGCTTTCTTTTGTATGTTCCATGAGCAGTTAGCCTGAAGTCATACACATGTTTCTCTAAGTAGACTGAAAAGAGAGGGGTTTTTAAACAACAAGCTAGCTCAGCGACGTCACTGGAATTGTCAGCATCCATTTAAGAGTGTTTAGAATTTAAAAAAAATCAATGTGAATTTATCCCTTTTTTCTCATGCCTGATTTCATTCCAACATGATTATTGGAGAAAGCCTGAGAGGAGCTGTTTTAGGAAGGCTTCCATTCCCAATGCATTGTGAACTTTTGCAGAGAACAACTTACAGAAGCCATAGACTTGGAAGTAAGGCACATAGCCAGAGTTGTATTTGCTCCAGCCTGCCGTACTTTTTGTTTGTGTTTGGAGGTCAGCTGCAAGGGTAAGTCAGGTCCCTTCTTCTGACTTTGTAGGTCCAAGAACATGCAGGGAAAGGCAGGTTTCTTCTGGAACCTCCTAGGGCTGGAGAGGGCTGGCTTCCAACGGGAGCTGACAAACTGTAGGTGGAAGCTGGCTCCTCTGTTGCTTGACTGAAGATCAAAACAGATTTTTGTTTGGGCAAAGGTCTCTCAGAAATTCAAACGTTGGCACATTTAAACTTCTCCTTTAGCAGGGTGTTAAGAGAGACGGGTTGGTAGACATTTCATAGAAGCCTGCAACGTTAAATGTTGGCAGAAAAGGACTGACAGTAGTTAATGAGGCTAATTGGTTACTCAGAATCCCGAAGGCTGGGTGGGAGAGGGTTACACAAAGATGCGGGGGAAAGGATACTTTTGCCTTTTTAAAATTATAGTTGGCTGTCCTAAAGGCTGCTGTGTATCACTAAGGGAAATAAGAGTAAAATATGTTTTGCTCTACTTTGGAGAGCTGTTCTGTTCCCCAGATTTTAAAGGTCTACTATAATGAAAGGGACATCATACCTTAAAACATTGACTACTGAATGGAGACACATATCCTGTGTGAGGATGTGGGGGCTTTATATGGGATATATATTGTAAATATTGTGGATTTGCAATATTTCATAGTACAGAGGGGTTTAATTGAAATTTGTGTAATCTTTTAAAAAGCATGCATGAGAAAAATTCTGTTCATAAATATTTCTGGGCAAGTTGAGGGGATAATATAGGAAAGCTTTTTTCTAGTCTTTTTTTTTTTTTCTTAAAACTCATGATCCATGCAGATTGGATAGGACTGGCCTGTGAGATGAGTAAATAAGATAACACTTGATGCATATCTATACAGATAAGTCAGACCTTTAATCCCTCAGAATTAGGGCAATAAAATGTATTATTATCATAAACTCAGATCTAAACTGTCAATAATTCTGAGGCTTGGGTGATCATCTGGACAGTGTAAAGTCAATTTAAACAACCCAGCAATCTCAGTTCGGGTTTAATGTATTAGATAACTCAGCCTAATTGACGGACACATGGTGCGAGTTCATCTCCCAGCTCACAGGGAGAATTCAAATCTAAAGGAGCCACAAACTGACCATTGGGGATCTGCATAAGTGAACTAGCAAAATTACAGAAATACCATTGATAGAATGGTTAATCACAGGACTATCACAAAAGTTTTGTAGTCTAAAGTTAAAAGATGTGTTCTTCACTTTTTTCTTTCTTTTTTTAAATTAATTTATTCGTGTTACATCTCAATGGTTATCCCATCCCTTGTATCCTCCCATTCCTCCCTCCCTTCCATTTTCCCTTTACTCCCCTCCCCTATGACTGTGTTTGAGGGGGACTTCTTCCCCCTGTATATGCTCATAGGGTATCAAGTCTCTTCTTGGTAACCTGCCGTCCTTCCTCTGAGTGCCACCAGGTCCCCCCCTCCAGGGGACATGGTCAAATGTGAGGCACCATAGTACGTGAGAAAGTCATATCACACTCTCCACTCAACTGTGGAGAATGTCCCGTCCATTGGCTAGACCTGGGTAGGGTTTTGAAGTTTACGGCCTGTATTGTCCTTGGCTGGTGCCATAGTTTGAGAAGGATCCCTGGGCCCAAATCTGCCTATCATAATGTTCTTCATGTTTACCCAACTTTATAAGCTATAATTAACATTGTATTTACTCATGGAGTATAAGAGTGACACGATGTTTTGATACACACATTGAGAAATGAATAACTCAGGTGAACTAACGGCAATCACTTCACACATCATTGTGTGTGTGTGTGTGTGTGTGTGTGTGTGTGTGTGTGTGTGTAGATTTCAGGTGTAAAAGACTGTGCAGCAGTTGTCTTTCTATGATTAGGCTACTAAGCATAATGTTCTCCTAGCTCCTCTTCACTGTGACATAAGAACGCTAACCTTGAATCTCAGTGGCATCTTTCAAAGTCTTGAGGCCCAACTGAAAATGCGACTTGTGAAGTTGAGAGGACAAGGTTCCCACTTGAGGTCTTCCTCAGACAATGTACTGTGAGTTGAAAGAGTCACATTAGCAACTGCTAAACAGAAGAGTGAAAAGCACATCTTAAAATCCCTCCTGCACTGCAAACGCATGGATATGCACACTATCGTCCCATGAACATCCATCAACATGGCTGAATTAATATGCATGCATACATACATGAAATATCCAGAAACCACAGGTTTGGCAATAAAGTGTCATCTGTAAACAGGAACTTCAGCTATATAATGGGCATAGGAACCAGGAGCCTTTGGGCTGACTTTGGGGTAGTGAAGACAAAGGTTTAGCATGAGAAGACGGACAGAATTTATCTCCATTTTTAAATCTCCAATTCAGCAACTCAATCTTTTGTTTGGTTCAATGCCATTAAAATGAAGAAAAAGAGGAGGGGAATTTATAATATCTTCAGTCACAGATGGTCCTAGCTCAAAAGGTCAAAGGTTCAATAATGGCTTCTAATACAAGAATGAGTGTCTGTACAGTACTCCTGTGGGAGTTCACAAGGAAGCACTAGAAAGTGAAAGAGAAATTTCAGCTTCAAGATTGTAAGTTGACAGACTCCATGGACAAAGGAGCTTGAGAAAATGTTAACTTTCTGAGGAGGCCCAAAAGCAAGGGTCCACAGATGCCAGACAAGGGTGTAGGGTCCCAGAGCTGGAGTTTTCAGCACTTATGAGCTACCTAACATGGATGCTGAGAGTGAACCTACCTGCATACAGTAGCAAGAGCTGCAAACCTTCCTAACTTCTGACCCAACTCTGCAAGAGCTACTTCCGTAGTTACTTACATTTTGGACACCTAGCCCTTTTTCTTCTAGATTAAGCCCAATTCTCTATAAGCTACTTTTTAGTATATACCATAATTTTGATTATATAAGACTCTTTGTTTCTATGCCTAATAAATACTTTATTAAATACTATTGCAGTTTTTCTTCTTTTTTTCTTAGAGAAGCTCAGTGTGTTTCATTTATCACATTTTACCACGGTCTTTTTAATTTTCATGGCAGCTTTTTGCTGTTTTATTTACTGTATTTCTACTCTAATTTTGCTTCTATTCATTTTGAATTTTGTCTTTCCTACCACATTTTTTCAGAGTCTAGCATGTACCTCATATTTTTCCTTATGGGTTTTATCATGAATGCAATAATTATGAATATCTCTTTAAGTCTAATACTATTTCATTTCATAGCTTCAGCAAGGACTGTTTTTAATGACATGCAAACATAATGTTTTATAAAGTTCTTTCAATTTTTGTCATCAACCAAATAATACCTGATGTAAGAGAAGATTGCCTTTTGTTTAAAACAATAGTTTTTTTTCCCACAGAATAGTATTACACATTTGATTTTTATTTATAATTTATAACACTGTTGATAAAGATAGTGTTTACAATAAATTATTTGTAATTTGAAGAGCCCTTTGTATGTTGTAGTAAATTTTTGTGGTGAGACTCTCAAAAATATTTTTTAAAAAAATCAGTTTCAGCCTTTTCTGCTCTACCAGTTTCTGATAGATTATAGATACATAGATACAGGTGTGCATAAGCATTCTCCTGTGCTGTACTTTCCCAATTTCTGTATTCTTATTTTTACTTTTTATATATTGATGCCATGTTAAATTCTTCCAAGTTGCAGATTATTTGGTTGCTAAAATGGTATCCTTTCTTGATAATTAATTTTTTCTATGCAAATTTTGGGTTTCATTTTAAGAACTTACATTTGTCATTCTAATTGCATTCTTTTCTTTAGGGCATAATGTTATCAATGTCTTCAATTTGTTTGACATATATATATATATATACATTATATACATATATACATATATATGTATATATAATTTTAAGGCATATCCATTGAGTACTTTGCTTTTCTGTAAATATCATAATCAATCTCATCATTTTATTAGAATATATGCCAAGAATAAAAATTTACATTAAAACACATATACATAAGAAAAAATGGGTTTGGTATTTTCTGCATGAAGAAACCCACAAATGTGAGGGCAAAATGAACAAATTAGCCCCCGTCTACTTTAGACTCTACAATAGAGTTGGTCACTGCTGAAGTTTTATACATCTGAATACAGGTATTTCATAACTATAGAGGTAGTTGAGATTTATAATGAAATTATTTTTTCAGATATATAAATAATTAGATTTTCCACATTCTGGAAAATTGAACATACCTTGCTTAATCATGCTCAGAAATTCATAAATTGCAGAATAATATTTTGATGATCTGATTTAAGTAATATAATATCTACCTCCAAAAAGAATATATCACTTAATTATACCTATTTACTATTTCTTAAATTGTGTCACCTTATTTCTGTTAAAACATGGATGGATCTTGTTTCTGGTGGCCAGATGCATTGATGAGGCTACAATTCCTGATATGAAAGTTCTAAACTGGTAAGTTACATTGGGAGTAAAAATACCATTTTTTCCATTTTATTTAATTGCAAAGAATATAGTGAAAAACTAAATTTTAGAGACTAAAACAATTACCACTCCTGGCTTTTATTCAAATTAGTTCTCATAGCTATGAACAGAATCAAGAAAGTATAATTTCCAAAACACTAAGAATGTAAAACTTATATAGTTCCTGATTATGTCATGGTTCTTCATGCTATAGGTAGTTTATATATGTGTAATAATATAACTTTATATGTAAAAAATTTTTAAAGTAATAATAGAAAAGAAAGTATAATTTTGAAAGACAGCTGTAAAGGTATTTTTACATATGCCATCATTCAAGTTCCCCTATATTATAATTAAATGAGTAGTGTAATAAAATGAAATTATCATTATACCTTGGAAATAAAATGCAATGAAAGTTTAATTAGAAAGACTTGTATCAGTTAAGAAGATAATGGAAACAAACTTTGGAAGAACACACTTGTGACTTATATCATGGTTGTATATTTAAAGTACTATTAGGAATAACAAAACAATTTAAGAATAGTCAAGGGTCATTTCTATAGATATATACTAATGTGATGATAATTTCTTTTCAATTGCTTTTTAGCATTATACCCAAGGATTTGCATGCACTTTTTATTTTCAATTAAGTCTATAATAAGGCAGGTATTCCCCTTGATTCCTACTGTAATATTATTACATTGAAGCAAAGAGAAGGGAATAGAGAGTCCTCTATCTATTCCATAGAATGAAACAGGGACCAACACAGGACAATCCACACTACCAATATTTTCATGAGCATGAAGTACATACTCTGAAAGTCCCAAGAAGTCCCAAGATGCATTTTGTGATGATGCTGCAACGTTATAAACCTTTTCTGTCATCTTCTCATTTGGGAAGCTGCGAACCTGTGCGCCCTGTATACTCAGGTAATTAATTTCACTCCTTCTCAAGTCTCTGATGGGGTTGAAGATCAGATAGTTTAGTTTTATAATTAAGCTTAGTTGTTTAGGGGTTAAAATATTTTAAGGTCTAGATAGATGCTTTAAGTTGATAGAGATGAGATATGATAGACATTGATTTACATTCAGAATTTTAGACTGACCAAGATAGGAAAGATGTTTTCTTCAAGGTTGCCAAATACAAATAGACAAAACACTATAAATGTAACACTTATATAATTCCTGATTGTTTTGTAGTTCTTCTTGTTGTATGTAGTTTATTATATGTATGATAATATAAATGTATAGTTATAAGAATTCATTTTAAAAAGAAAGAAAGAAAAATTTTAAAAAAGAAAATGTATAAAAACATTGTACTTTGATACTGACATTAAATATACTTAAAGAGAAATTCAATTAGTTATCCAGGGGACCCTCTTGCATAGTCACATAAATGGATCAAAGCTGAAATATTTCAATTATATCATGTATCCACTTAAATTTTAAAAAGCTAAAAACATACAATTTCAAACGCCAAATATTTTATTATATTTTTCCGAGACAGTTTTTTGGCTTAAAATGATTTGTATGGTTGGTCCAGAGAGGGACACAGATTTCCACTTCCAGCACTAACGAAGTTGAAGTAGGAAGATCAATACTTTAATACATCCCTGGATCATATAATGAATTCAAGAGCAGCCCGTGCTACACAGAAAATGGTATCCAAAGCAGTCCTAGTGCACATTTACTTGTGGCTAGTCCTCAGGAATGCAAACTACACCAAAGACCACTACCTTTCTTTATTGCAAGCTTAGTACAGAGAAGATCCCTACTCTGGGCTTGCTGTGACTACCTCTCTTTGGGACTTATCACACTTAATTAGTTTAAGCATTCTTGATGCCTGACTTCGGTATGGTGCTGAGGAACTGTTAGGAAATACTCCAAACTTACAAAGTGGATAATGGAAAGGCCAGATGGTTTGAAGTTGGTGGGGGCACATTTTGAATTGTTAAAGCTAACTTTATAGATAACCTACCAAACTCTAGAAGACTCCGATTATCTAGTGTATACCAGATGCTAAACTGTCCTGAGAGAGGTGCCCAGTAAAGCTGCAGCTCTTTTCATACAGAGAGAAAGAAAACCAGCACCCAGCAGTGTAGTTGGGAAATTTGACTTCTGGAGAATAGAACAGGTATAGAATAATGAGTCTGGACCAGAAACACAATTTTCTGTGTAAATACTGATTAGTGTTTTAAAAACAAAACAAACAAAAAAATGTGTAACTTTAACAAAAAAGAAAGAAAGAAAGAAAGAAAGACAAAAAAATCAAGAGAGCAGTCCAAACACATACCTAAAAGTAGATACAATAGAACCCTGCAACCAGAAAGGTGGCTAAAAAGTCTGAAACCGCAGACACACAATCTTGTTTATTCTTTGCTTCAAACTTTAGAGAGACACTTTGCCAAGATATTAGTACAAAATAAGCTCACACATTGTTTTCTAATATGAAATACGACTGAGGCTCTGGGAGGAGATACGATAATATGAAAAAAAATAAGGAATAATGATAAAATCTAGGTCCAAAATAATTCTCTACCTTGCCTAATAATGTGAGAATAAATGTATACTATACTACATACTTTATAATTAGGCACAAAAAATATTATTTGAATATATGTGAACAAGATGATAATTTGTAGCTCTTAATATCTTTAGTCGCTACTATGCGCCTTTACAGTAATATGTCTATCTATAGAGAAGAAAGATGAGAGTTCAGAGAGTCTAGGTAATCATCCAGTGTTGGGAAACTGGTTGTTGAAAGACCTGAAACCAAATACTCTTCTGAATAATTTTGAGCCTCATACTTTTGAAAACTCTCCTTGAAATACAAAAAGAAAAAAAAAAAAAAGCACAAGGACACCCTGGACAGCCGAGAAAGCAAAGGAGCATCTAGACACACTGATCACTGAATTCACTCCAAAATAATAGAGAAGAAACTCAGTTAATCTAACTTCAGATGTAGGTGCAGATGATCAATGGTCCTGACTGATTGGGGAGCTATCCAAGGTACTCGCCCACTCTAGCTTTTGCTCACTACAACTACATAGGCATAGCAAGTTTTGTGACCTTCTGTTATATCCATGGAAATGAAGTTGAGTGTTTTGGCTACCATAGATTATGTTAAGTAAAATAGCACACAATTACACCTGAGAAGTATTTAATACCATGATGTTTTCTATTGTGTTTACTTTTCAAAAAAAAAAAAAAAAAAAAGGAAGAAAGAAAGAAAGAAAAGCAATAGTCCTAGAAATTATCTGCTAAATTAATTTAATTAGTAATGAGTCCTGATGCACATCCTAGAAAGTAAAAACTCACATTATAAAACTGGGAATGACAGTACATGTTTGTTTCCCAGCAGAGCTGGGGCAAAGACAGCCAGGCCACCACAGCCTGCTGGCCAGTAGGGCTAATCTACAAAATCACAAAAGGGTGGGTGAATCCTGATGAATGAATGATACACTAGCTTACCCTCTGGCCTCCACATACATGTAACATGTAACACGCATGCACAGACACACACACACACACACACACACACACACACACACACACCACAAGAATTAGATCAGTAGTACTTTTCCATGAAGGAAAACCTGCTAAGTAAAGACCAAAAGAAAAGCACCTAAGAAAGAAGAGAACTTGCCTCACTCTATCTTATTTTCTCCTGATGTTCTCTTCTTTCATCTTTAGCAACATAAAAGCACATTTGCATTATTAAATACTCCTTTGTCCATGACTAATTTTTCAACTACTGAAAATAGTACAAAGGCAACTACTTTCATTTAAGCTCCATAATAACTGAAAGCTTTTATCAGTGTCTTCAGTTTTTGAAGATTTGGAAACTGAGCTTCCAGCAGGTTAAAAAAAAAACATTTGTGTGATAAAATGGGCCATTATGGAAGCTGGTAGCTTATGATATTAGCAGACATATAAAAATTGTTTAGAAGTTCATTAAAAGCACACAGTCAGGAACATGAGCACAGTAGATAGAGCACTATAAACTCTCATACATTGAACACATAAACAATAATGAAACATTCATCATTACTTTAAAAAGCTATTACACCCTAATCCTTGGGCTATTGAAGAATTTAATCACTGGACAACATTACTTTACCAGCTCTTGGTACAAGATAAGCAATCATAAATAATCACCTAATGGGAAACTAAACCATGTACCAATTTCAATAACAGTGCAAGGATTTGGAAAACCACTATTCATTCTGAGCATCGGTCATCCTAAACTTAACTTTAGTCCATCTTAAACATAATGACTGAAGACAGAACAACCCAACCTTAATGTTCCACCTTGGTCTTCATAGAATCTTTCAAAGTCCCTAGTAATGTTTTTACATGTAGAAATATGTGTAATGGGGACATTCAGAACTGGGAATGAAACAAAGGAATTTCAAGAGTAACAGGGAAAAACAACAGAAAAACAAAAAACCCAGGGGCTGACTGTTCCGAGTCTGTAAATTATATGGTACATAAAGCCAGAAAATGACAAAACACGTAAAACAGTAAGCGAGAAAATGGCAATTCTGTGATGTTGTTGTGCACAAGGCTGTTTCTCACAGCCAAAGCTACACAGAGAAACCCTGTCTCAAAAACAAACAAACTAACTAACTAAAAAACAAAATACGACTAATAAATTTTTTATCCTAAAGCTTTTTATCCAATGGGTACACTATGTGTATACTATGATCCAGTAATATTGAATATAGCTTAACACAAGTTATATACTTAGTTATTCTAAATACTTGCCAGTATTTCACACATTAGGGTTTAAACAACATGCCCTGTGTGAAATGCCTTAATTCAGGATAAGTTCTTTGTAACATCATAAACCACACACACACGCGCGCGAGCACGCTAGCACTTTAAATACTTTGTTAATATTTTACGACTAGAACTAGGTATACCACAGTATTTCATAAAGTTCTTCCTGAACACAGAACATAGCCAGATAAAGGACAAGTCTTAATCATACTTGTATTTTCTTTTACAAAGCATTAGAGGTCTTGGACTGGTGCTCTTTCTTTGTTGTCGTTGTGTTTGTTTCTTTGTTTTTTACAATTTTGAAGTCATTACTTTAATAGAAAAATTAAGGGCAGAGAAATGTGATTGACACAATGCTTAAGTCCCTATTTTGATTAAGGCCACTAAGAATTAAATGATAAGACAGAAAATTAGAGTGATTAGTTCCCAAAGAAAAGCAGGAGTTGATTCTAAGGCCTACCTGGTGCCAAGTTCAGCCTGACATTGTTGTAAATGTCCCCACCCCTGACTTCCTCTTGGGTGATCTTACTGAAAAGAGTCCCTTCTAGAGATCAGTGATGCCAGGTGATGATTGCATTTCTTATCTGTCCAGTACTCATTTGCATGGTCTCAACTCACTCTTTAAATACACTGAGAGCAGCACGCTTAAACACTCTTTAATAAGAATTAAAGCAATGCTTTGCCTCATAAAAATTGTTAAACTAGAAAGCAACCATGACCTCTATAGAAGACACTAAGCTCTGCTACATCTATTTTAAGAAAGAAATCTATATGAATATTCTAAAACAACAGAAATATAGAAGGTGCATAGATGACATCATATTGCCTCCACTATTATAAGCACAGATTGCTAATATCACTATCAATGGTAATATAATCAACAGCGAGAACCCAAAATGAAAGAAAAAGAACGGGTGTTTATTCTATGGATATTGTATCTGTGAGGGAAAATGTAATGGGCATTTCTTATCTCATATCTTCTATTATTAGACTTGTTTTAAAAGACTTTCTAGAAATATTTTATGTGACATTTTTATTGGTATAATTATGTGATTAGCTGTCTAGAAGTGTCAGTCTCAAGAGGAGAGAACCCAAATATCTATTGATAAAAGTGCATATATATATTTACACACACATAAATACACATATGCTGAAAACCTTGCTTATGTACATTACTATGGAGAAACTTTATGCCATCAGTATTTCTAAATGTATTACCAAATAAGTAAGAGATTTTAGATTCTTTGCTTAGCTCACAGTACAATTCTTTGAAATTAACCCACAAATTGGTTTTAGTTCATATTTGTATTTTATCAAAGCCATCTTTCTGACGTAGGCATTTGTTCTCTCAGGAGGCTTACAAAGATGTTTATCATGCGCAGAGAACCTTCTAGCCTTTGGTGGTTTTAATCTCAGTTCAGCATCTTTGCATTGAGTACGTTACTTTTCTTTCAAGCAATCATGTACACGCCATGTCAAAACTGTAGCCTCCTTGCATGTGAGCCATCTCTCTCTGGCCATATGTAAAATCCTTTGAGGTTGAAATTTCAGTTTATTCAAGAAAAGTAGAAATCCCACCACCATGATAAATGACTCTATCAAATCTTAATCATAGACAAAGCTGACTCCACAGGAAAAGATACTTTATTATACTTTGAATAGAGTGTATCACCTACCAACAGTATGCAGGAAAAGTCAGTTCCTATTATATTAAATAGTCCCGTCAGATCACAAGACAATCTTTTTTATCTAAGTGCAATTTAAGTAAACTTTTCTTCAGAGGGTTGTTCTCAGAAAGGAGTTTCTTTATTTGTGCATCTATTCCCAGTAAGATTTGCCTAGTACGCAGTCATCTGGAATACAATCATGTTTGTGTTTGTGTTTATGTTTGTAAGCAAAGCTAACACATGCTGTTGTCACATTTCTCTCTTAACAGTGTGTTTCCTCTAAATAGCCTGTAAAGTTTTCCCATATTGATCTGAGGATGGACTTACATTGACGTTAAGCAACCTTGACAAGAAAGGCAACAACTGCATTAACAGTTAGCTGAACTTCAGAGGCTGTTAAGGCAGCAACAGTTAAATTCATGGGGAATTCTCCCCTTTGAAGAGTGGAAACACCAGAGCCCCAGACCTTCTAACTGACAGCTTATTACTGCAGACGGTCTATGTAAATTGTACACTGACTACAGGCCCTCGGGGGAGGGTTTCTCTGTTTTCTGTCTCTGGTACTAACCTAGTATAACTTGCCATATTACTGCCCTCTTGCCAGTAATGTTAATGATGGTGATTATTAGTAATAACTCTGAGTAATGAGGTTTTCTTCCCTGTACTCAAAATAATTGCTCTGTGTAAATCCACTGCAAGTTTTACGGTGCACTAAAGATTAGTAACATTAGAAACTTGGCAAATCTTACTTATAGAGGCATTTTACCTAATGATCTAATCCATCAGTTCCAGACTTAGCAGTCTAGAGACTCACTTATTAGGAAGAACCTCTCTTCTTTTCATATTTGCACTAAGAAACAATCTAGTCACCCAGCTGAATGTGTAGAAAGCTCTTTATGTGTGTCTTGAAAGTATAAGCCCTACTATACACATGGCAGCCCATGAGAAAATTCACTGCATTCGGCCTGTAGATTGAACTCTACATTAAGTGGTCCCTGGCTTAAGTAGTTTTAGAAGAAATTTATCTTGTACTCTGATATCTTAAAGCCATTCTAGATTAGGTGATACTCATGACAAACTTGTAAGCAATTGATCCCATGTGTAAGCTAGCACTGGGGTGAACGTCAGCAAAGGGGGCGATGGGCTAGCTGTGCCATTGCTTTTCCCAGTATCATCCCTTCTAGCATGTCCCAGATTCTCCAGCTAAAGAAAAGATGTGAGGGGAAAATATTCATTCCTTGATAAAGGCCGTGTGTGTGTGTGTGTGTGTGTGTGTGTGTGTGTGTGTGTGTGTGTGTGTGTGTGAACATCTGTGTGCCTTGTAGGAGACCAGAGGACAATTTCAGTATTCTACCTTAAGAGCAATATCCCTTTTCTGGCTTCTCTCTTTTTTTTCTCTTTTCTCACTCATTTATTTATTTGTTATTAGAGACTAGGCCTGGAATCTGTTCTCTCCCCTTCTAGCACTGGACTCCCAACCATGGGTTTCTTTACCTGGCTTTTCTTTTACAGAGGATCTCGGGAAGGAACTCCAGACCTCCTGCTCACTGGCTACCTTCCCAGTCCTGCTATTGGCTTGTTTACTCAATAATTCTGACTTGATTATGAGTTCATGCTAAGAAATACGGAAGTCCCCTGACTTAAATAAGGAACATCCTATGTACATACAGGTGGTTCATTTGTCATTCTTTCCCATGGTGACCTTGACAAATGAGACTGGGCTGGCAAAAGACAGTAAACCAAGGATATATTGCAGAAAACTCCTTTTTTCTTCAAGAACACAGAACTCCTGGATCATTAAGATCTTTTCAATTCATGTGATGGCAGCATAAGTGGTGGTCTATTTTTTTTAATCTCATTAAACGGGCATGCAAAACAAACAAGGACATAACTACGTAATCAGTAATCCGTTGCTGATCCTATTCGTGCTGTATATAGGTTTTCTAGATATTTGGATTTGTTATTAGCTATTTATATTTGTTTGCTTAGCCTTACTCCAATCCATATCACCTGATTTAATAAGAATATTTTAGCCTTTTTTTTTCTCACCCTGAGGAAAGGATGCAAGAACCTCCAGGCCTCTTCTGTGACCCTTTCCGAAGCCTTTCATCCCTCCCACGCCCCTTGACCTGTGGTCTTTTCCTTCCCTGATGGGCTCCCCTGCCCCACCCCCAGCCCCGTCATCTTCCCTTTTTCCACTGATTTTATTTTTCTGTTTCCAAATCACATCTGCTTGCCTGCCTTGTCGAAGCTATGCACGAGGCAGGAAATCTCTCGGATGAGTCGGTGGTTCTTCGAGGACCCTGTCAAGACTGTAGTAGCACCCAAAACACCCATCATGTCGGTGCTGCTTGCGGGAGGCCCTACAGATGGTGTGCGTGTGGCCAAAGAAGCAAAAAGCAGCCCCTCTGTGATGGCTCCCACTCTTCCCAGCGCGTGGCCTCTCCCCACTCAGAGTGGCCCTATGTACCCGCAGGGCCACTCAAATCCCCCTTACTGCGATGGTACTCAGAAGAAAGAGCAGGGACAGAAAGCGGAAATGGACGGCCCACTCTGAGGGGTACTGTGGCTCCAGGCCTCCGACAGGTTTCCCTTCTGTGAAAGCAACAGTGTCAAGGGACCGATGAGAACATTCAAGGACCCAGGCTCCTTGCTAGCTATCATTCCTCGAAAAACTGAGAACAGGCCCTAGTTCAGCAGCTAGTAAAGCTGTCATTAAACAACGAGGCCCACCCTCTAAAACAAAAACAAATTTAAAAAATCCACAAAACAAAAAAACAAACCTGAATATTTTGGCAAGTCTTGATATTCACCATCCCTTATTGTCATCTTTTCTACTTCTATCCTGTCTACACCCACTACAAAATGAATTTTAATGAGTGTAATAAATGATTTTAAATACGGTTAGAATTTGAAGCTGGATATAGCATATCCCATTGGAATACTCAGAATGGTATTTTGAGTTTTCTCGAATGCAGTTAATCAAAAATATCTTACTGTATTCTAATGTCTTTATTTTCTTCTTTATTAATGTACTTCACTTTTATTTGTCTAAAGTCTTTATACATTATTTTCTAACCTGACATATTTATTTTAATCCTTAAGAACTAATTATTTGTAAAATTTATTTTGTATATCTAATTAATGTGTCCTGTGTACTCTAAGTAATTTAACTGCAACTGTTTTATGGATTCATTGAGAATTATGTTTAACTTACAAAGTATATTTTTTTCATTGTTTAGCTCTGAAATGTATAAATTTTTATTGTGTTTAGTGTTACTTTCAAAATTTCTTTCGTTATAACCATGTAATAAGATTGAAGTTGTTTTACAAGTGTGCTGCGCTCTGTCTGCATCAGCCCATGGCCACACACAATCTGTATACTTTGGCAACCGTTGCTTTTACCCCGTTCCATGCCTTCTCTTTTGGCTTAACTTTTAACTCAAAAGGACCTTCTTTCCACATGCTCGTAGGTCTCTTCCTTAGTTTCTGTCACCTGCTGGAAGCCAGGTGTTAGAGTACAACAGAATGACAATCACTTGCATCAGCTACGTTGTGTCCTTGTGACAAAAGACACTAAAGGAGGAGAGACTTGCTTTGTTCCTGGCTTCAGAGGTTCACAATGGGAGAAAGCCCTGGTAGGACACAGTGCATTGTGGTTGTGTGGGAAGGGGAGAGACTCCGTTGTCAACTTGACTACATCTGGAACAAACTAAAACTCAGTCATCTGGGTACACCTGTGAGGGATATTATTGTTTGTTGTTGTTTATTAATACATATGAAGTGGGAAGACCCATTTTTATTATTTATTTATTCATTTTTCATACTGGTCTTAGCTCCATCCTGATTCACCTCCCAGTCCCACCCTTCTTCCCTCTCTCCCATCCTCCTTAGAAAAGGGGAGCTCTCATTTCCACCCACCCCAGCTCATCAAGTTCCATCAGGACTGAGCAAGTCCTCTTGCTCTGTGGCCTGGCAAGGCAGTCCCAACAGGGCAAAGTGATCAAAAATTAGAAAACAAAGTCCACGTCAAAGACAGTCCTCACTCCCCTTACTAGGGGACCCACATGAATCCTGAGCTATCCATCAGATACATCTTTGTATTGGGCCTAGGTCACATCAATACAAGGTCCTTGGTTGGTGCTTCAAGCCTTCTGGGCCCTGGTTTAGTTGGCTCTGTTGGTCTTTTTGTGAAGCTCCTCTCACCTCCAGCTCCTTTTCTCCTTCCTCCCCACTTTCCCACAACTCTCTGCTATTGCCCCATGTCTGGCTGTGGGTCTCAGAATCTGTTTTGAGGAGCTGATGAGGACAGCTATGCTAGGCTCCTGTCTCCAAGCAAAGCAGAGTGTTCTTAATAGTATCCAGAGTTGGTTCTGTCCCATTGGGTGAGTCTTGGGTTGGGCTAGGCATTGGTTGGATATTCCCTCAATTCCTGCTATATCTGATTCATCTTTATGCCTGCACATCTTTTAGGCAGGGTGAATTTTGAGTCAAATTTTTGTGGGTGGGTTTATGTTCCCCTCCATCTACTAGGAGACTTGTTTAGTTAGAGGGTGTCCTCTTCAGTTTCTATGACCCCTGCTACTAGGGATCTCTGCTAGAGTCCCTCTCATATCCCCACTCCCAGAAGTCTACCCTGACTTAGCTCTCCAGCTTGTCACAGAGATGTTCCCCTCCCCTGCCTCTCCCTTGCACACAGTTTCTCTTTTCTCTGCATGCCCTCTGTCCGCCCGCCCCCGCTCTCCCCGGATCTGATCACTCCTCTCATATCTCTGTGTTTCCTCTCCTACTTTGTTCTCTCTCTTCAACCACTGCCTCTGTCTATTCTATTTCCCCTTCTGAGTGAGGTTTAAACATCCTCCTTTGGATACTCTCTTTTACTTCTCTTCTTTGAGTCTGTGCATTGTAGTATGTTTATCCTGTACTATATGGCTAAAATCCCCTTATAAGTGAGTCCATAGCCTGTGTGTCTTTCTAATGGGACACACCCATTTTAACCAGATCTTTTGAGACTGGAAGATCCACCTTTAATCTTGCCCACACATTCTGCTGGCAACCTGTATAAAAGACAGAGAAGGAAGCTGACACTGTCTGTTTGTTCTTGCTCTGGCTAGCAAATCCATTCTTTCATCGGCCTAATTCTTCAGGATTCAGGCATATACTGAAGACCGGTTAAGACATCCTGCCTCCTGGATTGAACAACTGCTGGATTCTTGGACTTTCTGTTAGTAGACAGCCATTGTTGGACTGGCTGGACCAAGTCTTGAAAAACCACTCTAGTAAAACCCCAGATAGCTGGATTCAGTCTATAAGTTCTGTTCCTCTGAACATAACAGCAAGTGAACAGAGTCAGAGAGAGAAACAAACAAAGAGAAAGAGGGAAGACAGAGAGAGAAATGTATGAAGGAGAGAGATGGGCATGAGAGAATGAGAATACCCCTAAGAACCTGGCTCTGCCTCATGGCCCACATCCTCAGCTCAGCCCTACTTTCTCATTTCTATAACCTCTCGAATATTATCATTATCAACAGCAGGAAGTCAAGCCTTCAAATCCAGTGCCTTTTAACAGGCATGTCATATCCAAGGTATAATAAACCTCTTGGTAAGCCACGGCTTCAGCCCCTATAATTATTTTACAACTAACAATTCTGCTACTAATCTAGAGAGAGATTTAGTTAACCAGGAATCAAGATTTGATGTTTATTTTTTCTTTTAAAAAGGTATATTTTAAGTATACTGCTGGGTGTTCAGAATACAAATATAGGTATCATGAAATGAAGTTACTTCAGTGTACTGGCCAGAAATTCTAAACAATATTACTAATTATTATATCAACTACCAATGTTAATACTATTCTACTGACGGATGTAAAAACAATCCCCAAGGGGGTCTAGAAACCTACCAACTGGGCTTAATTAGACCCCTAAGGAGAGGGTACTGACCCCCAGGAAAACATTTTCACAGAGTGGTCTTAGAAAAAAGTTTAGTTCAGGGTTTTAAACAATTCTTTTAAGGGGGTATGTTGATAGAGAGACCAAAACATTTTCACAGAGTGGTCTTAGAAAAAAGTTTAGTTCAGGGTTTTAAACAATTCTTTTAAGGGGGTATGTTGATAGAGAGATGACTTTGTGGTTAAGAGTGCTTGTTGCTCTAGCAGATGACACAGGTTAGCCACATGGTGGCTCACAACCACCTATAGCTTCAATTTCATGGGGCAGGCACATGTACACATATGGTGCCCATACAGGCAAACACTCACAGTCATAAAATGATGAATAAAGAATTTTAAAAGGGTACTTCTGAAAGTACTGAGACTCTGTCTTGAAATAGATTAAAAGTTTAAATTTGCCTTTTAAATTTTTCATAAAGATCTATAAGCATTTACAAACATATATACTTAATGTGTCTTTAATTGATCATTACTTATATAGCATAATGAAATCTCTTTTAATAAGGTATACGAGAATTCTTTTGGGCACAGAACTAATTCATCTCATCATAATATCTTCACAATACTCCATAAATAGATCGACAAAATTTATTGTTTCTTTTATTGTTAGACATGTTCACATTTTGTAAAAAGTTTAAGTAAGATTATTAAGCCCTTTTCTCTGTCTTCCTGGCCCTCCTCTCCACAGGCCTGATCTCCTCCCTTATTTCTCTCTGTGCTCCCTCTCCTACATTGTTCCCTCTCTTCGACCACTACCTCTGTCTTTTCTATTTCCCCTTCTGAGTGATATTTAAGCATCTTCCCTTGGTCCTCCTTATTACCTGTCTCCTTTGGGTCTATGCGTTGTAGTATGTTTATCCTGTACTAAATGGCTAAAACCTGCTTATATGTGAGTGCATACCATGTGTGTCTTTTTGATCTGGGTTACCTCACTCAACATGATCTTCTCTAGTTCCATCCATTTGGGAGCAGGAGCTGTCTCTGACATGGACTCTTTTGCCTGCTTTTCCATCACTTCCCCCTGAGGAGTCTGCCCTGCCAGGCCACAGAGGAAGACTACAAATGCAGTCCTGATGAGATTTGATGAGCTAGGGTAGGTGGATAGGAGGGCTCCCCTTTGCTGAGGAGTGAGGGAGAGGTCAGAGAAGGAGGTACTGGGAGGAGAGGAGGGAGAGAGCTATGACTGGGGTATGAAGTGAATGAATGAATAAATAAATAAATAAACATCATTAAACCCATCTTGTTCATATATGTATCCAACTCACTGCTCATTAATTTGTTTATTGTTTTCCCTCTTTGCAGATTTCATTCAATCATTTCTCTTACACAGTAGAACATTTCAGGGCATGTTTCAATCAACTTATACGTCCTTAAGTGAGACAGAATCCTATATGGAGGACCAAGTGACTGGAGAACTAATGAGATAGCCTCAGTGTAATTTATGAGATTTGTTTAAAACCTTTCATCCTGGGGTTAAATTAATTGTTTTTCATTTGCCTAATGCTTAGTGATTCAAAATAGAGGACTTTTTCAGGAATGATACTTTTCAACCTGTTTTATTGGGCCATGCCAAGTTTATTAAGAAAAAAATCTCTGATAGGTCTCTGGGTTATACAATTAGGCATTTTCATTTTATTTCATAGCATGCTGATACATGTTTTAAAAGCTGGCAAGACAGTAGGCTCTAGCTACTGAGCCCAGAATAAAGGGGAAATGACCTTATTTGATTACACAATTTAAAAATTCATCCTAGAACACTAAATATGGTGAAATTTCAGCTAGTCTGTTAAAATAGTCTTGGATATGAATTCTTCAGCATTCTGAACAATATTACTTAGTATTTCAACCTACCATCTCCTTGGGTCGGTTTTTGTAAGACACACCTATGCTTGTTTCTATAAACATGCATAGAAAATTATTGCTTATTTTTAAAATAAATTTTCTACAGCATTTGGTTAAATACTATGGCCACCTGAAGGTTTATGTTTGTTTGCCATTACCATGAGAGCCAGTAACTAAAGAGAACTTAAGAAAGGAAAGGAGAAATCCTAGATATTTAACCTCACATACATAAGCAATAAGATACATCATTACCTAATGATGCATTAGCAAACAATGAAGCAAAATTGGAGAGGACACTCACGTTCTTTAACCTAGTAGAGTTATAATTATATAATCAGAACATTGGCTCTTTTGAGGTAATGTTAAAAGTGTCCTGGGCTCTCTGTCCTTTGGACCAATGGATCTATTCATTCCAACTCCTGATTTCCTGTCCAGTTTAGCATCTCATTACTTGGAAGTAATTGTTGAGAGGAGACTTTGTTACAAAAGCTACAGAGCCCTCCATCATTTCGTACAGGATAGGTGCCCTGAATGTAGGCTCCTGTTTCCCCACTGTCCTTCATTGTGTTTGTCTCTTCACACAATCGTGTGATTGTGTACCGCTAAATAGTGATTTGGTGGTAATGGTGCGTTTCAAATTGGCGACTCGGATAACGAGAATGGAGGGAGAAAAGAGGAGAGAGTATGATCTTAGCCTAGTTATACACCTGCACGTTTCACCAGAGTCAACAGAGGAACAGAATTACAGGGTAATCGCAGCAAGACTTCTGTGAAAATGGAATAAGGTGGTTCTGGGAAAAAATATAAACGATGTAGAAACTGCACACCTGAACCTTGTTTTCCTCGACTTCCTCTTGATGGGAAACTCCATTCTCCTGCGGTTCTACATGTGCAGCTCTTTGGAGAGTGGAAGCCATCAAGAGCCCCAACCTAGCTTTGTTTCAGGAGGGAATGTGATCCGAATTGGAAGCTCTTTAAATGGTGTCATCCAGCTTATGGAGAAAGGGATGGACATTTTCCCACAGTGTGTGAGGAACTAGGACCCCTTTTAATGCATGGGTGATGGGCACCACACGCTGTAAAAATGTGCCACCGGGAAATGTATATTTCATGGTTGATCTTCTTTCCAATTATCCTGCATTTAATCGTGGTGAATGTCTGTAATTAGAGGAGTTCAGCGCTTTGGCGAATAGCATTTTACTGTCTCAAAAAAGTGAGTCTTGACTCTTGAAGATTCTTTCATCTCTTTTTTTGGACTTTTTATATGTATGTGAATTCATGGGTATCAAGAGTTGGACATATAACCAATAATATTTGTTTTTATTTTACTCTACAAAATCATCTAGCCACTGGATTATTAAAGACAGGATGTGTTTCATTGAACTCTCTGATATTTTGTAAACAGTGGCAAGGCTATGAGAACATAGAAGCAAATTAAGATCTTAAGTGACATGAATAAACATGTCTGTGCAGACAAGAATGTAAAAGTAAAAAAAAAAAGAACCATTCTCCATTGCTACAATAACCAAAATGTTGAAGTAATATCACCAGACAGAGTTGATTAATTTGTTCTCTTTAAACAGCTTCACAATCAATAAATATATCTGTCAATCAAAGATGAAACCTTGTCAATTGAAGTTCATGCCATTGTCAACAGCACTTATCTCTCTGACAAGTCAGTAGCTTTGGCTTCACTGTTTTAAAACATTAGAAGGCATTTTGTAACAAACTAAATAGTCTACTAATTCCTACATGCTTTTGGTGCTCCAATTATTTGCTTGGCGCAATCTTGTTAAATCAAAATAAGGGGGAAATGGGAGGGAGGGAAGAATGGGAGGACACAAGGGATGGGATAACCATTGAGATGTAACAAGAATAAATTAATAATAAAAAATTAAAAAAGAAGAAGCAAGTGGAAGGGCTAACAATCGAGATATAATATGAATAAATTAATAAAAAAAATTTTTAAATTTGGAATTCCTTTCCATGCATTAGTACAGTGTTCTGCAATAGAATAGCTGTTAAAAGTGCAACATTTTCATTTCCTTTCTTTGGTCTCTCTGCAAAGACAGTGAGTCATGCACATCACACTTACTGACACTTGCACGATATCTGAAGTTTCCACAAATTTACTCAACTGTTAATGTGTCCTCCAAGCTTTCTTCACAGTCACATTGGTCAGAACAATGGCACAGCTGTGTCCCAACATTCAGTCACTTAAAGAAGTAATAACATGATAAATTGCCCAATGATGAGCTTACTGGTTTAACATTAAAAAACTTATTACAAAGTTGTTTTCTGTCTGAAGAGCAGCTAGAATAGAAAAAATATCAAATCTAGACAGTGCTCTGAGTTTTACCATCGGTGTACCATTCGATAATGCAAGAATATAAATTTATTATAAAGAGCTAGAAGATTAACCAAAATATTGAAAAGTGTACTCCTACCATCACTTCCATGAACTGTTACACACACCAGAGCCCTGAGGCACACATTTGTAAGTAAGCGTTTCTTTGTAGTAGTTAAATGATGGATATGCTTCTTTTTTACTTTTACGTGTACATTTATATTATTACCATATATACAATAAACTACATTCAGCAAGAAGGACCATGAAACAATTAGTAATTCTAATTATACTATATTTATAGTGTTTTCCCTATTTGTATTTGGCCTTAGAGAAAACATTTTTCCTACCTTGGTGAGTTTAAAATTCTGAATGTAAATCAGTATCTATCATATCTCTTTTCTATCAACCTAAAAAACACCTCTCTGTACATAAAAACATCTTAACCCTTAAACAACTAAGCTTAATTGTAAAACTAAACTATCTTGTCTTCAATCCCATCAGAGACTTGAGAAGGAATAAAATTAATTGCCTGAGTATACAGGGAATGCAGGTTAGCAGCTTCTCAAATGAGAAGATGACAGAGAAAATTTGCTGCCTGAATAGTCACCCAAAATTCTCTGTAATGTTAGAGCATCATCTTCAGCCTTCTGGCCCAATGTATCTGATAGACATACTCATGAGGCAAGGACAATTGAGGACTTGCTTTACCCTGTCCTGGCCAAGTTCAGCCGTCGACTCTGCCTGCATCCAAGTTTGCCCATTTTTAGCCAGAATTCTGCCTGTGGTAGAAACGAGGACATTTTGACCTGCCTTTCTTAAACAGAATAATTTTCTACTTCAACCACCACCTAAGCCCATAGGGTTAACAAGAAAAATAATGGTTTCAATGCAGTTTCTAAAATTGCTTTGAGGAGATAGAAATATTTCATCATGCAAAAGCAATTGTTTTTCTAAATTAGGTGATGACAGAAATATAATTTTGCTACAACATTGCTCCACCCTATTTATACTGCTAAAAAATATACAGGAAATCCTTCTGTCTGCAGTCCAGTAAAGGAGCTGGTGAGATGATTTGTCAAGCCTCACCAACAGGAAATCTCACCCAATAGTAAATCCTACAGGGACGGTTGAGATAAAGGAATCCTCAGGTAATTGCCGTTAAAGAACCAAATGCATTTCTAAGAACACAGCATCCCTTCCTCACAGTCCATGTGAGGACCAGCTGCAGGCTAGGAATGAAATCCAAAAGTGAAGAACCAGTCTGTTCTTAGTCCTGGAAGTTTCTAGGTGTGCCTGCTCATCCCCTTGTCAAACTGAGTGACGACCAGACTTTTATGTACACATCATTCTTCCATCAGCCAATGCAGCATTACCAGAACAATTGTGGGGTTCACTAACAGTTGATGAAAGACCTTCTTCACTGAAAGTAGACATTACTCTGTGGGTTCTTTTTGCACAAGGCCATCCGCACACACCGCATGGTGGTTTTGTCTACTGACCAAAGCATTCTCTTTACAACCAATTCAGGTATTTTCAGTGGTGCGATCAAAACCAATTCATGCAAGCAAGCCCTTGCTATATTGTGGAAAAGTGAAAATTGTTATTGCTCTTTTCTTTTAAATTGTACAGTTTTGGAAAACAGTAATACCTAAGAGTAATCTATAAAATATCCTACAGTAATAAATCGGTATACTTATCCTAGCATTAGCCATAACTTAATTTAAAATTTTTTTTGTATTTATCCAAAATAAGTGCTAGCAATGCATACCTTTTAGGAATGTTTATTAGTGGCTTTCTCCTCAGACTACATAATGATTGAATTGATTCGGCAGGAGGTAAACACTGGGCTCTTAGCAGGCCTGTTCTACAGTCAGACACACTCTAGACTCAGCACAGCTCAAGAGGTTTGACATCCTTGAAAGTTGACTGGAAATCACACTGGATGATGACTAGCTAAACACTCATGTATTTATGAAGGGGAGCCGTGGTTTAAGCAACATTGTCTTCCAAGGAGGAGATGGATGAACGTTACGAATAAACTACAGGAATATGTCTGAGACACAACATGCTTCTAATTCCTTGATAGATGACAAATTGTTCAATAATATGTTACAAAGGGAAACAGGAGACTACTAAAATGTGAGTCTGTTGGTGTTTCACTGGCAGGATGCTATGGTTCTAATGAACATGACAGCCTAAGTTTGGTGTCTATGTTTGTTTTATACTGATTGGAAAGCTTGGTGCCACTGCACAATAATCCTCAATATAATTCTTCACAGTAATACAAATAAACTTCCCATTTTGGGCACTGCACAGTTTACTTTATTTACCTCTCAGAAATGTCTTGCAAAAACTACAAGCAGGATGTAGTAGAGGAAAAAATGCAGAAGAAATGAACTTGATGCGGCCATTGTGACATCTATAAATTTGGAGACATTTCTTAACTGTTGCAAACTTCCACATTATAATACTTGAGTAGTAACTAGATAGTATTTGCCTTAGCCTATCTATAATCCTGGCTACTCAGGAGGCTGAGGTACTAAAAGCACAATTTCATAACTAGCCTGAATAACTTAGTGAAACCTTACCTCAAAATTAAAAGTAAAATGACTAGTGAGATTGCTTGACAGCACAGCACTCGTTACCACACAAGAGGCTTTGTTTTCAAACCCACCACTACCAATGCAATTAATAATGATGGCTTCAGTTTGCAGGGTATTTTTGTCTCTTGGGAGTCAAGAATAAAAATTGTAAGTCTTTACAACTTATGGAAAAAGAAGATTAGATTTAGAAGAAAAAAAACCCAGAAGTTAAGTGCTTCACATAATATCATACAACTAAGTAGCAAAACCACGACAAGAATTCAAGAACCTGAAAGTCTGAGAGTACAATTATTTTGGAATTTGAGACCCACAATCAAATATTACCCCTGCCTGGAAACCTCTGACAACAACTGATGCTATTTTCCAATCTCACATGGCCTCTCTACTCATACTCTCTAAACATACATAGGACTGCCTATGTGCCTGGTTTCGACCTTGTTTTTTAACAACATGCAAGTAGAGATTAATAGATAAATAGACAGTCATATGAGCAGATAGATACACACTCCAACAGCACAAACTAACATCTCTTTACCCAAATACACCACAGGTTCTCAAAACAAGTCACTATCCTTAAGCTTGCAATGGGAATCCATAATTTTTTTTAATACTCAAATATTTTATTTTTTTTCCTTTTTTAATTAATTAATTTATTCTTGTTACATCTCAATGTTTATCTCATCCTTTGTATCCTCCCATTCCTCCCCCGCCCCATTTTCCCATTATTCCTCTCCCCTATGACTGTTCCTGAGGGGGATTACCTCCCCCTGTATATTTTCATAGGGTATCAAGTCTCTTCTTGGCTACCTGCTGTCCTTCCCCTGAGTGCCACCAGGTTTCCCCCTCCAGGGGACATGGTCAAATGTGAGGCACCAGAGTACGTGAGAAAGTCATATCACACTCTCCACTCAACTGTGGAGAATATTCTGACCATTGGCTAGATCTGGATGACACGCAAATTCGTGAAGCGTTCCATATTTTTCTCTAAATGAGAGACGCATGGGAGAATAGCAAAATAAAAGGATACAGAGGGTCCTAGAAATCTACAAGTAGAACAATATGATAGGCAGATTTGGGCCCAGGGGTCCCGCTCAAACTAAGGCACCAGCCAGGAATAATACAGGAGGTAAACTTTAAACCCCTTCCCGAATCCATAATTTTTTTCACCAAGATCTTCCATATCAAAAAATGCCTTTTTATTGGTGAATATTTGTGGGAGATTTGCATGTGCATCTCTTGTCCTCCAGACACCTTCACTGGTCTTTCTGCTCTTCTTAAAGCATGCCCCTCTCTACTTTCATTAAATTATCTTCTACCTGTAAAGAATTCTTAACTTAATGTTCAGTTGCTTGTTTTTACTTTTTATGAGAGTGTATAATCAGCATAGTTAAGAAGAAACTATTGGACATTGCCAAGGAAATAAAACTTAATTTTTTGCAATGAATTATAATGAGTTTAATTGCAAGACACTCAAGTCTTCACCCTATCCCGAGTGGTCAATGTGTCCTTCCATGGCACATTACAGTAACTGAATGGCACTGAAAAGGAAAGCACGCTCATTCCTTAGGGGCCCTTTGCGGTCACGTCCTCTGAGTAAATGAAATATGTTTAGTCTAGACTCTTATTATCCATAAGCACAAGGTCAAGACAGAATATCTTACCAAACTCTTAATATTTCAGATATGATTACAGCCATAGGAATCAGCCCTCGTTCACAATCATTTCAGTGACTGGGTTTATCCTAAAAGATTTTACATGCTTTAATGAATGTTGAAAACAATGTCATAGACGCTTGGCCATGTGAGACTCATTCAAAGGCAATTTTGGTGTTTACTACCTAATGTCTTTTGAGAGTTGATTTCTATGCCACGTTTCTGAAACCAAGCAGCTCTTCCTTAACGCAATGCAACCTTAGTCTTTATTTGAAGCTTGTGTCTATCCAAGCTAATTATCTAGAACAACTAATTCACCTTCATCTAATAGTAAATACTTTAAAATGAAGATAATTATTAAAGTAGCCTTGTTAATGCATTTTATTATGTGTGTCAGGTGCTGTTTAGTATCTAACATAATTACTACAATTTAGTTTATTTGAGTAAATTTCAGCAAAGTTCATATGTGTATGAACTTCATACACACTAAAAAAGATTTTTTTTTAATACTAAAATCTACTCGGCTTCAATATGTATACTCAGAATCACTGTAATTTAGAGAAAAAAAGTTTGTCCTATTTTCTAGAGAGTTTTCAAAGCAGCGGCATTTAAGAATCATGTTGAACCAGGTACAATGGCACGCTCCTGTAATCTCAGCACTCTGAAGGACAGAGGCAGGCAGAGCTCTATGAGTTTGAGGTCAGCCTTGTCTACAAAGTGAGTCCAGTACACAGCCAAGTCTATACAGAGAAACTCTGTCTCAGGGAGGAAAAAAAAAGAATCATGTAGTTTTTGTTTCTTTTTTTTCCAAGATAAAGTTTCTCTGTGTAGCCCTGTCTATCCTGGAACTTGCTTTGTAGACCACGCTGGCCTTGAATATAGAAATCCACCTGCCTCTGCGTCCCAAGTGCTGGGATTAATGACATTTGCCACCATGCCTTGCCTGTGAGTTCTGTTCATTTTTTAACTACTAAAACTTTATTATCAAAAAAACCTTCAAATGAAAAACATCACACAGGAGAATTAACCAGACCCCAAATCTATACATCTCAATGAATTTCTATGTGGTTGGAAACAGCGATTCAGAACCTGTGTAGCTTCATGCCAGATTTTCTACTTTCACTAACAGATACATTTTCATGCAATTATTTACCAGGCCAAAGAAAGAGGGGGAAGGAGAGAGCGAAAGAGACAGAGAGAGAGAAAGAGAGAGAGAGAGAGAGAGAGAGAGAGAGAGAGAGAGAGAGAGAGAGAGAGAGAAATCTATGACAGAATTAAAACTAGAATATCAGTGAACTTCTCAGCCTTTCTAATGACGAGACAAGTCCTGGTTACCTGAGTTCAGCCCTTCTTCATCACCTGTTATCTATCCTTTCTTCTTTATCATTCTTGTTGTTGTCGTTGTTGTTGCTAATTTTTCCATTTCTTGGCTTAGTAACCAGGATTTCCATTTTGAAAACAATAACTGTAGCAACCAACCCTAATTTTCTTTCCATCAAGTAATAGACCACATGACACACATTAATATGAAATTTTGGAAACGTGCTTTAGTCATCCAATTACAGTTAAAAATTTTGGAAACGTGCTTTATTCATCCAGTTCCAGTAATGTGGAAATACTTAACACCGTATCTATGTTAAGGGACACTTCCTATGGGGTGCACGTTAAGACAGCTACAGCTATCCTAAGCCCAGCCATTTCTTTTCTTCTCAAACAGAATCACAGCCAGCACCGTCCCGAGCATAGCTAGAAGACCCTCCTCGTTCAAGCTGAACGACCTTGAAGCTCAGGCAGTCTCACATCATCAGGCAGGTTTAGTAGAGGAGAAAGGCTCTCGCGCTTCAGGTGTCTCATTGTGATGCTTTTTCTGCTCATGTTGGACCACTAACAAGGACACAATCTTTCATCCAGGGATGGGTTTATAATTGCCTTAATTCTTAGCACGTGACATAATTTACTGATCTGTTCACCTGTCTGTCATCGTTTCCCATGTTTCTCTTATCTGCCAACTATATAAATACTACATAGGGGTGGAAAGCCCTGTCCTTCACTTCCTGTATATTACTGAAGTGGTTTACCCCATGCTACATATATAATATATCAAATAAACAGAATATTTATTGTTGACAGATTCACAAGATAATAATATGTCGAGCATTTCATTCAAAGACTAATATGCACACTTACATAGAAAGAGTTCCAAGAAAACCAACTAAACCCAGAAAACCTCATACATTACATTGCATGTAAGGAAAGGGGGGAGAAATGCCAAAGTTTGCTTGCTCAAAAACATGAAAAGGTTAGGGGAAAGTTTCCAGACTCCTTGCATTTGCTTAAGGCAGTTCTACCCAAAGTTAAAAACAAGGTGTTTTATTTCTGTTTGTAACAAGTCTAAGCACAGCAAGCAGGAAAAAAAAAACATCTGTAACTCATTTTAATGAATCAATTAATATACATATGATGGATGCAGGCTCCTTGTCACAAGCAGCTACTTGTCTGGTCCAGAATTCTACCAGTGTGTTACCATCCATCATGAGTCAACGGCAGAAATAGCCAAAGGGATGTTCTGGGCCATAAGTCAATTCTGACCAGGGTTGTTTCTTTTCTGTTTTATTTATTTTGTCTTAGTGGATGCTCGTGTACCTTTGTTACTCAGTTACATTAACGACAGTCTAACTTAAAGAGACATGCACCCCCATTTCCACAGATGTGAGACTCTCACAAGCAATCTGCACTGATGGAGAGCAAGAGATCACATCAATGTGTTGTTTCTATGAACACTTGTTCATAATATGGACAGTGTCAGTGAAGGGACTTTTTTCAAAACTTTTCAGATTTATCAGTTTATACAAGTTCGTTTGTTTTTGTCTTGTGTATGCCCATGTCAAGGTGTGTGTGTGTGTGTGTGTGTGTGTGTGTGTGTGTGTGTGTGTGTGTGTGTAGATCAGAAGACAATTTTAGCTATTGGTCTTTACCTTCCACGTTGTTTATGAGCTAAGATCTCTTAGAGGGCAGTATGTGAATCCATCTGCCTAGCCTGCTAGCCTATAGAAATCTCCCCCAACATTCCCACCCCAGTTTCTATTCCCATGCATGCCATAGAAGTTCTGGCTTTATAGATGGGTCCCAAAATTCCTGGCTTTATATGGCTTTTTAAGATCCAGACTCAGGTTTTTAGATGTGTGGCAAGTGCTGAGCCACCTCCCCAGTCCAGAAAGTTCATTTGTAATTGATGGAACATTTTTATGATATGCATTTATAAACCATAATGCTCATTTTTTAAAATCATCATTTCATTTATTTAACATTACTGAGAGACAAGATTATAAAAATTGAAAACAACTAGCCCATTATTCTAGATAAAGAAAGTGGCTATATAAAATCACCATGAGAAATCCTTGCCTTGATGGGAATATTCTGCATTTTGAATTTCTAAGCCCCTATCCTGACTGTGACATTGTTGGATAGTTTTAACAATATCACAATTGTGAGAAGCTTGGTAAAGTTTATGCAGGATTTTATTTTATAGTTTTTCTTTAATCTTCATTGACACCAAACAAATGCACATAGTTGTGATCAGTAATATGATAATTTGGCACTTAAATGTAATGTTTAATAGTTAAATCAGGGTAGCTAATATATTTGTCTCCTTAAGTTTTTACTATTTTTGTTGTTGTTGTTGTTGTTCACAATCTATTTCTGCTATTCTAGTCTTGAGTACATAAATATCACCTTGCAGTGAGCTAGAACATTAAAATTTAAGTATTCCTCATAGCTGATTTTTTATATCTATCAAATAATCCCCTTTGATTCTTCATCCCCCCTTCTTTGCCCTTATTACCCACTTGCCATCACTATTCAACACTAGCACAAGACCAACTTTATAGGCATCCACAGTTGCCTTATAATATAGGACATTTATCTTTGCTTGTGTCTGGAGCATTTCACTGTTCAGGATGCCCTTCAGTTCCATCCATGCTGTTGCAAAAAGCAATATTCATTTGTTTGTGGGAAGATAGTATTCCATAATTTAAACACAGGCACTATATTTTCTCTATTAATATCCATTAATGGCACACCCAACTTCTCAGTAGAGACTCTAAAATCCAGAAGGCCCTGGACAGGTATCTTAAAGACTCTAAGAGATCACAGATTGTGGGCTCAGTTTTCTTAGCCAATGTATTTTATTACAATTTATTAACCGAGCATATGTCACTTATAACCCGACTAACCAAAACAATAGGAGGAGAGGATTAAGGAACACAATAACAAAACCATAAGGGTATCAGTTCCAAAGAACGATTCTCCTGGCATAAACAGCAGGATTTCTTCTTCTGGAATCTGGAGTAACCAGAACCTGGAACCTCAGCAGTAGCCTTCCCTTGTGCAGTTCTCTCCAGGAGCCTCTCGAAGTGAAGCAATGAAAAGCCAAAACTGTCCAATGTCTCCAAAAAGCCCCGCCTCCAGTTTTGGGCTCATTCATATATCTCCTCCCAGAGTCTGTTCACAGGATCTTTTCAGCTGGCAACAATCAAGCTCCCACATGAGATGCTTTGTGTTCTAGTGGATTAACCTCACCTGTTCTCTCACAATACCATTCCGGTCCCACACTCAGGAACATAAAAAACAGGTTTATCTCTCCTTCAACAGATATCACCCACATTACTATACCCTGTTGTTTTTAAGCAAAATTCAAAACATTTGCTTTCACAAAAAGAAGAAAAGAAAAAAGAAAAAAAAAAGACTCAGGAGCAAGAAGCTGCGATGAAAGCCTACTAGCTCAGAGAGGTAGAGAAAGTCCCTAGCTGACCCCCAAATTTCCCAGAAGGAAAAAGCCACTTCTCCTTCTCCACACTGTCTTAAAACCTCCTTCAAACTGAGTGTCCCTGCCTTCTACTTCCAGTGTGCATTCCTGTCCTTCCTCCAGACTTCCTCTCACTCCCTATGTTTTTTCCATGTGTTTATTCCTGATGACTTGTTGCTTACTCCACCTCTTGACCTAGGGATAACTTTATTTAATCCTGTTTACAGAAATCTCATGGATTAAAGGTGTGTCCTAGGGATGAGCCACACATCTAGAAATAGCTCTAGAACAAAAACGAAGCAAACACACCCTACAGGAATATATAGCAGGAAATAATTGCTCAGGAATTAAATTAATAAATTAGAAACAAATAGAACAGTACAAAGAATCAAGGAAACCAAGAGCTAACTCTTTGAAAAAAATCAACAAGGCAGATTAAACCTTTAGCCAAACTAGCTAAAAGGCAGAGACATAATTTCCAAATTAGAAAAATCAAGTGAAAAGAGGAACATAACAACAGACGCTAAAGAAGTCCAAAGAATCATTAGGTCTTACTTCAAAAGCCTATACTCCACAAAATTAGAAAATGAAAATGATATGGATGATTTTCTTGATATATTTCACTAACAAAGTTAAATAAAGGTCAATTGAAGAGCTTAAATAAGTCTATAACCCCTAAGGAAAGAGAGCAATCCATAAAAGTCTCCCAACCAGAAGAAGCCCGGGGTTAGTAGTTGCATCTCAGAATTCCACCAGACTTTCACAGTAGAGCTAACTCATTCTATAAGGCCACAGGCACCCTGATGCCTAACCCACACAAAGGCTCAACAAAGAAAAAGAATTTCAGACAAATTTCCCTTATGAATATTGATGCAAAAATAGGCAACAAAATATTTGCAAACTGAATACAAGAACACATCCAAAACATCATCCAATGTGATCAAATAGGCTTCATCTCAGGGATGTAGAGATGGTCCAATACATTAAAATCCAACTCGTAATCCACAATATTAACACACTGGAAATAAACTATATTATCATTTGTATTTGACAGCCTTGAAGAAAATGTCTTTCTTATCTTGGTGTGTCTAAAACTCTGAATGTAAATCAATCTCTATCACATCTTTTCATTATCAACTTAAAAAAGTTATCTAGACCTAAAAACATCTTAACCCATAAACAATTAAGCTTCTCTGTAAAACTAAGCTACCTGGTCTTCAATTCCATCAGAGACTTGAGAAGGAATAAACTTGATTACCTGAGTATGCTGGGAGTGTATTTATATAATTCCTGATTCTGTTATGGTTCTTCTTAATATAGGTAGTCTATTGTATATAAGTGTAATAATATAAATGTATATGTAAAAATTCTAAATATTTTTAACTGTACTTACAAACAGTCTTGGCTTGGGTATAATTATTTTATCTTCATGTTCTCTTGGCAAAAATAAAAATGAAAAAAATAAAATAAAATAAAACACCAAAAATCTATATTAGATGCTGAAAAAAACTTTGTCAAAATCTGACACCCCTTTATATTAAAAGTCTTGGGGAGATCAAGGATACAAGTGCATACCTAAACACAATAAAGACGATATACAGCAACCCAATAGCCAACATCAAATTAAATAGAGAGAAACTTAAAGCAATTCCATGAAAACCAGGGACAAGAAAAAGCTGCCTACTTTTTTTGTACCTATTCATCAAATATACTATTTGAAGTTCTTGCTAAAGCAATGACAACTAAAATAGATCAAGGAAATACAAATTGGAAAGGAAGAAGTCAAGGTATCCCTATTGGCAGATGATATGATAGTATATATAAATGACCCCAAAAATTTCTATAGCTGATAAACACCTTTAGCAAAGTGGCTGGATACAAAATTAACTCAAAAACAAAACAAAAACCCTCTGTACACAAATGGCAAATGAGCTGAGAAAGAAATTAGGGAAACAATGCCCTTCAAATTAGCCACATAGTATAATATAGAGTATCTAGATGTAACACTAACCAAGGATGTGAAAGACCTTTAACATAAGAACTTGAGTTCTATGAAGAAAGAAACTGAAGGAGAGATGAGAAGATGGAAAGATCTCCCATGCTTGTGGATCAGCAGGATTAACAGTAAAAAATGGCCATCGTACCAAAATCTACAGATTTAGTTCAATTCCCATCAAAATTCCTGCATAATTCCTTGCAGACCTGGAAAGATAATTCTCAAATTCATATGGAAAACAAAAAATCCCAGGGTATCTAAAGCAACCTTATACAATAAAGAATGTCTTGATGTATCACCAGACCTGATTTCAAGCTGTACTACAGAGCAATAGTAATAAATACCACATGGTGTTGGTATAAAAGCAAACAGTTAATTCAATGTAATTGAATTAAAGTACCAGAAATAAACTTATACGCATACAGACACTTGTTTTTTGACAAAAAAGGCTAAAACAATACAGTGAGAAAAATGTAGCATATTCAACAAATGGTGGTGTTCTAACTGGATGTCTGTCTGAAGAAGAATGCAAATAGATTCATATTTATCACCCTGAACAAAACTCAAGTCTGAGTAGATCAAAGGCCCCAACAAAAAACTGGATATACTAAATCTAATAAAAGAGAAAGTGGGAATAGCCTTGAACTCATTGGCACAAGAGACAACTTCCTGAACAGAACACCAACAGCTCAGGCTCTAAGATCAATAATTAATAAATGGGACCTCATGAAACTGAAAAGTTTCATAAGCCAAAGAACATAGCCAATAGGCAGCCTACCAAGTGGGAAAAGATTTTCATCAGTCCTACATCCGACAGAGGGCTAATATCCAAAATACATAAAGAACTCAAGAAATTAGACAATAACAAACTAAATAACTCAATTAAAATGGGATATAGAGATAAACAGAAAATTATCAACAGAGGAATCTCTAGTGGCCAAGAAGTATTTAAAGAAATGTTTAACATCCATAGTTTCAGGAAATTGCAAATCAAAATGACTCTTACACCCGTCAGAATGGCTAAGATAAAAAACTCAACTGACAGCACATGCTATCAAGGATGTGGAGCAAGGGAAGCCCTCCTCCATTGTTGGTGAGAGTGCAAACTTGTACAACAACTTTGGAAATCAATTTGACAGTTTCTTAGAATATTTGGAATAATTCTGCCTCAAGACCCAGCTATACCACTCCTAGGCACGTACCTAAAAGACACTCCTCCATACAATGACAATTGCTCAACTATGTTCATAGCAGCTTTATTCATAAGAGCCAGAAACTGGAAACAACCTACATGTCCCTCAACTAAAGAATGGATAAAGGAAATGTGGTACCTTTACACAATAGAATAGTACTCAGCTACTAAAAACAAAGACACCATGAATCCTGAACGAGATAACCAGATCCAGAAAGACACACATGGTTCGTACTCGCTTATATAAGTGTTAGCCACGAAGTACAAAAATATCATGCTGCAATCCACAGACCCTGAGAAGCCAAGTAACAAGGAGGGCCCAAGGAGGGATGGTTGAATCTCACTGAGAAGGGGAAACAGAATGAACCTTGGGAGTAAATGTAGGGAAAGAGTGAGTTGTGGAAGGAAGCAAGAGGGATCAAATGGGTGGGTGGAGGAAAAGAATATGGGGACAGAGAACTGGAATGGGGGAAGGGCTGCTCTGGGAGGAGCCAGAAACCTAGGACAAGTGAAACTCCCAGGAATCAATGAGGGTGACCCTAGGTAAGAGGTATAGAAAGAGAGGATGTGGAACCTGAAATGGCCATGTCCTGTAACCAGGTAAGACTTCCAATGGAGGGATGGGTGTTACAATCCTCCCACAAAACCTTAGACCCAAAATGTGCCCTGCCTACAAAATTTACAGGGATAAGGATGGAACAGAAATGGAAGGAATGGTCAACCAATGACTGACCCAAATTGAGACCCAACTCCTGACACTGTTAATGATATTCTGTTTTACTTGGGGCCAGGAGCCTAGCATAAGTTTCTTCTGAGAGATTTCACCCAGAAGAGGGAGAGGAAGCTGGGATTTGGATGTAAAATAAATAATGAAAAAAAAAAAAAAAAAAGCAGACAGGCATTAGGGAAGTACCATTTGACTGGTACTTGATGAGAAGAAATGTTAAATAATTAAATTGTAGGTAAGGCCTGACAAACATGTGTGATAAAATTCTTCTTAGTGAGTTGGAACTATAACTCAGGGGATAAGTTTGAGAACCCAAGGAAGCCAAGAACACACGTTGAAGCAAAGGCTTTCCTAACATCTGTGATCCCAGGACTGATCGGCCTACAGATCCTAGCCAAAAACTGTCAAGTTCCAAGTTAACTGTGGTACCTTATCTCAGAGGAATAAGACAGAAAATGACAAAGCAGGATGCCTGAACTTCTTTGTTCTACACACACACACACACACACACACACACACACACACACATAGATGCTCTCTATGAAGAACATTTTGCCAGAGAATGCCTGAAGCATGACTACTATTGGATCATGATTACACTACACATATATCTCAGTAATGACATCTAACTTGTAGATTAGGCACAATAAGAGACCAACAGCTACTGTTAGCATACAGCTATCACAACATACCTGTTACCTTTAATATAAAGACAATATTTTGCATTTTTCTTTAGTACATCTCTTTGGTGGCACTACTGCCCTTGTGCTTTCAGGTCATTCGTAAGTAAAATGAAGGATTCTCGAACGGAAGTACTGCAGTGACACAAGGGTCAAACAGATAAGTAGGACAGATACTGCGCGACTAATGGTTGAGTTTCAGAAGCGTCACGGAAATGCTGGACAAAGAGTTGACTCATATTCCAGGTGAGCCAGGACAGCATGACGTAAGATCTCAACGTGCAAAGCAGAACAGTACGCAATTGAAAAGCTAGGAATTGTTTATTTCTGGAAATTTCCATTGAGTATTCAGTAAACTGTAGGTTTCCAAAACTGTAGAAAGAAAAAATATGAATAAGAAGAGACCATGTTGCTTTCTTTGCCTATTGATCTGACAAAATGGTTTGGAAAAGGCAACTTAAGAGCAAATGACTTGCTGGGCATGGTAGTACACACCTTTCATCCCAGCACTTGGGGAGACAGAGGCAGGTGGATCTCTGTGAGTTTGAGAGCAGCCTGGTCTCCAAAGTGAGTCCAGGATAGTCAGGGCTACACATGCACAAAAAAAAATTTTTTTAAAGAATAAATTATTTAATCTGCCTCACAGTTCTAGGGTAGAGTACACCATGGTAGAAAAAGTCACAGCACTAGGAGCTGAGGCAGAGTCACATTGCACCCATAGTCAAGAAAGAGAGAGCATGTCTGGAGGTGTCCTCTTTCCTCAGGTCTTGCTCAGGCAGCCATATTCATGAGACTTGGGTGGGTGTAGCTTCTCTCACATTTCTAGGAGACACAGTCTCACTGCAAACTTCCTGTTCCTCTGTACATATATACTTGTTATACTCAATTACAGAAAAAGAAAGCTATGAGTTTGAGAGAGAGCAAAAAGGGGATTTTCTGCAAGTGTTGGAAGGGTATAGAGAAGTGGTGAGTGATATAATTAAACTTTAATTTCAATAAAATATTTTTTAAAATCAGAAAGATACAGCAATTAATATATGCATGCTGAAGCTCCAATCCCTTTCAACTGCCCAGAAAATTATCTCACCTACAATTCAAGGTGACTCTACATCAAATAACCTAATAAAGACAGTCTCCCAAAGGCATGTCAAGGACCCCTTCTCCTAGATGACTCTAGACTCTGCCATGTTAAAAGTTAATATTAACAACAACAGGAACCATTGTATACTTCCTTTAAAACTTACTGTACATAGTAAATATGTTTGTTTAAATAAAATTCTTAGGTTCCTCTATTATAAAGTGAGAAAAAAAGAATGTTTCTGCCACACAATTGAAGTGAGGATAACATGAGCATAAAAATTACCCAGATCAATACCAGTCTCAACAAGGACTGGGTTCCTTCTTACATCTCTTTATTCATTCTTTGAGGAATCTGAGTCCTGACCTAGATGGCAGACTTTCCGGTGTAGTGCATACGTCATTTCCTTCCCATAATGGACCTTCCACTTGTGTGCATAATACTCATTGGTTTATTCCACAAGTACTCATGGAATGTCCCTGTGCATCAGGAACTCTATATGGAAAAATGACACTTGGCCTTTAAGGTATTTACTATCTAGTTTGCTGCACAACCTAATATCAACTACTCCTTGGAAGATTCATGCTGTTTCTACAGTTGTTTTCAGGTACTTTTCACAGCCATCTGTCCCTTGAGGCCCCATCTTTCCCAACTCCATCCTTCCAGGGAGTAGATATTCTACTTAATATGGTTGTGCCAGCACTCAACAGCGGTCTTTGTGTTTCTCCTACAATGTAGGTGCTTGTCTGAGATCCACTGCAACTGCTTTTTGGAGTTCTCATACTGCGGATTAGCACTGGTCACTCACCTATTAAGTCAGGTGTTCCCTCAGCAAATTGTACTTGTTGGATTCAGTGTATTTTATCACCCAGCCATGTCATTCTAGCCATTATCTCTGTTCTCAGTTCTGTAGCCTTGAACGTGCATCAAAGCTATTAGTGAGCCCTTGCATGGATATTTAGACTCAATGTGCATTTAATTCACTACAATGGCTCTTAAGATTGTTTATACTTTCTGAAGGATGAGTTCAGTTCACAAAAGGAGAAATACAATCAGTAATGAACAAATTAAAAGTATTCAACCGGGTTACGTATCAGAGAAATGAAGATTAAAACTACTTTAAAATTCCATCTCATCCCAGTGAGAATGGCAATGTTGGGGGATATAGATGTCAACAAAGGCTGGTTTGATGTTGGGAAATGAGAATGCTTAAACACTGCTGGTACCCACTTCAGAAATCTGTCGGGAGCTTTCCAGCAAAAACTAGAACTAGAACTAGAACTACCATATGACCCAGCTCTACCGTTCTCGGGCATACAACCAGAGGACTTTTTATCCTACTCTGGAGAGACTTCCTCATCCATGCTCTTTGCTGCTATATTTACAATAGCTAGAACACAAGCCAACTTTGATGTCCATCACCTGGTGAATGGATGAGGAAAACTGTTATTTCTTGGAACATGTGGCTTCATCCTCGCCGTAAGAGACCTACACTGTAAATTTCCATCTCTTCTCATCTAGACTCCTGCCACAATTTACTAAATTCTAATTGCTTCCCTTATAGATCCATTATAACATGGATATAATCATATATGTCTCTGTCTTAAGTCTGTTAGACATCCCTGCATGCAAACAGGTGAGGGAGATTATTGTAATGAACCCTGTAAGGCTCTTTGTAACCAGCCTACTGGCAACTTCCTCCCCTTATTTCTAATTGCTACAGCTAAATGATCCAATAAGACATACTAATAAAAATCCCTAGCATGCCCCTTGTTGTCTCACCTTGCCTTTGTACATATCTTTACAAAACAAACAAAGTAAAACAACAACAACAATCTCTCTGGCTCTCATTATCTCACTAACCCCCTCACCCTGACAGGGATTCATTCTTCATTATTCAAGACTCATCACTGATGTCACTTCCTATGAAATATTCACCCTCTGAACACACAGGCCTTCTGCATAGATTGCTATCCTAATGACAGACAGACAGGTCTGTCACCTGGTTCCCATGAAGGTTATGCTGCCTGAAGCCTAGGTCACATAAGTCTCTTCCTTCCCTGGGACTCACATTTTACCTGGTATGCAGTAAATATTTAAGAAGGTGAAAGAGAATTCTGGAAGAAGTAATACTGGCAGTAAAGAAACAAACAAGGAGAAAGAAATATGAACACTCTCTAGAGTAAACCATGTACATCTTTCAAAATGCAATCCTTTACAGAGGCATTCCCCGTCCCCCCCCCCCCCCCCCCCATTCTTGAACTAGTTACTGAGAACATACCCTGGACCAGGCTGACATGGGAAAGACTCATTAGCATCCATCACAACCTGTCAGGAAATAGAAGAACACTAACATTGGATAAGAGAGAGAGAATTGTTTGTGTGTAACATACGTATTTGTCTATGTGTATGAACATATATACACAGGTATATGTATGTTTGTTCATGCAAGCCAGAGATCAACATGGGATACTGTCTTCAACCCCTCTCTACCTTATATTTTGAGACAAACTCTCTCACTATACCTGGAAATTATTATTTCAGCTAGACTTGCTGCGTATTGATCTTTAGAAGTCTGTCTAGGGCCCCACTCCCAAACCAGTGGCGGTGTAACACATCTGGCTTAACTGAGGACTGGGGATCAGCTAGCTATACCTGGATGGCAGGCACTTAAGAGACAGAAGCATCTCCCCAGCTCTGCCTTGAAAATAATTCAGTAAACATACTGATTTACAAAGATGGGCACGCAGATCCCCTGTACATATAGCTATTTATTTATTTATTTATTTTACATACCTATCATAGCCTCCTCCCTCCTCTCCACCCAATACCATCTTACCACCCTCTCCTCTCTCCCTTGTCCCCTTCTCAGGAAAAGAGAGATCCTCCAAAAACCCACCCCAGAACACCAAGTTATATCAGGACTAAGTGTATCTTTTCCCAGTGAGGCCAGGCAAGGCAGCCCCGTTGAAGTGACCCAAAAGCAGGCAACCTAGTCCATGTCAGAGGCAGCCCCTGCTCAACTTAATAGAGGACCCACATAAAGACCAAGCTGCCCATTGGATACATAGATGTTGAAGGCCTAGGTCCAGACCATGCCTGCTCTTTGTTTGGTGCTTTACTCTCTGTAAGGCACTATGGACCTAGGTCAGTTGACTCTGCTGGTCTTCTTGAGGAGTTCTTATCTGCTCTGGGATCTTCTAAATTGATATAGTGGGAAAAATCACCCCTGTGTTTCTTTGATCTGGGGATGTCATCTTCTTGTTATCAGGACCTTGATAAAAACTGAAGAGTAAAATTAAATCTATTCCCCTAACTTCTTTGGTAGGGAGACATAAATTATGGTGTTATCTTTTAACCTGTTCTTTTGTTTTTAAGAGATTTTTTATTAGAATGTATTTACTTTACCAAAAAGCACATCTCACTGTGAGATTTCCATGCATGTTTGTAACATACTTTGATTATGTCAAACCTCCTTTTACCTTCCCTTGCCTCATATTCCTCTGTCTTTGCTCTTCTTCCTCTTCCCAAAGAGTTTCCTTCTATTTCTCTGGGCTTTTGAGCAAGGAAAAACAATCCTAATTTCCACATATGAGAGAAAGTTATGTGATACTTGTGTTTTTGCGTCATGATCATTTTCTGCACATGAATGAGTCAATTGTTCATGACTAAAAAGAACGGCATTGTGAATATGTGACATACTTTCTTATCTGGTCATGTTCCTCAAGACTAACCTACTCAGACCATATAACTTTTTACCCATAGCCAGAGCACAAAGGCTCGGACTGGTCTGTCTGCTCCTTGCTCCAGTTTTAGCTTTCTGCAGAGTCAGAGAGGGACTTTATACCCACTGCTCAGATCACACCATTTTTTCTGATGCCAGATCTCTAGGGCATCTTCACATTTAGCAAAACACATCTAAGTATGGCTTCAACATCAGAAAGGCTGAACGTCAATTCCCACTGAAATTCTATTTCACTCCTGTAGAAAAGGCTAGTACTAAGTAAAAAGAAATGTCTGGATGTTTATGGAGGAGAAGGAATTGCTGGGAGTATAAATTAGTACAGGCACCATGGAAAACAGTGTGAAAAATTCTCAAACAACTGCAAAATTAACTACCACACACAGTGACCATGGGTCTAGCATATACAACAAAGTCAGTGTACCATACAGTACAGATAGCTAATGTTCATCATGAAATGATCTCCAGTCACTAAGAAAAGTCTTCATTCCAGGCATCTGTTAGCAAATGGATGGATAAATACAATATAAGACATAAATGTGTGTGAACATACACACAACACACAGAGGAACATTATTCGGCCATAAAGAAGAATAAAATCATATCCTTTGCAGAAAAAAAAAATGGATGGAACTGGAGGGTATGGTTGAGCAAAAGAAGTTAGGTAAAGGAAAGTCATTATGTTTCTACTATGAAGAAACTAACAGCAACAAAAACGATGGTCAGAAAGCAGCAAAGAGGTTACTATGGGCTGTAAAGGGAACCGAGGTTACTATGGGTTACAAAGGGAACCTAGGTTACTATGGGTTGTAAAGGGAACCGAGGTTACTATGGGTTGTAAAGGGAACCAAGGTTACAAGGATACTATGGGTTGTAAAGGGAACCAAAGTTACGAGGTTACTATGGGTTGTAAAGGGAACCATGTGAAGAGAAATGAAGGAAGATGAGAGGGGACGACCTAGAAATTCACATGACAATAACGTTCTCAAATATCACACAAAACCAGTTAATCTGTGCAATTAATATACATCAATAACGTATTATCTTAGACATAGAAAAACAGAGCAAAGAGAACAGGAGAAAGCCGGAGAGGAGGAGGGGGATGAGGAGGGGGAGAGAGGGGAGGACGAGGAGACACTACTCCAATCCAAATGGTCTGTCTTGCCCCCTACCTTCCTGCATTCTGCCATTTAACGATGCAATGAGAAGTCCCCACTAAATCAGGTATTGTCAAGTTAAGCTTACATTTTCCAAACTCAAACTATAGAAAAATGAATTTTTATTCTTTACAAATTGCCCAGTCTTAGATATTCTTGTAGAGTTTCATGTCGCATTTGGTGAATTTTAGGAATCTCACTTCTTTGTAATAAACATGGCATCTTATTTACCTAAGTAATATGTGTATGTTATGTTTTAAAACTGCTGTTGAGCTAGTGGCTACTAGTGAACAGTTTATATTAAAATACCTAATCATAAGTTAAATAAGTTCATAGTTTACAATCTCTGGAGAATAATACTCATGCCTCTACATTTCCCATTCTGTGAATGTACAGTCTTTTCTAGAACTGATGGGGGGAATGAAATAAATTCCTCTTATTGGGTCAAAGAAAGCAGAAAGCATACATTTGTTCATTTATAACCCGAAGCTCATCTGATAAGACACTGGCCTCTTTCAGCTTTTTCTTCTCTCCAATTGTAAATGTATTTTAATGATCCTTTCCTCCATATTCTTATCAAAATGTATCCTTTTTCTAAAAAACTATAAGCAAATCAATTAATTCGGAAATCAATGTAATTTGGGTTGTAAACTATGATTTGAATAAGTTAGGTAAGATTATGAAGCAAATAATTTTAAGTCAGTTAAATTCAATAGTAGTAAAAGGGACACATACATATAACAGCCACACTTGTCTGCTAAGGAAATCTTTCTAAGTGCCCTGGATATATTTGTGGCCAATATAATTTTATTTTCCCAAGTACACATGGGAAACCATTTCATCTATCACAACATGAACATTTAAGTTCTCATGTCTATGTATTTCTCAATGATCACTTTATTTTCATGCTACTATTGTGGAAGAATTCTGTCTATTGCATGGCAAATTCCACCATTTGCCTTTGGAAAGTCTCCTGAATATCATTCAAAGACTGATAAATTATTCATCTCCTGAAATTGTGTGTCTGAGCTTCACAGTGCTTAAGTATTATATAATAAATTATGCAAGGTACTCCTGAGAGGCCTGGATCGGCATGGAAGCCTGTATGAGCTATAGCCTCAGAAAAAGTTTCTACATATTTTTTACATCCTTCCAGGTGATTATGAAACTTTACGCAGTGTACCAATTTAATTAGCATGCAAATAGGCTCTAAATTGAACACAGTCTTACTTTATCAAAAAAATTATCAAAGGTACTTTGCAAAAAAATTTTTTTCTTGCATCCCGCTAGAATTCAAGAAGGAAAATGGCCCTCCTGTGTATCCATAACGGTTCACTGTAGTATCACTTCACCTATATGGCAGTGTTTCTGGTCCAAGCAGGTAGTTAAAGCAGATGAATGTGTATTCAGACACACACAAAAAATACTTGGAGAAAGAATGTCCATGCTGCTATTAGTAATGATGGCCTTACAGTACCAGCAGCTCAGCTGTCTGTCCTTAGTAGAATAAATATGGCACGGTGACTCCACGCTCATGGAGAAGAGATTAGTCAGTATTGAGGAATTGAGACCAGGCAAAACAGTGTTCAACATGAACCTTGTGATTTACTTATGCAAAATTCAGACATGAGTGTAACAGTTCCAGAAGTCAAATATTATTTTTGGAAGGGGATACTAAGTGGAAGGCAGGCAGACGTCTTCTGGGATTTTTGTGACAGTCTGTGTTCTCATCTCAGGGGTGGGCACATGAGCATGTTCATGTGATATGAACAGTCAAGTCACTGTAGAAATGAGCATGACAGTCCTCTGTAAAACTGTCACATGAGCCTGCTTTACCTTTCCTGAGTAGATATCTAAAAGGGTCAAAGTCAGCATGCGGCAGACACACCTACACATCCATGTTTACTTTGGTTCTATTCATAATAGCTGACATATGTAAAAGGCTATGTACTCATTATTTGATGACTGGATAAAGAAAATGTGTCCCCACACAATAGAGATATTTTCAAGAAAATAGGTAGAATTTCAGGTTACCATGTTAAAAAAAAAAAAAAGTAATCTAGTCTCACAAAGGTAAATCATATTAATGATTAATGTGACTACCCCTCTGTATTGACATCTTCGTTCAAGAAATTTTTTAGATAAAAGTTGAAAACATGCAGACCCAAGTCAAGAAAAACTTAACAACCATAAGAATGAGTGTTTCTCCGTGTTATTAGTTCACTTAACATAAATGGTTAAAAATGTGATAAATTGCCAGACACAGAAAAAAAAAATCTCCCTACCTTTTATGTAGCCAGCTTGACGTGCTTGCCTCTAAAAGGTTAGTTACCTCTGAGGTTCAATGACTTATCCAAAACAAATTAGGATTCTGATCCAGGAATATTTTTATTATTGTTATTATCATTGTTGTTGTTGTTGTTGTTATTATTATTATTATTATTATTATTATTATTATTATTATTATTATTTACTCACATTATAACCAGATTGTAATCTCCTCACTCTTATCATGTCCTGTTTCCACCCTCCCAACCCCTCCAATCTATTCCCCTCCCCTATACCTCTGACAGGTGGGGCCCTCCTCCTCCACCGTCTGACCACAGACCATCAGGTCTCATCCGGACAGTCTGCATCCCCCTCCTCTGTGTTCCCACAGGGCCTCTCCACCAAGTGGGAGTGATCAAACTTCAGGCACCAGAGTTCATGTCAAAGGCATTTCTGAATGGGTTTGGACTCTGAATATTATACCAAGTATCATTGGCTGAAGGGAAATCAAAACCAACGGTGGGAACTTCATTCACCACTCTGTTGCATGTATAGCATTCTGATATCATAGCTTTTTTTAAAAAAGAAACAAAAAACCCTCAAAGAAATTAATATTCCATCCTACGCTTTCTTCATTAAAGGTCATTTTGCTTTGTTGATGAAATCTGCACTGTGATGAAGACCTGGCCTCTGAGGGGTTTTCCATTTGTGTGATCTTCTACAGATTTCACTTCCAGTGATGTTATAATTATGATTTTTATCAAAACTAGTCATACCAATCAATTGCTGGCAAAATTAAACAATGTCATCTGTGTGTGATTGAAATACGGAATCACTGTGTCATTGGTCTTTGTTGGTTGGGACTTTTGATCCTTGGGATGGCTCTGAAGCACTGGATCTAGTGATGATCATATTCATTAATAAGCACCCCCAATAATTCTAATTCTTTAATCTTCCCTCTAACATTTACTATACATTCACATGCAGATTTCAATTTATGGGTGATCAAGAAAGCTATATGTACTTTCAAGTAGTAATTGTTTCTTTTGATGTGATCTGTTTTATGTTATAAAGAAGGGACACATCTTTACTGAGGCACAGCCATTTGTAAAGCAATTTGCTTCCTGAAACTACAAGAAAGGAAGACTAGTCTTTCTCCACCATCCTTGATTTTTATGTTGCTTTGTGTTAAAAACAAAAAGCAAACAATCTAAATTAAACTACTGACTCTAAATGACTAAGTCAAGACTTGTGCCCCAATGATAGAAAAGCAGAAAGAGCTGGGTTAGAACCAGACTCTTACTGAAGTGACAGCATAGTTATGATGTTTCTTACAAAGCAAATATAGCCACATTGTGTGATGATCCGTACAACTGTATCTCTCTGTATCTCTGTCTCCATGACTCTTCAATACAGCAAATTCATCTAAGTACATAAATCTACAAATACTTCTCTATTGTTGTGGGGAGAGGTGTAAGGTTTTACAAGCTATATAGTTCAGCTTGTTTCATTCATCTGCATGCACTACTAACTCACATTGTCTTCTTATTATTCATGTTAGGAAAGCTGGTAGAAGAAAAACTTGATGTATTAGACAGAAAATACATTAATGAACAAAAGGAGCTACTTTAAATACTGTACCTTATCAATGGAAAATCTATGGACTATAAATAGATTAGGATTTATTTTGAAACTACCTACTATAGAGCAGCATTAAATTTGCCACACTTCCAATATAAATTAATTCAGCAGATTTTTAATGCTTCTTTTCTGGTTATAATATTTTCATTTCTCATTTGTTATGATTTACCTGATCTACAGGTGTTTTTAACAACAGTATCATCTTACAATAAGAATGTTTATTAGTGGTATGGAGTCTACTGATTCTTGGCACCTGTCATTTCAAAATTCCTCTATAGAATAAAGACCATACAATAACTCTGATGCCCCATATTTGACCACCTCCCCTTGGTTAGGAGGCCTGATGGCACTCAAAAAATGAATAAACAGGCTACCAAGATGAGACTTGATAGCCTATGACCATATAGTTGGGGAAGAAGTCCTCCTTGGTCTTAGACCTATGAGAGGGGAATAGGGTAAAAGTGGGAGGGAGGGAGGAATGGAAGGATACAAGTGATGGGATAAAAATTGAGTTGTAATATGAATAAATTAATTAAATAATAAAAAACTGAAATATAAAAATAAATATAAAATTTATGCATAATGCATCATTCATTCAATTTCAAAGCATCTAAATAATATGTTATCTATAATGTTAAAAGAAAATAAAGTGGCTTATCATACAGTATGCCATAGTTTCCATGGCATAATTCTGCATAGAGTAATGTCCCTGAGCCTATGTGTACAATGCACATCCCAGAGCAAATACATTGAAATATTGATGTCAACACCCAAGTAACCTTCAGTCCTTTGTATAGATCTTATTATGAAACCCAGCTTTATTTCCTTCTCTTCATTAGTTTTCCCTTGTGGCATTTTCCCCTGGGAACAGAAGTTTAAATGTTCCCTTCACATCCCTAGTATAAACTAAGAACATGTTATTCCAGTTTTCTAAACTATGAAACAAATAGCTCCAGCTCAGAAGTTCAATTCAATGACATACACCTCCGGGGTGAGGCCTAGAAAATGCTGTCCAATGAAACTGTTGTGCAAATGGGCAACAATTGTCAAAAGCAAATATTCTGGACTCAGAAAATTAATCAAAGATCACACACACACACACACACACACACATATATATATATATATATATATATATATATATATATATATATATATATATAATTGTAAGATACATAGCCAAGAAAAGTAAAAATATGAATGATAGCTCATGAATATCCATAGAATTAAAAAGTAGAAACAACTCAAACATCTACCAGTGGGTTTGTTCAGTCATTTTGACTGATCAAAAACAATATACTTATGAAATGGAATGTCATTCACTAATAAGAAGGAACAAACTATTTAGCAGCAGTTCTTTAGTGTTAGTACAGAGAAGTAACATTATATAGACTGAGAAGCCTGTATGTATGTGTGTGTATGTGTGTGTGTGTGTGTGTGTATGTGTATATATATATTCAGAAATATATAACAACAACTAAAGAAACATAGCTCATGAATATGAGAGGGAAGATGGAGGGGGACCAGATGGGAAGAGTTGAATGGACTAAAGAGGAGAAATGATGCTATTATACTTTAATTTCAAAAATATAAATAAAACAAAAGCAAAAAAGAGGAGTCTAATCATGGTGCAACAAACACAGTTGCTTATTGTCCTTGCAGAATTTAGTAACCAGAACCTCCATGGTAGCTAAAAACTGGATTTAACACCAAATCTGTTGATTTGCCATACTGTTCTGGCTTCTGGCTTTCCTGCACATATGTGGTACACAGAAACTAATACAAGCACATATGCATACACATAAAAACAATAAGTAAATAATCTTTAAAAACAATAAAAGAGAACAACGTACTAGAAATTCCTTTTGAGTGGTTTGCTGAGGTTTCAGAGAATGAGGTAAAGAGTCCGTGTTACTCACAGTACATAACACCCCGTCTACATTCACCAGACAGCACCATTACCAGGCTTTCTTAATGAAGACGCTACACCCTGGAGAAGAGTTTAAACAAATAAGAAGCAGAATGTAAGGATGGAAATACTAGATAGCCACCCTAGGCTCATGGTGGGCAACATGAAATTACATACATGAATTTTATCAGGAAGGAAGGGCTTTAGTTTAAGTAATGCATACATTCCCATAATAGAAAGTTGCCTTTGGGGAGCAAAAAATAAAGTGATAGTGCATGAGGGTGTGCCCGGGAATTTGGGAAGTAAAACTGAGACAATAGTCTTGGGGTGCCAACACTCCAAGCCATTGTGCTCCCAGTAGCTTGGACCAAAGGGTGGGCTTACTGATTACAGCCCACTATATCTGCTTCTTCACTGCTGTAGTGACCTGATGGAGCCAGGCACCTTACATCCCCACTTCTCCAGCCACCTGCTCTCGTATTTCTCAATTATGCTGGAGCACACCCTTTCAAACCATGTGCCAGAATCAATTCGTTCTCTCAGGATTTCTTTCTTTCTTTCTACCTGGGTGGAAGTTATTTATATAAGAAGGTACTGTCTCTGCAACTCAATATTGAAATGAATTATTCGTAAGTGGACAGAGATAAATGAGCCGTTTGTGATGAGTTGAGTGTGTGCCTCTATAAATCAAGCACAAAACAACACAGGTTGAAAGAAAAGCTAAAAGGAATTAGTATGAACTTATTTATAACTTAGTGCTTACGCTATACAAGATGCCTGCTGTTTTGCCATCTGCAGCATACAATAGGTTAGGGAACTCTCTCTCTCTCTCTCTCTCTCTCTCTCTCTCTCTCTCTCTCTCTCTCTCTCATATCTTACAAATGAACTAGTGTAAGAAGATCAAGGTGGAAAATGTCACATCATATTAATAATGCAGAGCTGGCATCTGAATCTAATATGCCGAGACTCGGAATTCAGCTCTTTTCTGAAACACTGTGTTCCTTACCTTGGACCAAACCTCACTGAATTATTTCTCACCCTTCCCATCCACTTCTTCACTCACTCCACTCAACTCTGAAAGACTTCTTGGCAAGAAAAAGTGAAAACCACACAGAACTAGACTGTTTCTACAGTCACTAAAATGGGATGATTTCTAGTTTCTCTTTCGATTACTCGGATATTAAACCCTGTTCTGTAACTCTTCCTGTAGAAATCATTTTTGCTTTTCAACCATATTGGGTAAGGAACATATGACTGCTAATAATTAAAAACCCGCATAACCAGGTAAATGGCTTTGACTACCCAAGTTCAATCGCTGGGATTCTTGTTCCTATAAATACACAGACACATGCAACTCACATGCATATATGTGAGCACACAGCAATAAATAAATATGTAAATAAATCTTTAAACCTTTTATAACTTAACTACTTTACATGTTAACCTTAAACTCAATATGGCTATCAAAGAACTTGTCTTTCTATGGCCTGGTAGACCAAACATATTTACAAAATCGCCATAGATATAATTATGGCACTTCAGCCACATGAGGCAAAGTACTTATTCTCTGGAGTGGAGTGGGCTTCCCCCCCCCCCTATAATAAAAATCAAATCAATTCTTTTTTCCTTGGCATTTTGTGGGCATGTCACAAGGTTGCCACATCACCCTGCAACATTTTTTACATATATCATCATCCCAGGAAAGTAAGCTAAGTTTTATTCATTCCCAAGTTTATATGCCATTGGTGATTTACTGCCAACTTGATTTATGAACTGTCTTTGCTAGGTTTCGATATCAACAGAAGGCATCATCCTGTCCATTCTATCCAAAGTCTTCCTGAACATAAAAACAAGTTGGCTCATATTTCTTTAAAAAAAATGATGACATACTCTCTTTTATTAGCAGCTAGGACAAACTGAAGGTGGGGAGACAACTTTGTCAAATACAATACAAAACCCTATAATTCTAAGAAAGACATTCTTCTTGGAACTATCTCATTAGCTGATTGTGTATCTTGGGTAAGTCATTTTGCTTTTAGGATTCTACCTGGGCAAGACCATAGAGTCCAAAGGAGAATGTGGCAGCCACATTCTCTCACTTTCTGCCTTATTCCCTTGAGGTAAAATTTCTCCTTAAACCTGGAGCAATGCTGGCTGAGGTCACAGGAATGCATATGGCCATGCCCCGGATTTTAAGTAAGTGCTTTATACATGAGTTTTCCAAACTCAGATCCTCAGGCTTGTATAGCAAGTTCTCTTGCATACTAATCCCAGTCTCCTGATGAGCCTTTTTGTATCAATACAATGATGCATGTTAAAGGACTTTAAAATGAATAAAGCATTACACAAAATGTGATAAGCTTTGGGATATTTTAGTAACTGTGTCAAAGGTGAAAAATGAGATCATCAGAATTTCTCTTCTTGTCCCTTGACTTTCAGAGACAACATGGATAACTCTGGAAGGAATGGGGGCCTCTTAACTATTCCAACTGGCCTCCACAGCTTGTCTCTACAATTTAGCAATTCATTGCTTCAGTGACTGATTTCTCAGCTATTGTAGTTGAAAGATCACTAATGTTGGAAAATAAAATTTCAAGGAATATTTTATGTTTCTAAAACAAGATTTTTTTCTAAAGACATAACTATTATAATAAATCTGGAGTATATATTTTATGAGTATTCATATTCTATCTAATAACCAGCATGTAGAACTTGTTTCGCATGCTTCAAACATTACTTGTCACCATATACTAAATATTGTTATGTAATATAGGTGTGACTTTTTCTCAAATTTATGTTTATTGAACTACAAACTCAAGCTTGATCATTTTTAACTGTGATACAACAATTGCATGACAGTGTCACTTTTTCCATGTCACTTGAAAGTAGGTTTGAGAGGGGTAATAATAGGGGCAATAAGCACACTAGTATTTGTCAGTCTTTTGCAAAGGATGCTCTGCTAACTTTCAAAATCATGGGCAACTTTCCCTACTCGCTGTATTTCTTCAATGTCTTTTTGTCTTACATACATTCAAATTCATAAATTTTTCTTTAGCTGTATTTAATTCACTGAGGCTTTTTTTCCCAATTACTATTTTTCCTCACATTTGATTGTTTTACAATATACATTAGGTTGACCTACAGAACTTGTTATAACAGATATTTTCAGTAACATATTAGAGTATATTACACATAGTAAGTAAAATGATAATTTTGTGTATCATCTTTGCATGACTATGATATGCCCACAGATGTTTGGGAAACATTAATATTGTGTCTATATACCAGTATTTGTAGACATTAGCATTTGAAATGGTAAACTGAGAAAAGCAAATGGATCACCTCAATTTAAGTGGGATCCATATGATCCATGAAAAATCAGACCAAAAAACTGGAAAATGTTGGAATCACTCTCCTTGGCTGCTTGAACTAGAACGGTAGTCTTCTCTTGGCTATGGCACTTCCTTTGGACTCAGTCTGCACAATTGGGTCTCTGGCTCTCAACACTCCTAGACATAATCCTGAAGACATAAGATTGTGAAATGTCTCAGCCTCCATAATCACATGTGCTAACAGGTTATAATAAAGTTATTTCTAGATATGTTTCCCTTTTCTGTTTCCTTTGTATACCCTGGACACCTCAGTAAGTGTGGTTGTGTAACTATTACTAGCCTCTTTAGATCTTTCCTTTCCAACATCTGCCATCTTTATAGATGTAGTCTATCTCTGGTTTATTTGGTCTACTTCTGTCCTGCTTCACTACCATTGCTCCTTCTGTTTTTCTGTATTGATTACATGTACTCTGTGTTGTCAATTGTCATTGAAAAGTTAATGTACAGTCTGTACAAGAGTTATAAAGAAGTGGGTCTTTTCTCCCATAAAAAGCGGATCTACTTTCACACTTTCTTTGGAAAGTTCCCTAGGATCTTTATATTCATAAGGAATTCAAAACTAAATTTGGAATTGGTAAATTTTTATGCCATTCAAGTAAATTCACATTTGAACCAAAGATACACACATTGATTAAGAAGTATTTTCCTTTCCTACTTTTTTGTTCAGTGATTATTTTCCTTGCTAGCTTCCAAGGTTATGACAGAGGAAAAGAGATATTTTTAACCTTTTTTTCTACATTTGTAGCTATATATAAAACTTCAATTGAATATTAAAATATTAAGCTAATAGCCACAACCTTTAACTTAATCTCTTATCATCTATAAGTTCCTTCCAAAATGAAATCCATTTTTACAAGAATATTACCAAATTGTGTCAACGTGACTGGCCTCCTTGTACCTTTGGAATTTCCAAATAATAGTAATTTATTATTATTTTGATTTTTGTATTTCAATATGTACACACATATATTTATATACTAGAATATATTGGATATTTTATTAACTTGTCTAATATTTTTCAAGAGAAAAGAGTATTGAGCCACTTAAGAAGCTTTTGAGAACAATATCCATATAAAGTAATGAGATTTCCAGATAAGTGTCCCAGGAATTGTTGTCATTAAGAGACTTTGTAAGAACATCCTAGCCTATCATTCACAATCTATATTAACTGAGACCAAGGACCGTTAGGTAAGTAGCTAGAGTTAAGGCTTGATTCAGCTATGAAAATCAATGTACTTACGTGGAATGATGATTGAACTTTCTGAATAAAAATTAAATGGCCTAGGATGACTTTGGCTAACTAGTAAATGTTCCATACTCTTAGCTGAAGTGTTGGAGCTATATCGGTATAAATTTTCTAGAATTAATGCCACATGCTTAACCTCAGGGTCCAACTTTCATATAAATATGAATTCAGTATTGAGAGGAATGCTAGAATTCCTACAATTTATTAGTGGGAACGCTACTTCATAAAAGGAGAGTGAAGAAAGGTCCAGCTTATTTCACTAAGCCTAAATTGTTCATAGAGTTGTTTAACTGTCATCCAAAACAAACAAAAAATATATGGATAAAGTTTTATGCCATAATTTCCCCTTGAGAAGAAAATATAAATGAAGTCAGGGATATAAAAACAAGAATACTCCTACAGAGCGGTACTTGACTCCTCCTCTCCAAGTGAGGATTTCCTGTTGAGAGAACTGACAAAGTGGCTTGGAGATAGATTGCCTGTAATTAATTTTCCCTGTGTGTGAATCTAATACTGATGCAAAGGTGTTGCTCATTTGACAACCCCAAGGTTTCATGTCTAACCATCCAACGGGAAACGAAGAACACAACTGAGCTTCCCAGAATCCCTCATTAATTAGCTCCAACCCTCTGTCTATGATATTCATCCGCTCATCTAAAACCGCTAATTGTTATCAATTGAATGATTTTGAGGATGAAATCAATACCTAGGAAGAGCATGGCTCATTTACATTGCTTGTTGAACACGAGGTGACATGAACAGCTCATACTTAGGAATCCAGGCGAGATATGAACTCTAAGTAAACAGAGACGAGGCATTGTTGACTGCTAAGAGCATGCAACTTGAAGTAACAAAGACTAGATTCTTGCTGTACCTGATGGTTGATACATTAAACAATCTGAGCTTCATGAGTTTTCCTTCCTTTCAGCCACAAAATGCATACCAGGTCAAAATGTTACTTAATGCTAGAGAAAAATCAATTATAATTTCCATGGCATGTATCAAACTTCATGATGTTGTGTGATAAAGTGAGGCCAAAAATTACACATTTTAGAATAGCACAGTTACCACACTCAATCTATCTCCACCTTAGTAATTAAGCATTGAGGGGGGAAAAAAGAACCTGTCACAATTTCTGCATCAATTTGATTTTCTTCCATTCAATATGTGGCTTTTACAGTGAAACTAAGTTGAGATATTTGAGAATATAAAGGGTTTTGGATGAGTGAACATTGAGTGACTGAAGCTCTCAGGAAGGAATTTGAAAGATCTCAGAGGCACGCAGCCACATTATATAAACATATTTTGCACAGTACCATCCCACGCATGATACTGGCGCCACAGTTGCATTAAGTGAAATTTTATCCAAAATTTGTGAAGGTGTTCAGAGTTTGTTTGTCTGCTCTCCTGCTTTTTCTCAATGTCCGTAAGTAAAAGTGAAGGCCCTGCAGACAAATGAGCGCAGTGTTGAGTAGCCCCAACCAGACCGAAACATTTTAATTGCAGCCAACTTTGTCAAAACTGTCACTCTGCCCTCAAAGCAATTTTAGGAAAGACTTCAGCGTTACAAAAAATTTTTCAAGAGGCTCATCCTACTGAACTCTAGAGAAATTTATTCTCCCTCTCTCCCCTTTTCTGAAGGACGGATGTTTCTTCTGAAGTCCAAAAGACTGTTTCAATGCCAGCACATTATAGCTGTCATAAAATGCATTTCCTTATCTTCTGTGTTTTCCTCCCTTACCCCAGTGTATATTTATTTTCCTGGAAACACCCATAGTGGCTCTGGCTAAGCTTTAAATCTATTTTTCTGTAGACTGTGGCTTTAAATGTTGCTGTCTGAACGTGGCAAACGCAGATAAGTGCAGTAATCACAACAACAGTTGAGTTTGGGGGGAAATCAAGGGGTAATGGGCTGCCCAAAAGTCAAATTAGGTTTTCTTTAAAACTCAATGAATTGTCAAACCCTCTGCTGGTGCTAGTGAGTTCTCTTGGGGTGGTAACTCCAGGCCTCATATTTTTAATAAGTGTTATGAGTACTTGTTTTTCTTAGAATTTAAACAACAGCAGCAATAACAGTGGGCACGCTTTTTCCTTTTGTATGGAATGTAAAATCTCTTTTTTGTTTTATATTTCTTTGGACATTTTTGGCATTTTTTGAGGCTTGGATTTTTCTTTGACATTTTCCTCAATAACACGGAGAAGCTCACACTAAGGTCTGACTTATATTTGGATTAAAACGTTTGTCATAAATATTCACTATAAAAATGATTTTCCCACAACCGGCTACAAAAAGCTATCTTATCTGCCTGTAGTCCTTGCCACACATGTGTTTAAACTAAATCAAAATGGTTATTTTTAACAATCTGTTCTTTGAAGAATTCAGTTGTCTCTGTGCACAGAAACCCAGTTTCTCCATCACAACACTAATACAATATTATTCTTACTGTTTATTTTTCTGATATGAAACAGAAAACTTCAAATTTAAATCTATTTTATTGTTTTAAAATAAATATCAAAATACATATATGGGAATTCCAAGTCTTTAAAGTCACCATCATAGAGAAATTGTAGGGTCACAGAAATGCCTTAGTGGGCAAAGTACTTGGCAGCTCAGTCTGGCAACCTGAGTTCTGGCCTCAGAACCTACATAAAGATGGAAGGATAGAACTGACTCCTCACAGCTGTATTCTAAGTACCACATGTGCACTTCGGGGCACAAGTGCACAAGGATGCACTTATACACACTGTAATAATCCATTTTAGTTTAAAATGACTCTTATAAAAGGAAAAAATGTGTTTATATTTAAATAGATTTGTTCAAAACATATAAATATTTTACTTTTTTCAATGCCTCATATGTAGAAGGTGGCTACAGGCTAGTCATGGAATCACTGTGGGGTCAACATTTATTGACTGATGGAATGATAAATTTGTTTGTCTGCTTACTCGTGACAGTCATGAAGAGCGCCAGACTCTTTGGTTCTACTGTGGGTGGAGTTGTCCACCAAGAACTGCACTTAGCATGCTTAGATTTGGGGACCTTAAAAATGATGGCTTTTTCTCAGGATACTGCAAACACGTACTGTGAGTTTGCTAGGAGGGATGGCAGAAGTTTCCTTATAGAACTTTAATAGAACTTACCTTCTGACAATGATGTCTTTCCTTAAGGAAATATATTCTGCGAGACATCATAAAGAGCAGTCTCTATTATAGAGACTGACTCTGCGCACAATTCATCTGCAGCTTGTCTTTTTAATACAGTACACCACTCTTGATGCGTATTTTTTTAGTCCTCTATTTTGAAAAATAAAATGACATTATTTACTCTCACCAACAGACCGTGCACACCCACTTGCCTGGTTTGATGGGGCTTATTTGCTATCTGACAGTGATGGAAGCTGAGTAAACAAATAGAAGCCAATCAAGGGATTATGTAGAAGGTTGTAGAAGAAGGAAGGGCCACTCACTGAGTGCTGAGGGAACTGTGACCCACCCTAGTGTTGGAAAGTGACCTGATCAGCTTAAGAGTTTGAAAAGGAAATGTAGTGTTAGCCTTGCAAAGATAAATTTCAGACATTGAAAAAAAGAAGAAGAAGAAATGAGAATACACTCCATTGGGAGTTCAAGACAATGCTTTCGAGCCACTGCTATGAGAAGTACATATTGGTGAAAAACTGCAAGAGAACATGAAAATCAAATGATAATCCATATGTTGGAGGGGTGAAATAATAATCTGTATTTCTTCTGTATTTTTCATTTTGTTGTTATGCATGCATGATAGATTAAAGCAAAAAAAAAAAAAAAAAAAAAAAGAATCCCTGCATTGTTTACATAAAGAGTTCTCCTGAACACAGAATCAAATATGTATTGTTTAATCACCTAAGTCTTGAAATTTTAAGTGAGTCAATCATCATTATTGATCCTGTGTAAGAAACAAAGAAACTCAATCTGGAAAAATATTCCAAGAGTCAGTGATTGTATGGGAGGCTGAGCTGTGCTCCTGCGCAGTTGATGGTGGGCTTGACCTGGGACCTCACATGAAGCTTTCATTTGGGAGAGTAGAGCACTACTCCCTCTAACAAAATACGTGTAGGTCTCTACCTTTACCACATGCATGTCATGTTGTCTTGTTTGGGGGCTTTTTTTTATCTCAATACTGTTAAATATAAAATACTTTTTTGCTATATGATTTATAAAAATGTTTCCATTGCTGCCTATCCCTTCTTGTTGGAGCCTTGTGCAGTCTAAAGCAACCATAAAACAAGTAAACTAGAGAATCCACACTCTTTTGAAAGCCTTTGCAAATGGCTTTGGCTTGAGCATATGTGATTTCTGGATAGAAAGGCCACGTAGAGAGAACGCTAGTCTTCAGGCTGGTGAAGAAAAGGAAGTGTCGTCATCATAGGGAACTCTACAAAGATGACCCCTGACCCACCTCACCGTGCTCCCTTTCACTGACAGAGCCACACTGAGCTGATGGGGACTCGACACAGACATTATCAGAAGGTCTAGACACAGGCTTTCTCTGCAGGCTTCTGGGCCAATGGCTAAGCAGATGAGCCTTTCCCTAGTGGGCTTTGCAATGCGACCTGATAGATCTCTCATGTTTAAGGTCCTCATCTTCAAACTGAAGAAGCAATTCTAACACTCAGCTAAAATACTCTCACTCAGGCTGCAGTTCAGAGGAATAGGCAAATGACATGTCTCCAACTGTCCACATGTATTCAGTCAAGACTTGTTTTATAACCCAGAGCAGGGTTCTCTTTATGGGGAGTTGGATCTTTTGAAAGACCATGTTGATGAGGCTGAGAAGCTTCTGTAAGGCAGGTGACACTGTCAAGAGAACAAAGCAACAACCTACAGACTGGGAAAAGAGCTTCACCAACCCTTCATCTGACAAAGGTCTAATATCCAAAATACATAAAGAACTCAAGAAATTAAACACCACCAAACCAAATAACCCAATAGAGAAATGGGGCTCAGAACTAAACAGAGAATTCTCAACAGAGGAATATCAAATGGCTGAGAAACACTTAAAGAAATGCTCAACCTCCTTAGTCATCAGAGAAATGCAAATCAAAATGACACTGAGATTCCATCTTCCACCCATCAGAATGGCTAAGATCAATAACTCAACTGACACCACATGCTGGCGATGTGGAGAGAGAGGAACACTCCTTCATTGATGGTGGGAATGCAAACTAGTACAACCACTTTGGAAAGCTATCTGGCGCTTTCTCAGAAAAATGGACTTCCTTAAGACCCAGCTATTCCACTCCTTTGAATATACCCAGAAGATGCTCTACCACATAACAGGGACAAATGCTCAACCATGTTCATAGCTGCCTTATTCATAATAGCCAGAACATGGAAACAGCCTACATGTCCCTCAGTAGAAGAATGGATAAAGAAACTGTGGTACATTTACACTATGGAATACTACTCAGCTATTAAAAACAAGGAATTTCTGAAATTTGTGGACAAATGGATTGAACTAGAAATTATCATAATGAGTGAGTTCACCCAGAAGCAAAAAGAGTTAAATGGTATATACTCACTTATATCGAGACACTAGTCCAAGGGGTGCATTCCCATGAAAAACTTTACCTACCAGGAAAGTGGGTCAGAGGGGAGGACATCCTATTGAGACTTTAGGTGAGAGAAGCCTGGGAGAATAAGGAAATAGAAGGATCCAGAGGGTCCTGGAAAGCCACAAGAGGAACTGTATGACAGGTGAATCTGGGCCCTGGGGCCCTCCTCAAACTATGGCACCAGCCAAGGAAAATATAGGCAGTAAACTTCAACCCCCTACCCAGACAACCGATGGACAGGACATTCTCCACCATTAAGTGGAGAAGGAGATCTGACTTTCACACAAACTCTGGTGCCCCATATTTGACCATGTCCCTTGGATGGGGAGGCCTGGTGGCACTCAGAAGAAGGATAACAGGTCACCAAGAAGAGACTCAATACCCTATGAGCATATACAGGGGAGGGGAGTAGGGGGGCAGCGGGAGGGAGGGAGGAATGGGAAGATACAAGGGATGGGCTAACAATTGAGATGTAATATGAATAAATTAATAAAAAATAAATAAATAAAATGTAAAAAAAAAAAAAAAAAGAAAGACCATGTTGAATGTTAGGAACCTGTGAAACTGCAACGTGAAGAAAAGCGTACATTCTTATCACTGTTCCCCAAGTGTACACTGTTTCTACCTTTTTCCTTGGAAAAAATCTCAGGTCCAAATGAGGAAAAAGGTCTCCATAATAATCTGTTTACATGTTGTTTACTGCCTTGCTCTGCTAAATGGCTAGGGGGGAAAAGCAGACACACAGATTTTTGTCCCCACTCCCACAAACATTGCACTGGATTTCTGGTGTGTTACATATGCGTCCTTTCTTTACCCTACCTATGCTTTTGACATATGCATGGTCTGGTCATTAAACCTTTCCCTTTAACCAAGGGTGGTGGTTTATCCCTGTAATCCCAGCACTTGGAAGGCTGAAGGAGAATCACTGTGGGTTCAAGACCTACATGGGCTACACAGTGAGGTGCAGTCCAGTTTAGACTAGAGAGCAGAGCACTGTCTCAAATAAAACAGTTCTGACCTCGTTTGATACTGGCACCTACCTTCTACCAAAACATGGCAGCTAATAAGTTACGTGGACTGGTTTTGAATTGCCGTGCTTTGTATTGCAGAACTCCATTTGAAACCATTCTTTGACTTTTCTGCAACACTTTGGCCACAGCTTCTAGTCTGTAAAATAAAAGTGAAGACGCCAATGCAAAAACACCAAGCATTTTTAATCTCACCCTGTATCTGTTTTTTTATCTCATTTCAAGGGAAAAAATGGGAAAAGGTGAATAAGAACAGTTAGAGAAAGGTTCTCTGTGCTGTTTCTAAACCATTGCTCCCCAGACGAGAGTAGCTCTTTCTGAAAATGCACAGAGCAGACACGAAATAGAAGCATACATTGGCGTCCATCTGTGCTGCTTCTTACCTTGGTGGGCTAAAACGCAAAGGCATCTTCATTATAAGTTTGGAGAAAGCAGAGTTTCACTCTGGCCAATGTGAAGCAGCTAGCCTTCTGGAAAATGAACGCAGCAAACTTTTCTAGCCATCATGTGCTGAGCTAACCTGATACGCCTTGGGGAAGGACAGCATATTACTCTGGGTAAATGAGAAACACACAGAAAATAAAATTGTCAGGTTTTGCTTGGAATTGAAAATTGTTGAAGGTTGAAGACTTTAATGTAGGGGGTTTTATCAACAGCAGCAGCATCAGTGGCTTTATCAGCCCCACACTGAGGGCTGCCAAAAGCTCTTCCTGATGATGAAATTACAGAGCTGGAGATTGGGGTCCAGATTTTATACTCAGGAAGCCCTTGAAAACACGTTTACCCCTGTCATGCTGAGGGAATTAATAGATTCGACTTTAACCCCTTAAAATGTTTGAGGTAGCACCCCAAATGTGGCATCCACTCAAAGAGCATTCTTCATGATTTGTACAATGAAATGCCAGGTGCTTCATTTTACAGAAGAGCCATTGGCAGGAAGATCTGAAGCAACGGTTTGCATAGAGTGGACACCTAAGAAAGGAATGGCTCAAAATTAGTAATTATAGACAGGATCCAAATCTAATATAATTACTTTTATGAACATTTACTAGTTGTTTTTAATATATGGGCCCTTGCACATTACAATAGCTATGTTTTGCTTAAATTACATTGTACATAAAAAAAAAAAAAAAAAAAAAAAAAAAAAAAAACACCTTAAGAGGAATGGATGGATGATAAATAATTTACAGAGTTAAATTCTGGGAAGAGTTCATTTGATATTTAAATATTTGTAAAAGTATTTTAGACCTATAAAATTAGTATTTATTGCCTGCTCATCAGCTATTTATTGAGCATCTGCTACTAATGGAATTATACAAAGTAAGCATAAAATAAAAATATTGTAGTTGCCGTAATGCATTGCATTCAATATAATTGTGTAGGGCCAGACATTTATGACATACTCAGATACTTGAGAAATGAGATTTAGTGCCTTTCCCACCATGTGGTGAATATCAGACCAGAAACCCTTTCCACAAGAATACCTGTAAACTGGTCTGGGGATACAGTTTAGTTGGTAGGGTACCCACTTGATAGCTTTAAGGCAAATGGAAAACTGTTAAAGAAATAGAAAGGTAAAACAATAATCAACATACTGCATCATAAATATTTTTTAATATGCCTACAATGTTCAGAAGGCTTGAGGAACTGGTTTGAAAAGGATACTTAACTTTCTTGAGTTCCAGAGGGAGGTGATGCACAAAAGAGAGCTACAAAATTCCTAGTGGGGGCCTTATTAATCTCCAGTGAGGAGAGGTAGGTGAAAGGGGTGGCATTCAAAGCTTAATGAGGTCAGAAGAGCTGAACTAGATTTGGTATACAGATAGGATGATAAAAAGATAAGCTGAGAAAAAGAAGGCTAAAGCCAGAGGCTACCAAAGACTCTGTGAAGTCTAAACTTCACACCCCAAACCAGCTATGAACAAGTGACCTGAACAAGTGTGACTGAGAACAGCAAAGGACACCCTGAAGAGAGTTGAACTGGCCAAGGAGATACGGTAGAAAGAGTCCAGCCATCACCAATGGGACCTCTGAAGACTCTCATCATTTTTCACCCTTTACCTCAGGTGGTTTGCAGTGCCTTCAGGGAAGAGCAGCAACTCATGGACCAGAGTTGAACTGAAGCCACTTAGCAATCGGTGATTTGTTTAAACATCCTGACGAAGCTTGCACCTACTCCAAAGAGTAGATGGTCCTCTCATCTTTGTTAGGAGCCACAGAGGTACTCACTTCAGCTTCATTTTTTTGAAATTTTCAGTTATCACCACTTAATAATTGGAAATACTAATTGGAAGAAAATTGTTTCACTTTCATTAAGAACACTCAATCTAACTAAATTAATTTGCAAATGCTTTCACTTTGCCAATGAAAATGCACCGTGCTATCTTTGATGTTCTAAGTCATCAAATTATTTGTTTCAAAAATGTTTCTATTACCATGTACTAGGCAGGTTAATTCCTTGCAAAACCACAACTGGGGACATGATTAACCTCATTCAGTGCCGAGTGTTCTAAGACCATACCAAACAATACATAATCAACTTGGTTTTTCAGCTTCTGTGTAACTTTGGGCAAGATATTTAAACTACCAATGGTTTAATCTCCTCACTAAAATGACCACAATAATTGTGTGTGTGTGTGTGTGTGTGTGTGTGTGTGTGTGTGTGTGTAAAGTTTTGACTGACATCCTATGTAAGACACTTAGTACATATCATCTAGGAAGCACTCAGTAAATAAACCTTAGCTTCTAGGATTTTACTTTGACTTTTTTCACTGGAAAACAGAAAGGTCTGTGAACCTATATATTACAGAAAAGATTGCTAGTTAATTCTCACTGAGAATAACCGCATTAGCTTAGGGAGAAAGAAAGTGTTTTCCCTGCAAATAGTGTCCCACGTTTTTTTCCTTTGTAAGAATTTTACTACATTGTACTACAATAGCAATTATATGCTAAAAGATAAAAACATTGGAATTAATTTTATTCATAAGATTCACGAACCAAACTTTTCATCAAGGAATAGAAACACCTGTTTCAAATAAGAAGTAATAAGAGCAAGTCAATTAAATCTAAGAATACAAGAGGGTGAAAAATAAAGAGAAACAATTCTTCTTCATCTTAAGGTCAAGGTCTATGGCCTGTTATTAATTAATTAAAGCTTACACTCTACTATATCCAGAATATAAATATACATATATATACATTATGTGAAATTTTGTTTAATATTTAATTACAAACTCAAAAAATACTTGATACAAAAATAGTTGCCCCTTATATCTTAAATTTTTTTTTTAAAGATTTATTTATTACATATACAGTGTTCTGCTTGCATGTACACCTGCACACCAGAAGAGGGCAGCAGATCTCATTATAGATGGTTATGAGCCACCATGTGGTTGCTGGGAATTGAACTCAGAACCTCTGGAAGAGCAGACAGTGCTCTTAACCACTGAGCCATCTCTCCAGCCCTATCTTAAATTTTTAAATGTGAAGAATTATGTTAAATGCATTAAGCTTATTTTCTGATTAATTATAAACATTTTCAGATGCCAGCACTCAAGAGGCAGAGGCAGGTGGATCGCTGAGAGTTCGAGGCCAGCCTGTTCTACAAAGTCAGTCCAGAATAGCCAAGGCTACACAGAGAGACCCTATCTTGAAAAGCCAAAAAAAAAAAAAAAAGCATTTTCAGAGACTGGAAATACATCAAAAAAAGCATGGATAACTTCACTTTTCCAAATGATATTAATGATGAACATCTAAAATACGTTTCGGTTTTGTCCTGAATCATACCTCCTGCATGATGTAGACTGTGGAACTAGGTTTTACTTCTGTGGTGTGTCTATCGTCCAAGCTCGAAAAAAAAAAAAAAAAAAAAAAAAAAGTGTTAAGTCAAAAGCAAAGGCAAGTAGAGGCGAAAGGGCTCCAGAGTCAACAGAGATGTTTCCCAATAGGCAACTGCTTGGGACAGGGGACTGGACAGTATGTGCACAAGTTCTCTATAAAGCACATTTACATGTTCACATCCACAGAATCACATGTGTGCAGTAGCCTGCAGCACCTTGGTCAAAGTCCTCCCAACACACACACGCACACTCACACGCACGCACACGTACACACACACACGCTCACTAATGCAGTCCTCCACACTTACATTAACGTCTCAAAATGATTTTGAACAGAGCCTATTAGGCCAGCTTCCTATACACACCAAATGATGCCTAAGACACAGAAATAAACAGAAGCTATTTTCTCCATGTTGCTCACTCTATCAAGCTGTCCAGGGACCCAGAGATGTTAACTTCGCCTTTTCCCAGTAAGCACTACATTGCTCTTTTCCTCTACTTGGGGCAATCTAAGAATTCAATTAATGTGACTTTTTTTTTTTTTTTTTTAAACAGGAAGATATCAGGGATCATCCACCAGTTGCCGCGCTCCAGCGTCTTCCACTTCAGTTCTAGGCACCGACAAGCAGCTCCCATGAGCCTCTGCTAAATATTGGAGGTGGCCTGCTTTTTGTTATCTCTAAACTATTGGTCCGTAGCATCAAGCACATGGCCCTGAAAATAAAAAATCCACACCAGGAGAAGTCTTCAGAAATCTTTTCGCTGGCGCTCTGAGTGGAAAGCAGGAACCCATCCACCACAGGACTGCCAAAGTATAAATAGGTGGGGGTGGGAGAGGGGGAGGATTTTTCAAACCTACATGCGCTGGGGGCGGGGGGGGGTGCGGAATGACAGAATGATTGATCTGTTGGGGATACTGAGAGGCTTGGAATCTTGTTTCCGATTTCAGCTTGTGGAAACTGACTTTCTGTTTACTTACTGTTTGTAAAGAAGGGAAATCTAGCATTAGCGTTTGATTTAACAGTGTCTTCCTTAGTGAGAGGTCTCACTAAGCAAAACAATAGCTTTCTTCCTAACAGCTTCAAACCCAGGGAACGGAAGTGATCAGACTGGAAAAGGATAGAAACTCCATCATCTTGTTTCTTTAGCGAACTCAAGGGACAAGATTTTTAATTGTTATTTTACTTTGTCATTTAAAAGTGAAGCGGATCAAATACGCAGTGATCTTTGTTGGTATTAAGAAGCGAATTTTCTGAAAGAACGCCTACTGCAGAGGTTATGGTGGGTCTTGTGGGGGACATGTTTATACGGTCTTTGGGGTGGGTTTGTTGTCGCTGCCGCCTCTTCCGTCTTCCTTCTGAGCTTTCTGGGTTTCTCCCCACGCTGTCCCCATTCATACCCCACGAGGCTGCCAGCCCATGTAGAGTGGATATATCCAGAACTCTCAAACTCTCCTCCATTGAGCAGTCTGCTTTAGGTCTGAAGGCAAGACTGACATATAGAATTCCATAGGTCAGAGAAAAACCTGCTCTCATTCTGATGCACTTTGTCTCTGCATCATAAAACCTGAAAAGGCAACCACCATCCTCGTTTGAGCTATCACGGGCATGCTTCGCCGTGACTGATGCTTTCTTGTGAAATAGGTACGCTGCTGTGGAATTCCAGAGTCCTTTTACAGGTCCACTTTAATTTCCAAGAAGTACGAATGTGAAACGAGTGTAATGGAAATTTCTCCACAGTGACTAAAAAAAGACAAGAAAAAGAATTTTCTTTTTCTCCTCCTGGCAGCACCGAGAGCCGGGGCTATCCAGTTTTGTCTGCTGGGGTTTGTTTGTTTGATGGGGTCACTATCAGCTCATGCTGCAGAGGAAGTGGACTTTTCTCCAGTGTCCTTGATGCTTTGGATCTTATCCAGTGGAGCAAGAAGAATGTAAGATTGGATTCCCGACAGATAATCAAAGAGAGACAACTTCGTCAGCTTGCTCGCTCAACGCCACGCTTACTTACAGACCACATAGAAACTAAAAATAGAGAGCGAAACACGGGCTTATTTATTTAACACGTTTAGTGGATGAAGGGTAAGTGCCACATAAGGCTTGAGGCTTCTAAACTTAGCCAAGTCTTACTATTATGAGATATATTTGATATCTTGCAAGATCCCACCTATTTCTCATAAGTTTATTTTCCCAATTTGGATTTGGTTCTGAGAATATATTTAAATTCAGACAAAATAGAACAATGGCAAAAAATTTTCCTAAGACCAAATATACATACACAACACAATTTTTTTTAATAGAAGACACCCTTAAAGCATTTTGTCTATTCTAAATCACATAAAAGGTGGGAATTTACCTCATCTGAAGAGCATTTTCCTAGCAAGCGTGTGACCCTGGCTTTGGTTGCCAGCACACACAAAAAGAAACGCTGTGGGAATGTTTTGGGAGGTGTTGATAGTATTATTGAACATATGCATTAACCTAGCCAACGATACAAGACCAAAACCACGAAGGGTGAAAAAGAAAGCATAATTACCACAGTCATTTTCCTGATCTATATCAATATTTATATTGGAAAAGAATGATTCTCTATTTTCTTCACATTTTTGGAATACTGGCAACCATACACGCATAGTGCCCATGAGAATAAGAAACAAATGCTATAAATGTGTTCTTACTCCACATATCCATCCAAGCCACTCAACGTGCCCTGTGAGATGGACACAGCAGAGCACAGGCAGGCTAGGATTCACATTGCCCTTGTGTTTAACGTAGCTTCGGTGATAGTTAATAAACTCTTATTTCAGCTCTGAAATCATGAGACTGCACTAATTTGTCAAACCGGTGTACAAACCTTCACAGTTATAAACATGAGCTATCACGTTATATATAGAAGACGATTAGACAAAACAGGACAGAATCAACCTCTTAAAAATTCTAACACAGTGGACCTACTTAGCTGGATGTGTCCAGGGCTGGCCCAGAAGTCCAGGCACAGAATGTTGGAATGAGGTGCATAAGGTCTTGGCTTTGATTCCAAACAATCAAGTTGGGGGTGAAAGAGAGGAGGAGATGAGTGGTGAGCGGAGGGCTTCCAGAAATTTGACCTTAAGTGGACCCTCTTGTGGTAGCCTTCATTTGGTAAAAGTAAGCTAATGATGAAAACTAGCTTTGCTCTCATCCCATGTTAAAGCCCGAGCTCACTGTGAGCTAGGATGATGTGAATGGATGCTGTTTTTTTGTTTTTTCTGAATTGGTAGCACGGCCTCTTACATACTCAATTCAGTTCCGATGGTTTAGGAGTAATGTAAACTCTAGACAGAAGGCTTGCTGGCCTTTAGTCACATCATTGGGAAAACCCTCAGATGGATGATCCTGGAGAAATGGCATATTCACCAGCATTAACAGCTGACTTGCTCGCAGTTTCACCATACTTGTGTGGACATGGTACATGGAGCCAGAACACTCTTATTTATATGAGGGTGTCCTGTTTTAATCAAAGGCTCTAAGAAACTAATCACCTATCTCAAGGCCTCCCTAGAGGAAATGTTTTTGTTGTTGATGATGTTGCTGTTTTATTGTGTTCTGTTTGCTTGTTTTTCTTTTCTTTCTTTCTTTCTTTCTAGATTTCATTATTATTCTTCTTGTTTTTGTGGGTGCCGTTGAACATACACCTCTCCCTTGACAGATAAGTTACATTTCCTTCTCCCTCTTTTCAAATTTCATTTTGAGACAGGTCCCACGAAGTTTTTTCAGGCTGGCCTTGAACTCACACTCCAGCCCAAGGAAGCAGTCCCCCACCTTAGGTCTTAGTATGAGCATCACAGTCCTTCATTAGAAAGCCTACCTGTCTACTTGGCTTTGAAGCAGTCTTGGTATATATAGTTGCATTCTACCTTCTCTCTGTCAACACTGGGTCTGACAGCACTTGTTCAAATGTGTGATGAACACGCAGTTCACAAGGCACCGTCTCTCCGTGACATTGCACAAGTAAGCTCTAATGTGTACCAGTTAAGAACAGCGGTTCGTGACTTATCAGAGTGTTAGATCAATTTCAACTAAACCTCATTTCTCCCTTTATCCACAAAGATTTGCTAGAAGTCAACTGAGGTAAGGAAGGTGACCGTTCAGGTCCATAAACTCTCAGCAGAGGGATGGTTGACAGAATTTCTTGCTATGTGATCATAGCTTTCCCCCACCATAAGCTTTATAGAAATTTAATAGTTATGCAATTTCTCTTATTTTATTTATTTGGTGAAATTGTGGGTTTTTTTTTTTTTTAAGCAAAGCCAATGTCCTGTAAATGACTTCTGTGAAAATGTGCATCAAGGGTGAACCTTGGCAGATTGTTGCACAAAACGATTTTGCTAACCCAGCTTGCAGCTGATTCTTTAAAGCATGACCTATGTAAAAATCTAGTGATACCCCAAGTGGCATGGAGTGTTACTTTCATTTAAAAAAATGGAACATGTAAAAGATGCATGGCTTTTGCTAAAACTGACATATTCTCCTAAATCTTATTGTGGCCTTAAAAAAATTAATTCCACCTGATTTCATGGGATCCTGGGTGTGTTCTCTCTCTCTCTCTCTCTCTCTCTCTCTCTCTCTCTCTCTCTCTCTCTCTCTCTCTCTCTCTCTCTCTCTCTCTCTCTCTCTCTCTCCTCCTGTGTGTGTGTGTTTGTGTGTGTGTGTGTGTGTGTGTGTGTGAGTGAGAGTGAGAGAGAGAGAGAGAGAGAGAGAGAGAGAGAGAGAGAGAGAGAGAGAGAGAGAACGGGGGAGATGCCAGGTGTCTTTCTCAGTTTGGGAGACACAGATTCTCACAGAACATGGAGCTTGCTGTGTCAGACATACTGGCTGGCCCGCAATGCCTTGGGATCCACTTGTCCCCACTCTTACCCCTGGAGTATTAGGCACAGGATGAAACTCCCAGCTTCTTATGAGAGAGCTAGTGATTCAAAGTCAAGCCTCATTTTGACCCTCTGGGCAACTCCCTGACCCCAGTACATTTATTTCCTTTAAATCATTATTTTTTTTCTGTAGTAATGGTTTATTGCTTTCATTTGATGGGTATACACTAAAGGTTGAGTTTTCACATGAAGAAAGCAGAAGCACACTCTCCATAGCCTACGAAACCTAAAGGACTATGTTAGAAATCTAACCATGTTGCGCTGCCTCTCTCCTTTTTGTATTGAAAGATGCAGTATGTCTTTTCCTGTGTTTATACACAGCTGCTAGAGTTCATGTGTGTGCAAGATGAGTGCATATAGCCACAGATAAGCAGTACATTCCTGTGCCTTGCAGGATCTGATTTTATAAACACACACACACACAAACACACACACGCTTCACACACATACACACTCATATATATGTATGTTATATATGTGTGTATGTATGTATGTGTATATATTCTTGTATATATTGCCTATAACTTGCTATATAAACAATATGTATATGTTTATATGTATATCTTGTATGTAGGCCGGGACTTGCTATACAAAGCAAGATGACCACTTTCCAAACTTCCCAAACAGTAGGTTCACAGGTACCACGGCAGCTTCGTGCAGTGGCGGGGATCAAACCTATGTCCAGCTGATTGCCAAGCTAACTTCCTGCCTCCTGTCACTACACAAGCACAGGCTTCTATAAATAAAGGATCTCTGACACTTTAATATTTGTTTCCAACATTAGGAATGCAACTCATTCTAGTTTCAATGAAGAAACCATGGGAGTGAAAGCAACTGTTGCCAGAAAGTCATTCTGCGGACTACTTAATTAATTTAAGGCACAGAAAGTATTCTTGAATCTCCCTATGAAGAGAAAACAAACTGATATGCTGAGCTTAGCCAAGAAAGAATGTTGTCAATGACAGAAGAAATTATACTGATGACTTGTAGGGACCTCTAGGAAGAAAGCCAAATTTAATCTCAAATTACATTGAATCTCAACACACTACATGGACACACAGACACACACAAATGCACACATACACACACACACACACCTTCAAATAAACAACTTATTTGAGAACAAAAATTATAGGTACAGAGACTTGACTGTGAGTCAATAATGTAATGGGGAAATCAAAATAAATTATTCTCAGTAATGTCCTGGGAAGGTAGGGGTGAGGACGGACATCTTTTAAAAGCAGCATAAGTCATCCCCAGTGAATGTTGACAAAATAGCCCAAGAATTGCATCAAATGAAGGCAGGCGTGGTGAGCAAGCATTTAGCCAGGAATTTCCTGACGTTACCCCCTAGCTGACCTCACAGTTAAATGGTGAAGGCAAACTAAAAGGAACTTAAGTCTTAACATGTTTATGGGCTAGCCCCACTTCACTTATTTATTTTTTTTTGTTAGATTGGGTTAATATAATAAAAACCAGGTATCATACCAAGAATCACTCCAGTGTTTTGAAATGTTACATTGGCAGAAGAAGTCAGACGCTAACTTTCCTACCTATTCTCATGCACGAACGCAGAGCTTAATGGAACTGGCTTGCAAAGTGGAAGCGTGCTTTTAAAAGCATCACAAATTGGCATTTTTTTTCTTGCATTCAAAGTATAAATTGACATTAGTACATCAATCACAAACTAATTCTCTAGTAAACGCTCACACACTGGGGAATTAATTAAAATTAGGAAAAATCAAGTGTAAATCAAAAGCATACATAAAAGCAAGTGTCACTAGATACAAAAATGAGAACTAAGAAAGTGTTTTACAGATAATAGAATTGTTGCATCTAGGACTTGAGGCTCTCAGCAGTATTCTTGCACAAGGTGAAGCAGAAACCATATTATGCTAAATAAAAAATTAAGCATTTTATTTAAATCTCATACTTTAAAGAAAACAACATTGTTTTTCAGCAATCTTCTCCTGGAGCAATATAAAAATTTTAATTTCTACCTGAGAAACTTTTATTTCTAATAGATTTGTATAATTCTAAATTCTCTTGGATCTTTTTTTTTTTTTTTTTTTTTTTTTTTTTTTTTTTTTTTTAAGATCAGTCATATCTTTACCAGAACAGAAATGATTATTCCCAAGACTCAGGGGAAAATATTCCCAGCTAGTTCAACCTGTAAACATTTCCTTAATCTTTCTGATTTGCATTTCAAAACTTCCCAATATCAAAGGGGAAAATAAGTAAACATATCTTGTTTATTACTTCCTGCTGTTTTCAATTTCACTGGATCTAGTCACACACACACACTCACACACACTCATCCATTTATATACTTTTTTGTAGCTGAGAAGCTGAGCCATCTATCCACATGCACTCCCATTCATGGGAAAGCCCGAAGTGAATCTTTTCACACATGAACACTAACATCAGGACCAGGTTTAAAGTGCGAAGCTGATGAAGCCCATGATAGCAGCTGCCCTACTTTCAGAATACCCACAGTCTGTGTATTAATCATGTTCAGGCAACCCGGCTGCCTTCACCAGCTGCAGAGGGACCCCAGGCCTGTCCACACGGTTGCAGAACTGCACCATAGCAAGAGTGCCAAAGAGCTGGCCTCAGGCCTAACCCGCTGCCTCAGCAAAGCTCCCTTGCTATGGTTTTATACCCAGTATTAATGAAGGAGTCACAATTTTTTTTTAAATAAAATACAATTTTTAATCCCAATATTTAAATTTAGTATTTAGTCAAGTAAAGGACAGGCTTGACAGGCCTTTCTAGCAGCTTCAAGAATAAATAAAACAAATATTAGGTAAAAATACGCTATTCCACAAACTCTATCACAGTGACTTATAGGGTACTTGGACACTTGTAATGGGATGTAGCTTTTTACACTAAATTTTTTATGCTGTTTTCTGAGATATTTATGGCACCTATCCCTATCTAGAGACAATAAAACTGAGACAGATCATTAATTATCCCAGGAGTCCAGAAAACGGACTAGCCAAAACCAGGACAGATGTGTCGGATCAAGCTATCTCCACAACATAGCATTACCTTCCTGTATGGCCTACCAGAATTAATTCCAACAGTAAGGGGTGATGTCAATCAAGTATTATGATATGCAACATTATATTTCCCTCAGTATTTATACATTTAAATATATTTAAATTTACTTCTATCTTTTTTTATTCTGAACTGAACAGAACCCATCCTCTCATTTACCTTTTTAACATTCTTTGGAACTCTCATTGGATGAGCATATCATGCACATAAAGGTGTACTGATTTCGTGTATATATAGGCTCATTTATAACAGGAAAACTAGTGAGGTTCCTCTTTGATTACCTACAAGGCATGGGTGAGAGATTGTCTACATGAGTGTCAGTGACCCCAAAGCAACCTGGCTGGAAAGTCTATATCCAACATGATTGACAACTGCCCCATGGCTGCACGGGTGAGGCCTGCTTCCTTGCCTTCCCCAAACTATAATCTCTAGCACCTTCCCAGACCCTGGGGTCACCTGCAATTAGGGTGGAATTTAATGCAAATGGCTGGGAGAGGCAGCTGAAGCCTAGGGTGAGGGTCCAATGACTCTCACCAACCTTTCTTCAGTGAAAGAATGTCAACAGTCAACAAGCCCAGCTGTGATGACCTTTCTAAGCAAGCATGGAGGATCCCAGGGAGTTGTTGGCTGTTTTGGACCTAAGACAGTATGAACACACTTTCAGTAGGTTTTGCGTTGTGTACTAGTGGTGACTTGTCTGAAATCACAGGTGCTTAAAGAGATACCAGGTGAGCTTTTCTTTGACAAGTTATTAAGGTTATTCATAGCTGTGCTTAACCGAAGGTAAAATCTGTGTGGGATCATAAAGATTGTCTAACTCACTGCAAACCTACAAATCCATGAGTAACATACAACTTACAGTTTTGTTACAGCAGCAATCTCCTACACCTACATATGTGGACCATCAAAGCAAGCATTCACAAACTAAAGAATGCTTGATATTTATGAATTATTACATGGAAACAGCAGTCAGAGTGATCTAAAATAAGGATTCTCAGCCATGGGCAAATTTGCCAAACTCTACCTGTTCTATGAGAGATTTGAAGATGTGTGCAGTCTGGCATCTGATGTGCACTGCTCAGAAACTCCACTATATAATCTTCACTGTGAAGAATGGGACCTTAGGGCAAAAATTAAGCCAGAATGAATGTGACAAGATTGACTCCCTATGACTAGAGTGACAGGTGACTGTGAAGCACTGTGTGGGGGCTAGAACAGCAGCAAGTGAGCTTTAACACTGAGAGGTCTAGCCCCAGGAATTATTCATTTTCAATTTATTTTAGTTTTTACCTTTTCAATTGTGTGTATGTTGGAGTGGAGGAGGGTAAGTGCTTTTGTCCAGAGTCCAGGAGAGGATGTTGGTTTCCCTGGAACTAGAGTTACTGGCACTTTGAGGATGCTGGGAACAGAACCTGGGTCTTTTGGAAGATCAGCCAATACTCTTAACATCTGGGCCATCTCTCCTTCCCCCACTAAGGGAATTCTTAGGAAATATTTTTTGACATTTTTTCTTATTTTTTATATGAATTTGTTGAGAACCCTCATCTGTTCACTCGTTGTGATGATTTTGTTTCTTTTAGGTCTTTTAAAGTCATATCTACTCATTCTAACATCCTGATCTCCTTAAAGTCTATTTATATTGATTTATTTCCCCTTGAATATACAGAGAAAATTTATTTTATTCACATGACAAATGAGTTTTTTGTTTCTAGTTTAAGTTTTAGATAAATCCTTCAGGAATTTCAAGTTATAGAGACTGTAGAATCCTCAGACGAGTGTAGGTTTTTGTTCTAGTTGGAATTAAATCTCTAGCTAATCTCTATGTACTTGAAGATAGTTTTAACTTTGCTCATGTGAGTTGTGTTGATTTTATTTTTATTCCAAAATAAATTCCTTAATCCCTAGACAAAGACCTTACTCCTGAAGAAAAAAAAATACTTCTAAGTTTTCATTGAGTTCCTAAAGTGTTTACCAAGCCATTCCAATTTGACAGGATACAGACTCTAAACTTGACCTCCTCTTTGGTGAGCAGTTATTGACACTTCTGCTGTGTTACTGAAGTTTAAAAAAACATGACAATCATCTTAACATTTGAACTAGAAACAAAACAGCTGTTGCTTCCCACCCTTCTCCTCCTATTTTCCCATGAATGCACAGCACTCTCCAAAGACCTGCTTAACATTTCTATGCAAATGTTGAAATGTTTTCTCACTCTTCCTTTCATTTCCAAGTCTCATGGGTGTCCTGAATGCTACTTGTTGGACATTTAGAGCAAACTGAACTGCCTCACTGAGTTTTTGAAGACTGGAGAGTACTCTTGGGGCAAGTGGTATAAATATGATTCTATTCCAACACGAGTCCCTCTCTTAGTTACCCAGTCACCTCACATTGCCTGCTTTTGATTTCTTTTCAAAACCTTGAAAACTGTTGTTTTACTTTTTCAATGAAATTCTGAGTTATCATCTATTGTCAGAGTAAATTTATATCATTAATCTTTGTGGACCTACACTGTGTGGAAAATAATAAATGTGGATGCTATTTAACCCACTGCACTTGTGTCTCTCTAACTATGATGTCAACCCCAATCCTAACAAACATAAGAAAAGTCACACATTCTCTCTAGAAAATAAACATCAATCTTATAACAAACATGCCCTAGAAGACAGAGTTGGTTCTGTAAAGGTACACATGCTTTAGACACACATTCCCAGAACTCCAAAATTCAACTAATTGAGCAAGAGACATTGGCCAAGTAAAGCAATCAGACAGCGTCATCCTGGGCTGGACAGATGACTCCAGAGCTAAGAGCACATATTGCTCTTGCAGAGGACCTGAGTTTCGTTCCTAGTGCTCACATCAAGGGGCACACATCCACCTGTAAGTTCTGCTTCAGGAGTTCAATGGTGACTTCTGGCTTCTACAGACACTATACTGTGTGCACATATGCACACACAGAGAAACACATAATTTTAAAGTGCAAAAAGCAAATATGTAAAATCATTCTTTTTAAATGGCCGTATTAGTTTGAAGCAAAACACTGAAGGAAGTGTTAGAATATTCCTCTATATTTCCATATTCAATGAAGATAAATCCCAAATTCATAATATTTCTACAATACAAAATATAATATCCCAAAGTGGTATTTATGTCTCGGGTGACTGTTTCATCCAATAATGCTTTAAAAATTATATGTGCTATCTCTGGGCCATATTCAGAAGACAAGATGACATTTTTACAGTTTTTAGGGTATATTTATGTTTGTTTTCATATAACTGGACATTACATGAAATGGCTACAAAAGTGAACTAATCTTAAATATACACATGCAGATAGATGATAGATAGATAGATAGATAGATAGAGACATAGATAGTCATTAACAGGGTGTTCTTACTGGGATTCATAGCTGTGGCCAAAAATAAACATCTGGGAACAGAATTTGATTTTTAAAAATACACTGCCTTGTGTTACCTCCCAAGCACAGAGATGAAGCACCTAAAATAAAGCTATTGTGCCTTAGTTATTGTTTACTTCTAATTAAATACCAGAAAATAAGGCAACTTGGCTGTAACAACAAGGACAACATAGATGGTATTTTCATGCTTGAGAATAGCAAATGTTAAGAAATAGCAAGAAGTATACAAAGTTATTGCCATCTCCTGAGTGGCTTTTCTAATCAGTCACTCTTGGAGAGCCACTCGTGTTGATTATATCCTGTGAAGTTTGCTTTCTGAAGACATTCAGCTCGTGCCAAGGGTTTAGGAAAATGTTTTATCAAATTGGAATCACTTCATGGGAGAATAACACTGTATTTTGTTGTGCCTTGTTATCTCCAGTCCCCAAGAAGCTGAGATAATAAAATGCATTTCCTACCTGAATATGTTTCCCTTTGCCTAAATTCTCTCCCATCTCACCACTGCCGTATTCCCACTCGGCACTGCAGGAATTTGCCAAGTTCTGTATGGATCATGTGTTTTGACATCTTGCTATTCATCTGTAACAAATCTTCTCATCTCAACACCAAACATTCCTCCTCCACGATCCTCCTTGCACAAATAATCTTTATGAATACATTCACATATATTCACAAAAGAGAAAACTTTTTTTTCACTTAATGACCGTGGCCTATCATGCTATCTAAGATGTTTTGTGCAATGTTTTCCAAACACCAGTAAAGAGACATTGCTCTCATCATCTCCCCTCATCTCGCTGTACTTTGTACAGCCTGGCAGACTGCTTCAAGTTCTCTGCTGTCCGTGAATTCACCTCTGAAGCTCAAGCAAAAGCTGCAGCCCACCAAGCAGGGCTTTCCTGCAGTCTGTTTCTAAGGGCTAATTGCTGTCCCTGTTCCTTGAAAGACCACCAAAATTGCCTGCTTTCCTGAGCCACCTTTGATACCAAACTCCCCTCGCCCTTTGAAAGATTACAGCTCGTGCACTCAGATTCTTCCAGTTACGGAGAAAACCAACTCTGAAAGCAAAACTGTTCTCTGTGCAGCCTCTGAACTTCACACCTCTCATTTCCCATGTCAGGTGCCCCGTCAAGTGAGGTGCTGGTCTGTGAAATGCAGATCTTTACTTGCAGTTTTCAAAGCGAGTCTTTAAGCCATGAAGATAAATGCTTGGCACACCTGTTGCAATTTGCCAGTGAGTTGTGATCTTCATAGGTTGATGCTACTGGTCTACCAATGGCAGGGTGTGTTTGATCTTTGAAATGTTTATTTCCACAAGAAAGCATCTTCAACATTACCTTCTGGATTGCTGCTTTGAAAAACCACAAGTCATCTTTGAGAGACTTGGCTAGAATTTGAAGGTGCATTTTCTCTGGTACCTGAGGACATCAGACCTACAGATTCAGCATATTTAGGAAAGTGACAACAGTAAGAGATATAAGAAGAGACTTGATACCCTATGAGAATATATAGGGGGAGGCAATCCCCCTCAGGAACAGTCATAGGGGAGGGGAATAATGGGAAAATGGGGGGGAGGAATGGGAGGATACAAGGGATGGGATAAACATTGAGATGTAACAAGAATAAATTAATAAAAAAAAAGAAAATAAAATAAAACAGTCTCAAAAAAAAGAAAAAAAGAAAAAAGAAAACACCAAGGTACATTTATATGTTTGTAATCTCTCAATGTTTAATATTTTCTTCTCTTTGATTGTAAGCCAGTATAAGAACACCCAAGAAAAATCACATGGTTTGGGAACATGGGCACATGAAGTGGTATTTATTATGATTTATTGATTTGTGTGTGAGCTAGCTACAGTGTGTATGGGGAGGTCAGCAGACAACCTTCAGGACATGGTTCTCCACTTCCATTCTGTGAGTCCCAGGGATCAAGCTAAAGTTGTCAGACATGACAGCAAATGCCCTTGCCTGCTGAGTCAACTCTCTTGCCCAATATTTTCCTAATTGCTTGGGGAATTATGGAGGGGGAGCCTTTTTTAAGAACAATGGCCATCTTCAAATCATCTTCTTTTATGGTTTTAGCATAAATGCCTGTGCTCCAATGTCAAAACCTCACTTGCCCTTCAAGCTGATCAAGAGACGTTCACCCGTGCAAGGAGCAGACAGGGCTAGCAATTACACTGGAGAACCAATGGTAGAGCATCTCTACAACTTTAATTCTCTAAAAAGTACAAGGAATGTGTGTGTTACAACAATAGGTCATCAGTTTGTATTTTTACATTTATTCATTTTACATACACATGTGTCTCTCTCTCTCTCTCTCTCTCTCTCTCTCTCTCTCTCTCCTCCTCCTCTCTCTCTCTCTCTCTCTGTGTGTGTGTGTGTGTGTGTGTGTGTGTGTGTGTGTACGTACATGGATGTGTATGCCATGGGCACACTTATGGAAGTCAGAAGACAGGCTGCTGGAGTCAGTTTCCTCCTTCCACCTTAGTCATGTCTTGGACGTGCCTCTCAAGTACCAGTCTTAGGGATAAGTGCATTCTCCTGCTGACTTATCTCAGCAGCTGCGGTCCATACTTTTAATAAATAGTTAGCTATGTTCCCATAGCACACTAAACTTTGAAGTGCAGATGAAGATACATCTTTTACAAAAGCTGTGGACCCAGCTAAGAATGTAACATATTGGAAGATCAGCCCTATTATCCATTCTCAGCTCTGAAAAATAAGAGCTAACAAGAAAGAGTAGAATCAGAAGGAATTGTAGTTGCTCTTGCTGGTAGAAACCGGCCACACTGCATTTTTTGTACAGTGTAAATTTGTCCTACCTTTCTTTTAGCTTGTTTGTCAGATTTACACTTAAAATAAAAAATAAACCTAAAAATAAAGCAAACAAGCAAAATATGCACTTACATTTTTAGATTCTAAATTAGTGATCTCTGTCTTTCATCTGAATCTCTTTCCTTCTCTCTCTCTCTCTCTCTCTCTCTCTCTCTCTCTCTCTCTCTCTCTCTCTCTCTCTCCTCTCTCTCTCTCTCCTCTCTCTCTCTCTCTCTCTCTCCTCTCTCTCTCTCTCTCTCTCTCTCTCTCTCTCTCTCTCTCTCCTCTCTCTCTCTCTCTCTCTCTCTCTCTCTCTCTCTTCCCCACCCCCCTCTCTCTCTCTCTCTCACACACACACACACACACACACACACACACACACATACACATGCATATATACACACAAACTAAGAAGAACAATTCTGGCAATTTTACTCTTCTTTACAACTCCCAAGTTCTTTTCATCTTCAAAGTGCTTTATAAGGTTTTCTAATTAGGCTCCTTCGTGCTGGCTCCAATTCTCGCTCACTGATCACAGGACAACATACCTGCTCTTCATCCTAGGGCAGAACCACACATCATCCTTAATCGTCACTAACGAGAGGGGCAAAGTGCCTGTCATAATTTTAACTTAATGAATTACAAATCTGGGCACTTCTTTACATATGAGTCCAATTGCTAGGGCCCTAATCTTCATTAGCTGCATTTGGTCATTATTTATTCAAAGCAGAGATGTTTTAATGGTAGAGTTATCTCCAGTTACATGCACCAGTTTAAAATTTTTCATTTTCTTTCAAACTATGGTATTATTTTAAGGGATTACAGTGTTTCCTTTAAAAAGGCATTTTCATTCCCTTGCCTTACTAACTAAAAAATAATAATAATAATTTTCTGCTAGCTATACTTTTTTTCAGAGAGAGAGACAGAAAGAGAGAAAGAGAGAGAGAGAGAGACAGAGAGACAGAGACAGAGACAGAGACAGAGAGAGAGGGCCCATGACAGAGCAAGCTTGAATGTGTCAGATGCTCTTGTGTGTGTTCAGTGCACATGAGTAGTGCAAGGACACATATGTGCATGTGTGTGAGAAGGTGGAAGCCAAAGGACAAGACCAGGTGCCATTCCTGTTTATTTTAGACAGGGCTTCTCACTGGCCTAGACCTCACCAAACCAACTTGTAGCCTCAATTTTCTTAACTAATATATTTTTTACAACTTATTATCCGAGCGTACATCACTTATAACCCAACTAACTGAAACAATAGGAAAGGAAGATTAAAGAATAACAAAACTGTAAGAATATCAGTTCCAAGGGATAATTCTCCTGGTGTAATCAGCAGGATTTTTCTGCTAGAACCTGGAGTAACCAGAACCCAGAACCTCAGCAGGAGCCCGGAGCCTTCCCTCAAGCAGTTCTCTCCAGGAGTGTCTCATAGTGGAGCAATACACAGCCAAAAACTATCCCAAGTCTCCAAAAGCCTTGCCTCCAGTTCTGGGTGCATTTTATATCTCCTCCCAGAGTCTGTTCATAGGATCTTTTCAGCTGGCAACAATCAAGCTCCCGCCCGAGGTGGTTGGTCTTCTAGTGGATTAACTTCACCTGTTCTCTCACAAGAAAGTTCCGATCCCGCACTTGAGATCATAAAAAACAAGTTTATGTCTGCTTCACCAACTGAGCTAGCTGACTGGGAGACAAGGGATCCACCTGTCTCTGTTTCCCAAGTGCTGGAATTACAAGTGCATATGACCACAACAGGTTTTTTTGTATGTGGTCTCGGAAGATACCTTTACCAGGAACAAGCTTGCAGTTTAAAAAGCTGAGATGTTTATTCATTGCACTGAGAGACAACACTGGCTAACAGGAACAGTGGGGTGTTTGGAGTGATGATGTCAGGATAAATTTAAATGCAGCGTCCCTTCATTTAATATGTATCCCAGGGATTTAAACCCATTGTATTAAAGGTACACCTGGCCTACCATGCTCACTTCAGTATTATGTACTATAGCTAAGGTAGTGATGTAGGTTTTTGTTTGTTTGTTTTTGTTTTGTTTTGTTTGTGTTGTTGTTGGTTTTGGCTATCAGGGGGTGTGTAGGTAAAGATAATATGGTATCTTTACATAAAGACTCTTATTCCACCTTTCAAATGTAGGCAATGAAGGCTAGGAAGATAAACTCACTGGGAAAGGCACTTGCTACATGTGTGAGGACTTGAGTTAGTATCCCCATGGCCCATATCTGGAGTTAGTAGAGTGCATCTATAATCTCAGTGTTCATATTCAAGAAGCAGAGAAGGGAGAATTGCTTGGAAGCTCAAGAGCCAGCCACTCTGGCATGTGCAAAAACAAACAGACAAACAGAAAACAACAGATAAACTGTTTCAAAAGAGGCAATAGGTAAAAATGACACTTACGTTTGCCCTTTTACCTCCACCCGACTGGGAGGAAGTCCCATCAGCTACCATCACATAGGTAGACCTACAGGGCACTGTGCTAAGTGTAATAAGCCAGGCACTGAAAGACAAAGGCCAGTCTTTATCTGTACATAAAATATAAAGAAAAACATTTAGAAACAGTGCATACATGCTTGCAAGATGAGGATCAAAAAGCACAAAAGTCAATTTAGAGAAGAATAAATAATACATTTTCATGAGGAGGGGTAAGTTGCATGCCTTGATTCGATCACTCCATACTATGTACCTACTCCAGAAAACTGTTTTTTGCACCTAATTAGATATACCTGTGATTCGTGACTACATTTAAATAAACACTACTTCACACTTAAAACAATTTAGTATAGGATTTGGGCATCCACTGAGTGACTCCAGGTAGGATCTGAGGAAGGAGACAGATATGCTCAAGCAAACAAGTGATTTGTCTTTCGGTTTAACAGGCACAGAACTATGTAGTGTGTGTTTTCTGCAGTGATTGCACAACTACACACACCAGAAGATTGCAGTAGTGATGAACACCATGAGTCTCAGAATCTTTCATGGGGAAAAGCTAGAGAGCAGCATGGGAGAACTGCCAATGTCCTGGGTGTCTCAGATAAAGCTATAAAGTGCAGGCATTTCTCTGAAGTTTATCTGCCTTCATCTGAACAACCCAAGTCTAGAGATCAGCTTGCAGATCTACCACAGTAATTTCTCTGGCAAGACTTCCAATGTCTCCCTGTTCCTGACTCTCTCATTGGATCTTACCTCCTTGGCTTCGTCTTATCCCGGCAATAAAAGAGGCACGATGGTACAGTTAAAAGGCATATCCAATGGAAACAAAATCAAGAATTTTTTTCTGAAATGATCATTGAAAATATATTTAAATATTTCTCCAGTAAATGGTTCAATTTCCTGCCTGTATTTCTTTGTTTGTTTGTTTGTGACAGTATATGGATGAAATTAAGTAATGAATTTAAGAAATAAATCAGATACATAATAGGAATGCCATTGTAAACTAAGTTCATCAAGAATTTTTTTGATGCAAATGTCAGTTTTGTATTGAGACTCAGCATTGGCTTTTTCATGATTATGGAATCCAAACCTTCTTTTCACAATGAGGGCACTAAAATCCAATGAAACTCCTCAATTGTCTATTACAAGTCAGCATCTTAAGAAATAACTCTAATGCCAAATCTTATGCTTCTTCTATAATCCCAGAACTCATTCAGAGCTGCAAAAGACCCTGATCTAGTATCATTTCTGTGGTTGTGATAAAATACCTGAACAAAAAGAAAACCTAGGGAAGAAGAGAGGTTCTATTTGCCTGACAATTCCAGACTATTGTCTACAATTTATGGGAAGTCAAGGCAGGAATGCAAACAGCCAGTTACATCATACCTACAGTGATGACTAGAAGGGAAATAAGCAGATTGCCAGATTTATTCATTCTTAAGAACTCCGGAGCAGCCTAGGGAATAGTGTCACCCAAAATGCATTCTAGGTCTTTCTACATCAATTAATGATCAAGAAAGTTCCTGAATGGCATACCTACAGGCCAACCTGTTCCACAATGTCTATGTAGTGTCAAGGTGACAGTTAAAACTAACCAATGTAGACCCCCATTGTCTCAAGAAGAAAAAAATAATAGAAATTAATTGCTTTGTGAATTTAAATAATTCTTTTCAAAGAAATATTTGTTTCATTTTTATTATTTTACACTTTATATATTTGTAATAGGAATTTAGACTAAATATTAGCCATCTCAATCCAGTAAAGGTATTTTTAATGACAGACTCAATAAATTACTCACAGTAAAATAAGACCTGGTAACTGTTTCCTGGGCTTTGGGTACAGCATCTGTATGTAAATTATCATAGTCAATCTAAGGACAAACTCCATAAAGAAATAATACTATTATTCAGTTTTTTATGGAAGGGCACAATGCATTGATAAACCTTAAGAAACATAATAGGTATCAGTGCCTTTCAAAAAATTACCTTAGCAAGGTTAATTTGAATTTTTAAAAAAGATTTATTTATTATATATGAGTGCTTTATCTGCAGAAGAGGGCATCAGATCACATTATAGATGGTTTTGATCCACCATGTGGTTGCTGGGAATTGAACTCAGGTCCTCTGGAAGAGCAGGCGGCACTCTTAACCACTGAGCCACCTCTCCAGCCCCTAATTTGAGTTTTAAACTATAGAGATCTCCATTCATTTTCTAGAATTGAATAAGCGAACAAGCACCACAAGATTGGGACACAGAAACAGTGGCTGTAGAATGGACATTAAATCATTAATTCTGCAGGAGACTGTACTGGCACTTGACTATGAGTGTCCTGCTTAGATTCGTGTGTTTGTACCCTTAGGCATCAGCTTGTGCTGCTCTTTCAGACGGTGGTGAGAGTTTCAGAAGGTCAAGTCTCACTGGAAGATGTGGCTCACTGGATGAAGACCTTAATGTTTTATAGCCTAGCTTCACTTCCTGTTGACTCTCTGCTTCCTGAGGGTCAACTTAGTGCAACCAGCGCCTACCATTCCTGCCAGCACGCCTTTCCCTCCAAAATAAACTGTATATCCTGCAATGGTGATCCAAAATACACCCTTCCTCTTTTAGACTATTTCTTATCAGGCAACTTGTCACAACAACAAATAACATTATATGGGCTCGACAGGTTATATTTAGAAATATGTATGTTTGTACAAATAATACAAATGCACATATGTGTGCAATAACAATTAATTTGAAAAGTTAGAGGTCATGAATTTGAAGGAGAGCAGAAAGGTGTACATAGGGGAGCTTGGAGTGATGAAAGGAAAGGACAAAATGCTGTAATTAAATTACAATATCAAAGAGGGGGGCTCTCGTAGTGGGACCTTTGGGTCTAGCTAAGAATTTAGTGGCATAAGAGGAAACAGAGTGTTCCAGGGAAAAAGGTTTCCACCACTACCTGCTTCTGCTAGTGCCAGGCTTCAAGGCATCTGCTGAGACACTGGGCTTTGACCCTTGATCCCCATGCACCACACTGAGATTTCAACTTCACAGCAAAAGGCAATATGAAAGCTGTATTCAGAGTCATTAATTTGGAGCTACACACAAACCAATAGGGAGACGTAAGGAGACAGCTAACAAACAGAGTATATTTCCACACATTACAGAATAAAATTTTATATGCACTGACGCTGTTCACTGTTCATGTCTTCTCTTCCTCACTGAGCTAAATTTCAGTGTCTTTATGATTTCTTATTGGTCTAATCTCACAAATCCTCTTCATGGCTGGTTACTTAAAACCTGTCTCCTGGCAATCTAAAGTTCATCCTCAGTGGAGTCCCAGCACCTGAGGAGATAACCCACCAACCTATCCAGAACTTTCCCAGAGACACTCTTTTAATAGTAGGCAGTTTCTAGCAATCCCTGCCTTCTCCCAAGCTTTATTTTTATTGCTTTACCTCATGCCTTTTCTTTTTCTTTTTTTTTTTTTTTTCAACTTTTCACATCTCTTGTCACAAGGACTAAGTTAAATCAAAACTTTAACTGAATTAAATATTGTCTGTAATGTTCTCTGGGTTCCCTTTCATATAAGCTGTGCCATACACCTACAGTTATCAAAATGCACACACCCACACCACCCCACACACATCTTTATACTAAATGTCCAAAGGGTACTAGCTACATATACTGACTGTACATGACAGTGTTACCCAACACACTTATTTGTGTTAGTTCAGGGCTTTCCTGAAATAAAATATAAGAACTATTTAATATCATCCTCCAAGAATAAATTTTATTTCAATAAAAATGGCTCTACCAAGATATTTATTTGAGAATGATAGCCTATTTGAAACGTATAAATGCTAACAAATGGCTTGCAATAAGATGAACCATTGTTAACTGTAATTTCTTTCTTTTAAGTGTTTTACTATGATGGCCTGGTTAAAAAATTGTTTTACTAGAACAGCCAAGGCTATACAGAGAGACCCTGTCTTGGGAGGGAAAAAAAAAAGATGGAATTTATTAGTTGCCAAGAGAGCTCATCCAAAAAAAAAAATAGTCTATTTTGCACACTATAAGAAATTTTGAGGCAAGTCTGGTTTCATGATGAAGGTAAAGCTGTGAGGGAAGGGGAGTCAAATGACCCTTCCCCTGGGGCCACCTAAGACCATCGGAAAACACAGATGTTTCCGTTACAATTCATAACCGTAGCAAAATTACAATTATGAAGTAGCAACAAAAGTTATTTTATGGTTGGGGGGTGTCACCAAAACCTGAAGAATTGTATTAAAGGGTTGCAGCATTAAGAAGATTGAGAACTACCTTAGTTAATTAACGACACCATTTGAAAAAATTAGTTGATTACTATGAACTACATTGCAATGAATGCATAACCAAACTCAGAGCAGTCTTCACTCATTTTTCTTCATGCTTCCTATTTTCCTCCTTTCTTTCCTCTATTACTGAGGACTTACGGTAGAGAGATACTTTCTCATTCAGCAATAGAATTAAACTGTTTATTCTGACTATCTACGGTGAGTTCACAGTAATTTGGTCATGAAATACACATTAGCTGTTCTCATTTGGGGATCCATAAAGCAAAACAGCTCTGGCCTGTCTCAAAGCTGAGTTTATAAATTGAATTTAAAAATAAATTATTTTTCCTTTTCATGTTACCTTCTGAGTAATTCATGACAGCCTACCTGCCACATAGCCAACTGAGTAGATTATACTGATGTCCCAAATTAAGACATTCACTCCCACTCATTTTAGTTCCTCTGAAATGTAACAGAAACTACAAAGAATAGATATTCAGAATAATTTGTCTTTATCACTGGCATTTTCAGGGAACCAAGATATACCATTTATGTTATCATAAAGCATATTTTCACATTGCTTCGGGGCCAAGTGGGTATTTTCTTCTAGTTGAAATTCTATGGTGATTTACTTATTGAACCCCTAGGTTAAGCTACCCCTTGATACTTAGAGATACAATGAGGAAAATTTAACCTACTCTATTGTTAAATGTAGAAACGTGATATAAGTAACATATATCTAGAGGTTTCAAGTAGACACGTAAAAAAGTTAACACATTTAGACAAATGGAGTAATATCTCTATAATTACCTTTTATTTAAAACAGATTATTCTGACATTGTGACTGAGTTTTCAGTTGTGCACAGAAGAACTTTATGGATCCACTTGCCATTTATGCCAAAGAAACTCATGTCTTTTTATCTAGCAATTATCTCTTTAGGGTGTGAACAAACATCTTTGTTTGAACAATACTAAATATAAATGTATACTTGATTTCACTGACTCATATTATATACGAAGTTTGTGAAGCATAAAAATGCAGTGGGGAAAAACATGTATCTTAAATATTTCCCAGCTTTTCTATTCAGTAACATGATCAGGAAAGAATTTTACTTCTAGTTGCTTTCCTCAAAAAAATAGAACCTCGCAAGTCACTTTGTGTTAATAACATAGACATTTTAATCTCTATTTCTTTTGCCCGATTTGTCTACAAGAAGACAGGGTCCATTGAATAAGGATTAGGCATTTTTATTCCACATTATCTACAGCTCAAATTTAGAAAGTTTAAAATGCTTGATAGATAAATAAGCAAAATAGAAACATTAGCTGGGAAATTATATTTCTATATTTAAGGTTTTTTTTAATGTTAAGGCCATAAGAGCACAGATCAGATCTTATATATGTCAAGTCTCAAAGAAAGTGTTGCTTGGGCTTGTAAGGGGATATTATCAAAATCCCAGACATATCAAAAGCAGAAACAATTACTATTATTTGATCCCGTGTAATGCTTTATGTCAGGAGTATTCACCGATTCTCACTCTCATTATACTTTGTGCGGAAAGTATGACTCATCTCCATCTCCCAAACTATAGGTGGATATACCAAGATGAAATGTCTTGCTCAAGATCGTAGGACAAGCAACTGGCTGGCCATTAGCCTGCTCCCTTGAAAATAACTCCATGGCATTCCACATTCTTCAGATAGCCTTCGGAAAGTTCCTGGTATTCATCAGTCAGTGGTGGTAATTATGCTTTTACATGTGAGAATGAAGTTCTTTTCATCAAGACATGGATAGTTGCCCCTTGGTGTCAATGGGAAATTGATTCCAAGATCCCAAGAACACCCAAATCCACAGATGGTTAAGTCTTATTTTAAAAAAAATAAAAATAGAGAGTTCACTGTTTGCATATGACCTCTGCACAACTTCTTGTAAATTTTATATCACTTCTAAACTATTTATAAATTGTGCTACATACAAATATGTAAATAATTATACTGTATAATTTTGGGAATAAAAAATAACCTGTGTGATCATCAAATAAATATTATTTATCTTTTTAAAAGATTTACTTAAATTGTGTGTGTGTGTGTGTGTGTGTGTGTGTATGTTGCCTGAATTCATGTATGTGCACCAATTGCATAAAATTCCAATAGAGGTGAGAAGAGAGTATTGGATTCCTTGAAGCCAATGAGCACTATTAGCCACTAAAACATCTATTCAGCTTCCAGTAGTTGTATTTTCTTTTTCTAAATATTTTCTATTTTCTGCATTGAACCCATAGGTACCAACCACAAACATGAAGACTTAAAACAGGGTACTGCCCTATCCACACCTACCAATGATACTGTCTGCATCAAAGCAACAAATGAAATACCATATAAAGACCATTTTTCTTATTTGTTACTTTCATTTTCCCTTTTTTGTTATGAGTCATTCATTCCTTCACTCATTCATTATTGCACATGTGTACATGGTAGGAGTATGTGCCATGGAGCAGAGATCAGAGCACACCTTTGTAGAGTTGTTTCTCTATCTGCACTTTTACATAGCTTCAGAGGGCGAAGCCAAATCTCTAGACTTGAGCAGCATGTCCTTTAGCCTCTGAGCCATCATGGCAAGTCTTTCCATTCTTAAGTCAGGCCTGGCAATTAGAACAGAGAAACTTGAAAGAAAGGCAGGAGATAAGGTATGTGAAGTATTATTGGATGGCGTCAAACACAAGCATGTTTTGAAGTAACTACAAACATCAAGTTTTATACGTTTGTTTAATAGTGTCCTTCCATTGTACTTGCTGTGTAATGAGCTTCTTACCTCCGTGTGCCTCCCTGTGGTGGGTGGGAATGGAAGCCTGCTTCTGAGTTGTGAAAGAACTTTGCAGGGAGTCCAACATTTAGCACTGCCATGTAGATGCTCAGAGCCATAATGCAGGGGAAATCAAGAGGTGTAGATATCAGGTGATGAAGCTACCTGTGTCAAGTTGCAGCTTCAGCCTTCAGGAAACCGATGTCATCATTTAATTGCCCGGCAATAAATCAATTTTGTGAAATCAAAGGATTTCAACATATGTGAAGTGTTTACTTTAGTTACTAGTAATTGCTATTATATCACACTCCAAAGTTGTGTGCTAAAATGGACCACGTGTTAAGCCAGATAAAATTCAGTATTATCTGATTGCCTACTTGGGAGAATTTTTTTAACCAAGCATTTTAGAATAGATCTATGTGAACTACATATCTATGAGTGGTTGCTTAAGATACCCCATTCTAACCTTGGTTCTTCTTATTTCATTGTTTGTTTACTCATTATTCAGGGCCCCTGTAGCTATTTTAGGTCAGACCATGAAAACAAATAATAAAATTGGCTATGTATATGCCTTCAACATTTTTGTCTTTATGAAAGGAATATATCATTCTGATCTATACAAATCCCACCATAACTCACAAGGAAGCCTTAAACGGCAAAGATGGATTATATTTTATATGATATCCTTCATCAGGCTAGTCAAGGAGCTGGGACCACTATTTGCTTTCATGGAAGTGCAGAATGTCAGTCTCCATTACAGTTAAGCTGTGCTATACAAGCTAGCATTGTCTACAGTTTAATATATAAGGCTTGTGTCTACATATGGGTCTGAGTCAGTAGCCAGGGTATAAAGTGGCCTTTTTAGTCATGAGTTGAGACAATCAACACAATGTAGCATAAAACTAGCATTCCATCTATTTTTCCCACATAATTTTGAAGGAGTAGAATAGAAGAAATGTCCGTGATAGAAGAAAGGTCTAGGTGAAGAGAGGAGAGCTGGTAGAGAAGCCTGTCCCAAGTCATAGGACAGTTTGTGATGGGTGACTCCCAAGATTAAGTTTGTCTGTAGTGAGAACATTTTAAAATAAATAGTTCCTTCACAAATTTGTATTTAAAAGAAACTGGGTAGGCTACACAAAACCTTTCAGGGGAGCACATTTGAATGTTTTCAAAAGATAGATTTTGACCAGGTTTGGTGACACATACCTCTAATCCTAGTACTCAGGAGACAGCAGCAAGACTGCTTCAAATTTGAGGTCAACTGAGGTTGCACAGAGAGACCTTGTCTCAAAAAAATGCAAAAAGTAAGTAAATCACACAATAAGCAAATAAGGTTATTAGCCCTTTGCTAACTTAAAATTAACTTAGCCACATGTCCCATGGTTGTTTTTGTTCTGTTCTGGGTTGTTGTTGTTTGTTGTATTGTTTGAGTGTTTGATGTATGTTCACATGTGTTTTGATCATGCAAGGAAAAGAGAAAAAAGGGTTAAGATGGAGGATTTTCCTCCAAATTGTCACTTGATAAACATAGTGTTTCCATACTCTTGCTTCCCTGATCAGAAAGGCTGGTAGTTAATGGGCTTTTATTACAAACTTCCTTTAGTACGCAGCCCAGTAATTACACAAGAGCACGTTCCATGTACCCTCAGCCTCCTCCAATGGCTTTGATCAGAACTTTGCTCAGTGACACACATCTAATAACCAGGAGTGGCACGAACTGAACCGTTAAGGCCCTGATTTATTCCTTACCTCACATCCTTGACCAAATAGGGGTGTAATTACCTTATATGGCAGTAGCCAATAAACCCTGACCGTGCATTCAGGTTGAGACAAAAACAAAGAAAAACAGGAATTAGGAATTAGGAAAAGGTAAGGGTAGATCACAGGGTTTGGGGCCTGGGAGATTAAATACCATGGCAACTTAGATGCAACTACATTTATAGTTAGTTCCCTGTGCTTGCCTTGTCTTTAGGTTTTCATTTAATGGGACAATTACAGAGCAAAAAGGTTGGTTTGGAATGATGACAAGTGAGATTGTGTCGAGCAACCTTCCAAGATGTATAATCTGAAATTATGAGCATTCAATTACAGCTCTAGGCACAGACAGACAATTGAGACATGATCCCCCTCACTTATAAATCTAAAGGATATGGAAAACTAAAACAGCTCTGACTTAACTTACTTTCCCAACAATGGAACCCCTGAGGCAGCATCAATAGGACAAGCGAAGTTCCCAGAGTTCTACCTCCCATGGTCTCCAGTACACCCCCTTAGGGGATCTTATTAAATCACAGATCCTAATTCCATAGGGCTAAAATGGGATGAGAGTTTGGGCATATCTGAGAGGCCTCCAGGTGATCCCAGTGTGGCTGGTTTCTCACCCACACTATGGACTACAGAGAAAGGAATTTTCTCCAGGAGCCCTCCAGAATTCTAAATTTCTCTAAACCTCTAAAATTTTCCAGAAACCAAACTCACTGTGTGGTTGTCCCTGTGGGTCAGGTAGAGAAGGATTTGGAAGGTTTGGCACCCGTATTGGCCTCAACACAACATTGCTGAAAACCGCCAGGAAGTTTTTGGTGGGGTCCCATTGCTTTCCCTTTATCGAAGGCTGTGTAGTTGTTGATGTGTCAAGAGTAAAACCAGTTTTGGTTTCAGCTAATAGTGCTGTGCTGTTCTTTCAGGGTAAAAGCCCTCATAAGAAAAGAACAAGGTTAATAACTTACTCGTGCTGTGACTCAGAGTTCTTTTGCATAACTGAATTTACTGACTCTTGTCCTTTCCTCCCCAAGCACACATCGTCTCTCCCACCCATGTCCTCCTTCGTGGGGCAGTGGGCAGTTGTTTCATCATAACTGCTAAGTCTATGGCCTGATCATTTTTATAGGCCCAGCATGGGTTTGTTTGTTTTTTTTTTTTTTTTTCTTTTACTTTGGTTTTAAGTAATAAAAAAGACAATTAGAATTATCTTTAAAGGGGAAAGACGTAGAGTTTATTGACAGCATAACTGGAATAATTCAAAAGAAAAGCTGTCAGTAGCTGCTAGGATCCTTCTTCCATCTCCCATGCAGCCCTTTGTCTCTGTTGACTCTCCTGAGATGTTTCCCGCTGGACAACCGACACAGCCTGTAAATGGTCTAGGTTTCCATGTTACTTAGGATCTGAGGAAAGACATTATAATAACCAACTTCCTATCATGATCATTGGTAGACGTGGCCAAACTTACACTCCCGTTTCTGTAGCAATTGTCATGACTGAGGGATTCACTAGGTCAACTGGCCAGTGGCTGGATCTTGGGTCCATCACTAAAATCATGCAGTGGTATTACACCACCTAAAATGCCTGGAATTTGAATGGAAGGTTATGGCCTGTGAAGGAAAAAACTTTAGGAGCTATTATGAAAAGCAGACAGAAACGCATGTACCAGAAAGGTAAACTCAAGCAAGTCTGCTATAAGGCAACCATCCATTTCAGTTAGTGTCCCAACACCTTCAGCATTTGCCTCTGGCATGCTTCATTTTGTGCCATATTAATAACTGAAGTAGAGGGTGTCAGAATGGGTTATCTGCTCGCCTTGATCTTCTAAGTATCACTATAATCTTAAGTAGTAGTGAACTAAAGTTTTTCCTATTTGGTGATTGTGGATTTGCCATAGTTTGTGAGTCATTGGATAATTCAAATGGAAGTCAACTGTGAGCTAAGGAGTGGGTACCACGCAAGCATAAGGACTGGCATTCAGATCCCCAGAACACATATAAAAAACAGGGGCCTCTGTGGGCCACCTGTAGTTCTTATGGGGCAGAGGTGAGAGAGGAGCTTCAGTGAAAGCTGGCAACCTGATCAAATAAGTTCCAGGTTCAGTAAGACCTTCCATCAATACGTAACCTGGAGAGTGATCACGGAAGACATACAATAGGGAACATGGATTTTCACATGCAGATGCACATACATGTTCACCCCAGCCACACAGATGCATATCACACAAATACACATAAGAAAAAAATACTGAATTACTCTCAAAGTAAGCTCATTTTCCCATCACAAGTATGTATGGTAATTTGCTTTTTTTTTTTTTTAGGGAGCATAAAACATTTCATATCAGTGTAAGTGTTATCATAAAACCAGATTAAAAAGACAAAACTAAGGTCCCACTTGCTTTTGAGGTGATATAAGTATATCAATTAGTGAAGGTATTGGTGGCATATAGTATCCAGCAAAAGTAATGTCTTTAAGACTTAAAAAATCTACAATCTTAAAATTATTTTCTTCTAAATTAAACTACCAGTAGCATTTGCTAATGAAATATAGCCCATACTTGTTAAATTTTATAATGGCTAGCATCATACAATCTGTTCTCCCTCGTGTTTCAACCAATATAAACTCTCTCTCACCCCCACATACGCAGCATTTTTCATGCCAGTAAGGCCACGATTTTTACTGTTCCTACCACCATCAAATTCTTAAAATGTTTGATTCTTTAAAGAATTTTCTTATAAATCAACCCAAGTTCTCTAGTTGTGTTGAACTCTTTTGTAAATGGGTCATCACATTTGGTTACATTTTTTTTTAATTTTTTTTTTTATTAATTTGTTCTTGTTACATCTCAATGGTTATCCCATCCCTTGTATCCTCCCATTCTTCCCTCCCTCCCATTTTCCCATTATTCCCCTCCCCTATGACTGTTCCTGAGGGGGATTACCTCCCCCTGTATATGCTCATAGAGTATCAAGTCTCTTCTTGGTAACCTGCTGTCCTTTGGTTACATTTTTTTTTCCAAAGTAAGTTTGAGCTGTTTTAAGCTTTCGCTTTGGAAATTTTAACAAACTGAAATTATTGATAATATTCTGTAAAGAAGAAGGCATGGTTAAGTGTTGAGAGACAAGCTACACACATGATGTGTATTGAGGGGTTTCATAACTGTTGTTTTAGAACATTTCAGCGTGAAAGGCTTCTTCCCAGCCAACGCTGCCTCTGTGCACAGAGTGTATTCTATTTTATGTGACAATAGAGTTGAAGAATCCCGGGATGATTCTGTGGCATCTAATCTGTGTGAGATATTTGGAAGAATTGTAAATAGAGACAACTTATCATATTGCTTCTGACTTACAAGTATATAATCCTATCATGTGTATGTGTGTGTGTGTGTGTGTGTGTGTGTGTGTGTGTGTGTGTCTGTGTTTGTGTGTGTCTGTGTGTGGTGTGTCTGTGTGTGTGGTGTGTCTGTGTGTGTGGTATGTCTGTGTGTGTGGTGTGTGGTGTGTGTGTGTGTGTGTGTGTGTGTGTGTGTGTGTGTGTGTGTTGCATGAGAGAGGTAAGGAAGGGGAAGAAAGAGAGAACTAATAGCCATTATTTATTCAAAGAAGCACAGGACAGATTAACCAAGGCTGGCCTGTGTGGTGAGACAGAAGAGTCCAAGAGGCAGAAGCTATCAGTTCCTCGGCTTCTCACTATTTGACATTTTTGTCTTGAGCATGGATTGCTGCTATAATAGTAAAATATTTATTAATTCAGAGTCATAAACACAATGTGATACTTTGAAAAATTCTGTATCACTATTCTTCACAGATGGTATAGGGGCCTCTAGAGATTTAAGAAATCAAACTAAATCCTTGTACAGGTAATATGTTTATGGGCCAAGGGGACAGGGTGGTCTAGGTGTCAAGGATTGCCAAGGCTGAGTTTTCTTTGATAATTTATTTTGTGACCATGTCAGGCACACACAGGAAACCAAGATTTCTGCATTGAAGAAAGGACCATATTAATCTTGGAAATGGGCAATTGGCTATTTTAAGACTAGAGAAGAAATGTTACCATCATACATTTCAACACCAATGTAATCCTAAGGAGAAGAATGAGCGAGGTAGACATATTTGTTGAGCTTACCTTGGCAGCACAAAACACTATTGCTGGCACTGATCATGCATGTAGCTGATAAAGGAAAAAATATGTTTGGGGGAGTAAATGTAAGTGTGTGAAGTTTATTTCACCTGAAATCTTCCTGGTTCTGAAGAATCTGCTAGTCACTCTCTTGCCTTCAACCTAAGCAACTAAAGTGATGCTGTGTCTATCGAGAGATACAGACACTGATGTGGATACAGAGAAGATATCTTTCTAGATTTTGATATTTGCTGTTAAGTACACTGAATACCTCAATAGACAATTGGCAAACATGTTTCCTAGCTGATACTTCAGCATCAGGACACAGTCATTATATCTTTTAGGACATGAGCAGTTTCATATCCACAAAGACATAACTCTAGATAAAGTGTTCAGCCCCAGAAGGAATGTGAAGTTCAACTCATCTAGTCGCACAGTCTAAGAAGGTATTGTTTTCCCAACCTTAAAAGGTATCAGGTCTCTCTGTGACAGTATTACAAACCATTTTAGTCAGAAACAGGTGAAGCGGGGAAATGTTATAAAAGAGCCATATTGGATGAATTTTGTGAGCCACTGACAACCATGACCCAACCTCAAACTATTTCACAAAACATTTACATTTCTCAAGAATGAGCTTCATGAGTTCAAAAGGTTCTGGTGGAGAAATTTGCTGAGGATCGGTCATGAACTCGGCACAACATGAAGAAGAACTTGACCCCCAGGAATGGGACCGGGTTGACATTCTCAGAGGGAACTCATTTACTCAGTCACTGTGTGACTGAAAAGGGACAAGTAAATGTAAGACTTAATGGCAGCTTATCCCGGTGCAATCACCCACATGGAATAAGACATGATTATACGCAAAATGGCTTTAGGCTTTGCCATGTCTAGACTCAAGAAGAGTATGACACCCCTCTCGCCTTTTAAACCAAGGTCAGGCACTTTTAGCTAAATATGAGCCTCTCTCCACTTCCAGGTTCAGGTGTCCCCATACCCAGCAAAATGCTGTCTGTCTGTCTTTTAGTCATAATTATCTTCTAAAGGAAGAGAAGTGCACAACTAAGGAAAGAAGTTACTTGCAACATATGAGATGTCATCCAAGGAAGAGTTTTGTCCTATATCAGTTTCTGCTGAGCCATGGGTGGAGCAGATGATGAAAAGAGAATAAAGTAATGTCATTCTGGTGGATAAAGCCTAAGGGAAGTGACCCAGACATGTTGATTCTCAAACCCAGAGGAGGCAGAATGAGTTCAAAGCCAGGGTGTGTTACACTGTGGATCTGAGAGCCTTGTGAGCAACATAGCCTGTCTCAAACAAAAACAAACAAATAAAAATATTTGATTAACTTAGAGCCTAAACCCTCCTAGTCTGAAGCCTTTTTTCCTTACACGTCCCATTTAAGATCACAGTGTTCTGCTTTATGGAGAAGTAACTTTATAATTTTAAATACTTGCATAGACAAACAGAGTACACAAGACTCAAAAATGTGAGCCTGTCTTTTTAATGGGTTGAGTACAATAGGGCTACACCTTTGATTTTCTTCTGTAGAGAAAGTGCTGAGATGAAGCTGCGTCCAACTTTTACGTTACTCCATGTTGTATAATGCAGTGGCTTGTCAGGCTTTCCCTAGATGTGCCTTTCCCTAGATGTCTCCTTTTTATTAATAATTTTGACTCCATTTTGAGGAAGAAGGATGACTGGTGGCTCTGAATGGGCTGAAACTGTACACTATGTCAGGTACCCTCCACCTAGCATAGCATGATAAACAGTCTTTCTAGGTAAGAGGTAAGTCATACTGTAAAGTTACTGGGGAGAATGAAACCATTGGCACGCAGCTTATTAAAAACATTTCGGCTTCTCTGTGACCCCTGCTACTAGGAGTCTCAACTAGAGTCACCCCCATATCCTCCCAGAAGCCTCCCCTGTTGTAGGTCTCCGGTTTGTCACAGAGCTGCCTCCACCTACAGTTCCCCTTCTCTCTGCAGGTGCCCCCACACCCCTCCCCCTGCCCCACCTGCACCCCTCCTCCCCACAGCTCTGATTTTTCACCCTCATTTCTCTCCATGTTCCCTCTTCTACCATGCTCCCTCTCTTCAACCGCTTCCTCTGTCTATTCTAGTTTCTCTTCTTTCTGGGTGGGATGGAACCATCCTTCCTTAGGTGCTCCTTGTTACTTATCTTCTTTGAATCTGTGAATTTCTTAGCTGTGATCTGAGCACCTGCCACAGTGGGAAAACGCTCTACATACCCAGAAAGTGTATCCACGAAAACAAGTAAATATCTGTATCCATATTGTCCTGGCTTGGCTTGATCTTGGCAAAATCTACTTCCTGACATTTACCCGGTTCTCAAGCTTCACAAGAAGACTCAAAGAGCCAACTAATAAGGGCCCAAGGGAGCTTGTGGAGACTGAAGGACCAACCAGGGACCATGGACTGGACCTATGCCCCCTACACAGATGTAGCCTTGGGGCAGCTCAGACTTCATGGAGGTCCCCTAGAAAGGGAAGCAGGGGTTATCTCTGACATGAACTTTGTTGCCTGTTTTTGGTCATGTCAGCCCTGCTAGACCACAGAGAAAGAGGATACATTTTGTCCTGATGTAACTTGGTGTGCTATGGTGGGCGGGGGTTCTGGGGGTTCCGCTTTTCTGAGGAACATGGGATGAAGGAAATGAGGAAGAGAGAGGGATGGAAGGACGTGGAGGAGAAGAGGGGCGGGGCTACAATCAGGATGTAAAGTAAATAAATAAATACATAAATCTAGAAAAAGAAACTTTAAAAAAAAAAGTCTTAGGGAAGCTGGGAGTGGTGGCACACACCAGTAACACCAGCACTCAGGTAGGCAGAGGCAGGAGGATTGCTGTGAGTTAGAGACCAGCCTGGTCTACAAAGCGAGTCTAGACAGCCAAGGCTACACAGAGAAACCCTATGTTAAAAGAACATTGAACAAACAAACAATAAAAAAAATGTCGGGGACATAAGACAATCTTTCAGATGCGCTAGCTTCAGGGATGGGTGTAACTCCTGGCTCGCATAATATAATGGAGAGCTAAAATATGCTGACATGACCCCTCCCCAAGCCTCGGATGCCTGATGTTTTTGTCAGGGACGAAAGACTGAACAGCTTGGCTCAACCCCCACTGTTGATGCAGACCACTCACTCTCCCGTTTTCTCACCCACCCACTCACGTATCTGGAACTAGACCTGACCCAGTGGCTTCTGACCCATCTCCTGTGGTGAACCTGGTCAGCCTTTTACCATGAAGCAGAGTTCTATAGCTTTGCTTTCAGGCTGGACTCCAGGAGCTCAGTTTGCATTCCCTCCCCTGCTCTGGACTGGCTTATTATCTTAGCTTCATAGACTCCTACTCAGCCCGACTCTGAAGCCTCCTGAGCTCTGCTGCAGCTGCCTTAACTTGTGTTCATTCTGTAATCCATATACACGTACAGGGATATATAGATGCATTTACTCTATGCTGCTATATGATGGGTGATCTGAGAGTTAACATTAGTAATCAAGATTAGAACAAAGACCTGGCGTGTCCCTAGGCCAAGCTATGAAGGTAGGACGATAAATCTTGTACACTTACGTACAAATACGTTTATCTGTTTCTGACACAGGATTCGTTTTCGACTTTTATACTGGATTTTCAAAACTTTAAGGGGTGTGGATAGAACGGCTCTGCTGGCAAGGGACTTACCTTGCGAGCACAAGGACCTGAGTTCTATCCCAAAGGCCATGTAAAAAATATTTGGGCGAGGTAGCATACACTTGTTATCACAACTCTGAGGAGCTAAAGACAGGAGGTTCTCTTGGCCGCACTGGCCAGCCAGGATAGCCTAACTGGTAAGCTGTTGGCCAGTTGCTTAGTGATGAACTCAATTTTAAAAGAAGTGGGTGTTGTTCCTGGGGACAATATCAGAAGTTGCTCTCTGGCCTATATATACAAACACACACACACACATATGAACACACACACATACACACACACACAAATATATGACAATAGTAATAATTTGACAATAGATATTTAAATTGCAAAATTATTTATGATTTCTACCATAAATAATAAACATGAGAAATATAGCTGACATAAGAGCCAGCTGTCCAACCTTAAAAAGAATAACTATTCAATGGTCCAAAGAGATGAAAGCCACCACAAAAGAATGACTTCAGAGTCTGGGAAAGCTCTTTTTCTGCCTTGCTCTCATGCCTTTCAAAATAAATAGCCATTAGCTTTCCTTAAAGGCATGAGAACATTATGGTATCATAGTGTCTGCCTGCCCAAAAGGGTGCATGGAGGAAGAGGCAGTAGAGAAAAATATACTAAATAGACTCTTCTCGTCTCTGTAGAGAACAGCAATAGGTAGGACACAAGTATGGGGTCTCTTCGGAGGCAAAAGACCTGGAAGACGGCTTCTAGTTGCTTGCACTTAAGTATGACCTTGAAGAGATTCCAAAATTGTACATGTACAGTGAGTTGCTCTAACCCAAGGCTTTGCAGGCTCGGTCACCAGGAGATCTCTAGTACTTGCCTCTTCCTTGTGTTCTATGCAGAGATTCCAGTGGACACCTTGTATTATACAAAGACACTAAGAGTAATGCACATCTGAACACAGTAGAGAATAGAACCCAAGGTTAAAGTAACACAACTAATGAAAGGAATAGCTGATCATCTTCAGTTATGTGGTGGATGTCTCCCTTTTGAGCCTCTTAGTTGTTCACTCCCTGCCTGAAGCCCTCAGTAGAATCTGGTGACAGGTTAAGTTGCTTTCTCTGCCCTGTCATCAAGTGTATTGTGACACTTGTTGGCAGTTTGTGGCTTTCTCCCTTTTGTTTTCCACACACCTAGCTTCTAGGAAATCCACAAATTCACCAGTCCATTTGGCAGAGTGGTGAACTCCTCCTTAAAGCAGACCCACAGGCACACGCTGCCTTCTTATTTTGATACAAATTACTAAAGTGCATCTTGGAGATGCAGTGGGATTAGCGCTGTGTGGCAGGGCTCGAGGAATGCTGATCAACCTCAACTTGTTAGAACAGTGTCCCAAAACCCAAAGGAGACAATTGGCCTTTTGTGAAGTAATTTGCAAGTATCCTGTTCCACCCTTAAAACTTACTATGAGCTGTTATTATGTGATTAACAGAGTCAAAAGCAGCTGTGCTTTTACCTCCCTCACAGTCTTCTTAGGGCCTTACAAAGCAGGCTGTGTATGTGGTTCTGTCAGTAATATTTCTTCAAGAGGTAGTTTGTTGTGAACTCAGTGTCTTAGTGCCATAAAGAAGCTCAGAGGTAGCACCTATGGCATGGACCAGCATCACCGAATAAGGCTTGTGTAACACCTGCTAACATCATCCATAGAAAGCATTAACAGAAAACAGGACTGCGGAGATGACGGCTCAGAGGAGGATGTAGAGTAAATAGCATCTAGGTAAAAGGCTGCAGTGGCACACATCTATAATCCCTGTGCTGGGAAGCAGAGACGGGCAAATCCTCTGAGCTCACTCACTGGCCAGTCACTGTAGCCAAGTAGCTAAGCTTTAGGTTCAGTGAAAGATCCAGTCTCAAAAAAAAAAAAAAAAAAGGAGTAAGAGATTGAGAAAAACACCTGATGTTAATTTAGATTTCCATATGCATGCACAGAAAAGTGCATGCCTGCTCACATGCACACACATGAACATGTACACATGCACACATAGCACATATGTAAATGCACCCAGAAATTGTACAAATGGCACATTTCCTTCATTACCACTAAAATGTTCAAGAACGTCAAAAGGAGTCTAGTGGTGAGCAAGTCAGAGATGTTTGCCAGACTCCCCTAGTGCAGACAGACAGCGCAATGGTAGTTTACGGTCTCTTTACCCTATGTACCTTGTTGTCAGCCTCTTCAGAGTATGCATCCTACTGCAATCACCTGTCAACTGGATGTGATCTCTTATTTTTTTCAAACCTTCATAGCTCTTCCATAAATGGCTCTTAAGACTCCTGGCATTGAAAAATCAATATTATTTAAGAGCCTGTAGTAATCTGTAGTAATCAAAGCATTGAATATAGTTTCCATAAAATTCTGGTGGCAATTTTTTCATGGAATTAGAAAACACAGTCCTAAAATATCTGTGACCCTAAGAAGTCAAAAGCAAAAACAAAACTAGAGACGTGGCCTATCCTGATTTTGCAGTATTTTGTAAAGCTATAGTACCAAATGCAGTGTGGCAATTCCCTAAAAGACACAAAGGCCAATAGAACAGAATGGAGGCACCAGTTACCTTACCTTGGGCAAGTGATCCAAGAACGACTGGGTGATATTTTGTTGAAAACATTCAAGATCAATCTGGCAAAGTAAGGGTATTCATTGTTTCACAGATTTTTGTTTTGTTTGTTTATCTCTGATACATAGCAAAGACTCAGGAAATAAAAAAAGAAATACTAAAACACTGGGTCTTTATCAAACTCAAATTCTCTCCACACATGCATATCCCAGTTTACAGTGTTTATATGTCTGTACATTTGCTGCTGGGTGTAAGTCTACACTGTGAAACTAGAAAGGAGACCACAGGTGGGGAGAAAAGTAATTGAGGAATAGAGACAGGCAATAGGATACTGAGACCTGGTAATAGAAAGGAGGCTATGGGGGAGGATGGAAGGATAGAGGGACTAGGGAGTGGAAGAAAATGAGGAGAGTTAACGAACATTATGTTTGAAAATACTATAATGAAGCCTAACTGGGTATGCTACCTTAGAGAGAGAGAGACAGAGTGACAAAGGGGAGAGAGAGAGAGAGAGAGAGAGAGAGAGAGAGAGAGAGAGAGAGAGAGAGGGAGAAAATGAGCTGGAGTTTGAACTGGACCTATCAGTTAAGAGAAAGAAGGCAAGATCATGTAAAGTAAAGATGGCTGCTAGGGCCCCAGGGGCCATGTCTACAGACAGAGGTGAGCGGGACAGTCACCAGAGGCTGGATACGGAAGGTGAGTTTTGATCATCTTGGAGGGGAGTTGCTATCACATACACTATGGTTTGAGCACACATGTTCTCTTTATGTTGAACCTTAACCTCCAGTGCAGTACTAAGAGGCAGAGCCTTTGGAAGATAATTAAGCTGTGAGAACTCCTTCTTCTTGAATGGCATCAAGGCCCTTGTAGGAGATTTGTCACCCAGGGCCTCCTGCCCTCAACACATCTCAGCTTTCAGTATTTGTTTCTAGAGACACCACCAGGAAGCAGATACTGAACCTGCCAATACCTTGACTTGGCTTTCCCAGGTTCTGCAATTGTAAGAAACAAATTCATAACGTCTGTAAGTCCACACAAAACTGATCAAAAGTCCTAAATGGACTTTTTTTTTAAACTTAGAAGATATACAAACGGCCTACAGGTACATGAAATGTGGTACAAGATCAATACTCATTAGGAAAAATGCAAATTGAAACCACACTATGGCATCACCTCATGCCTGCTAGGATCAAAGGGGAGAGATAAGAAGCATTGGCAAGATTATAGAGAAAAGTGAACCCCTGCGCTCTCTTGGTGGGAGTGTTAATCACCACAGCCATTTTAAAAAAATGACCTGAGGGTCCCTCAAAGCACATTGAAACCACTATCTGCTCCAGCTGTCCCACCTCTGTATACATACCCAAAGTCAACAAATCCAGTTCCTCAGAGAGGCCTATGCAGGTCCATGTGCGTTGGTCATCATGCTTTCTTTTTATTACTGTTTGGTTTGGTCTGTTTTTGAGGTGGGGATTCATATAGCCAAGCCTCATCTTGAACTCCTGATGTTCCTGCCTCCTCCTCCCAAGTTCTGGGATGGTGTCGCTGCTCTAACTGCTAAGATACATCAACAGCTTAAAGACAGCTGCCTGATTCTGTGTCTTTCTGGGAAACAGAGAACGTGCTGATGGCTGCCTGGAACTGAGGAGTAAAGAGACCAGAAAAGGGCTGGTGAACGTGCACACCCTTCAGTTTTAAGAGGAGCCTATTCACAGGACCTAATTAGCAGTCAGATAACTCCAGCTAAGAATGCAAAGACCACAGTCATAGGGGAGGGGAGTAAGGGGAAAATGGGAGGGAGAGAGGATTGGGAGGATACAAGGGATGGGATAACCATTGATTTGTAATATGAATAAATTAATAAAATACTAAAAAAAAGAATGCAAAGACCAAGAGAAAGATGCTAGAATGTGAAAAAGACACTAGACCTTAGGCATTCTTAAACAGGACTCTGAGGACACAGGAGCACTTGCTAAGTTGACTCTAACAGTCTGTTCCTCTACCAGGTCTTCACAATTTACACATTAAGTACACACAACTCTCATTTTCAGCTGTGCTTCACCAAAGCTGGGGAAAATATATAGAACCTATAAGATTCTTAATGAAGGTTTGAGAATGGGTATGAGGTAAATTTTTCTGGATACGATTAGAATAATGCCTTTAAAGAGGCTATTTAAAATAAGTCTCTCCATCTGGTCATCATTCAGCCAGAAGTGTTTTTCAATCTCAATCGATCTATGATTCAGGAACATTTTTACACAATAATGTGATAGAGGATGACTTAATGGTTTTTGTTTATCTCCCAGGGCTTTAGGAAATATTACTGTGTTTCACCTTGCTCCCTTGATTGCTGCTGCTGGTTTAAACTGTCTCCTACCATTATCATTTCCCCAACACACCCCTTCTCATCAGACTCTGGTCAGAAATGATAAGGAATGCTCAGGATGAATGCTTGCATGGTTCTGAACTCAGGGATAATATTCCTATCTATACCTTAGTCATATAGGCTCAGCCGAGACAAGGAAGGCTTGGAAACATTCTAGAGCCGTCTAGTCAAGCCCAATGCTCACCTTTCCTGCTGTTCTGTATTTCAGTTCATCCCTTGTATTCATTGCTTTTCTCACTGCTTTGACAAAATACCCATACGAAGCAACCTAAGCAAGGAACAGTTTGTCTGGACTTACAGTTTGAGGACGTAGCTCGGCTCATCATTGTGGGAAGGCAAGGCAGCAGAACTTTGAGGCAGAGTATCGCAGCGAGTCTAAAGTCAGAAAGAAGTTGTTCACTCTGGGGCCCCATCAATTTGCATCGATTGAGCTAATCTAGAATCTCTCTTATGGACAAGCCCAGAGATTTGTCTCTGAGATCATCCCAGAGACTATCCAGTTGATAATCAGTATTAACCATTATATCTTCCAATTGTTTTTATTCCCCAGAAACACATGCTCACTAAGCCTTCCACTCTGCTTCTGATGATATATAAGGAAACGTGATGATAGCTGTCCACAAAACACACAGAACAGCATAATTAAGTAGTGTAATGTTCCTGCCCCAGGGCAGCTACCCAATTACAACTGGGAGCAGGACAGTACTTAAGACCACAGCATTGGAAACCAGATATATAAATCTGACTCCAATTGCAATCAGCTAGGGATGCTTAGGACAAACCCTTAAATCCCCTGTGTCTCCATGTTCTCAGCTGTAATGAGGAGGTAACCATGGTCATTTCACAGTATTCTTAGAAGTTTCTAAAGAAAAAAATAGTGTAGCAAAGAATCACCAGGTGTGGCATATAAAAACATTTAACATGATGCTCAAACACAGATTAAACACTCAATGGCTATTGTATTATTTCAACAAAATAAATTGATTTCCTATTTGCATTTTTGCTCCTTGCTCTATCATAGTAAAACAATTTGGGGAATTAAGAGTTTCTTATCTACTAAAAGAATATTTAATGTTAGTTCTTCCTCATTCTCAACACTTTCCCCCTAATCTATTAATATGTGTATGTTTATAGTATCTGTGATTTTAATTACTATATTTAAATATTTACTCTTAGCCACTCTTTCAAAAAATTATACACAAAATAGTTCATTACATTCTTAAAATTTTCTGCCCAAGAAAATTGATGTTTTCTTCTTCTTAGATGAAAAACTCAGACTTGAAATATGAACCACCTAACCAAAATCACGCAAATTAAGTCTCATTTCACCCCAACTTTGATAGAATCCAAAGCCTCCCATCTTAAGCACTCTTTATAGCTTTTGGCCTCATAAACACTGACCTTACAATGAATTTATTGCTCCATTATATAAGACTTTCACTCTTCACAATGAACATAATTTTTTTTCCATAGATGATCACAAATCGACCTCTAATGACATATTACTATGGCTTAAAGAAGTCATGCCCTATATCAGGTGCTAGGTATTAGCTATCAAAGAGCTCCAGGCTATAATTTGATTTCTTTCTCTCTCCCTTGTGGTGCTGTCAGCCATGCTCTGATGCAGCAAGAAAGCCCACACCAGGCCCAGTCCATGAATGTTAGACTTCTCTGCCTCTATAGTCAGAAACCCAAGAGGACCCTCTCTATGGGATTCTGTCTTAGGAACACAAAAAAGACTAAAACACACCTCTGAGCTTTTCCTTTTGATATTCATTCCCTCCCTTGAAGAGTTTTACTGCTTACTGTTGAGTAAGCAAGCCTATATCCAACTTCACATCACCATGCAAATCTCAGCTTCCTGGAAAAATCCACTAACAGATCTGCACCAGAGTGTCTACCATCTCTCAGATCCAAAGTTCTTCCCTGGCCTCCTAATCTAAAGTAGTCAATCAATTCCAAAACTTTAATCTACCAGATTTATTGGATATATATATTCAGACAAAAGTAAATACAGCTTCACTAATATGACTTCATTGTTATTTTCAAGACTTAACTCTAATGCATTGATCTTTGAATTTTTTTGGTCTTAAATAAACATAAAGTTTCATTACGGTGTCTTCAAATAAAATTTGTTTCTGTTGATTCTCCTCTCCAGTCCCTCTCTTCCATGCTCTATCTCCAGTGCTGATTAAAATACTATTAAATGAAATTAATCATTGAGTTTAATAATTTTTAGAAATTTAATATATCTATATGTGTGCTCAGGGTGTACGCATATGCATGCATGACCTATGCAGTGGCCAAGGTCAGACATTGCCTTGTAGGCTCAGTTTTCTTTGCCAATATATTTTATTACAACTTATTTTTTTTCACATTATGTATCAATTTATTTTTTCCCTTTTTTATTATTAATTTATTCATATTACATCTCAGTTGTTAGCCCATCCCTTGTATTCTCCCATTCTTCCCTCCCTCCCGCTTCCCCCCCTATTCCCCTCCCCTATGTCTGTGACTGAGGGGGACCTCCTCCCCCTGTATATGATCATAGGGTATCGAGTCTCTTCTTGGTGACCTATTATCCTTCCTCTGAGTGCCACCAGGCATCCCCATCCAAGGAACATGGTCAAATATGGGGCACCAGAGTTTGTGTGAAAGTCAGATCTCCTTCTCCACTTAATTAAGTGGAGAATGTCCTGTCCATCGGCTAGTCTGGGTAGGGGTTCGAAGTTTACTGCCTATATTTTCCTTGGCTGGTGCCATAGTTTGAGGAGGACCCCAGGGCCCAGACCCGCCTGTAGTTTTCCAGGACCCTGTGGATCCTTCTATTTCCTCATTCTCCCAGGCTTCTCCCACCTAAAGTCTCAATAGGATGTCCTCCCCTCTGACCTACTTTCCTGGTAGGTAAAGTTTTTCATGGGGATGTACCCCTTGGACTAGTGTCTCGATATAAGTGAGTATATACCATTTAACTCTTTTTGCTTCTGGGTGAACTCCTTATTCATAATAGCCAGAACATGGAAACAGCCTACGTGTCCCTCAGTAGAAGAATGGATAATAAAACTGTGGTACATTTACACTATGGAATACTACTCAGCTATTAAAAACAAGGAATTTCCGAAATTTGTGGACAAATGGATTGAATTATTACAACTTATTAACGAGCATACGTCAATTATAACCTGACTAACCAAAACAATAGGAAAAGAGGATTATAACACAATAACAATACCGTGAAGATATTAGTTCCAAGGAATGATTCTCCCGGCATAATCAGCAGGATTTCTTCTGCTGGAACCTGGGGAAACTAGAATCCGGAATCTCAGTAGGAACCGGAGCCCCGAAACCTTCCCTCGAGTAGGTCTCTCTAGGAGCCTCTCGAAGTGCAGTGGTGAACAGCCAAAACTATCCCAAGTCTCCAAAAAGCCCCGCCTCCTGTTCTGGGCTCATTTATATAGCTCCTCCCAGAGTCTGTTCACGGGATCCTTTCAGCTGGCAACAATCAGGCTCCCGCATGAGGTGGTTTGTCCTCTAGTGGATTAACCTCACCTGTTCTCTCACAAGACTGTTCCTAGCCCACACTTGGGAGCCTAAAATAACAAGTTTATCTCTCCTTCATTGCCTGTCTTCCATGACTGCTTTCTGCCATATTTTTTGAGGCAAGGTCTCTCACTGAACATGGAAGTTGCCTATTCAGGTATACTGGCTTCCCATCAAGCCCCAGGGAGCCTCCTGTTTTCTTCTCAACACTGACCTTATAGGCTCATGTTGCAGACACCTGACCTTTTGCATCCTCAGATTCTTAGTTTGCAAAGCAAGAGCTTTATCAACTCCCCATCCCCAAAATCAACATTTCCCTTGTTCTAACTTCCTCTGTAGGCTGTGTTAATTAAACATACAAACTGTTGTGGGCACAGAGAAATGACAATGCCACTTTCAGGACACATTGTGTCAATTTCAATTTTGTTTTCCAGATAAACATTATTAGAACTAACTTTATAGAAGAAGATAGTCTTTGTTAGTGACAGTGCATGACAGAAGCCAAAGAATTTAAAAGTAAACATTATCAACTAGACCTTTTTACACTAAGAAATCTCTCTCTCTCTCTCTCTCTCTCTCTCTCTCTCTCTCTCTCTCTCTCTCTCTCTCTCTCTCTCTCTCTCTCTCTCTCTCTCTCTCTCTCTCTCTCAGATTTTAATCAGTAGCTTGGCTTGGTTTGCATGTACCTGTGTCACTGTTGCAACTTACCTACTGGGGGTTCTTCATGCCCCCATGAAATTGACTCTTTGGGGCCTCAGTGAATCATTTCATTGTCTTGTTTTATCTCCTGTTCTATTCACATTAGCATAATGGCTTTTAATTGGATTGTACTTGTGATTAGAGTTAGGAAA